>NW_028152481.1:600000-935879 GCF_951799395.1 Argentina silus | reverse complement strand
TAACCATAACCATCAACCCGACCCCGACCCTATCCCTTTCCCTAACCCCAACCCCGACCCCGACCCTGACCACAACCCTAACCATAACCATCAACCCGACCCCGACCCTATCCCTTTCCCTAACCCCAACCCCGACCCCGACCCTGACCACAACCCTAACCATAACCATAAACCCGACCCCGACCCTATCCCTTTCACTAACCCCAACCCCGACCCTGACCACAACCCTAACCATAACCATCAACCCGACCCCGACCCTATCCCTTTCCCTAACCCCAACCCCGACCCCGACCTGACCACAACCCTAACCATAACCATCAACCCGACCCCGACCCTATCCCTTTCCCTAACCCCAACCCCGACCCCGACCCTGACCACAACCCTAACCATAACCATCAACCCGACCCCGACCCTATCCCTTTCCCTAACCCCAACCCCGACCCCGACCCTGACCACAACCCTAACCATAACCATCAACCCGACCCCGACCCTATCCCTTTCCCTAACCCCAACCCCGACCCCGACCCTGACCACAACCCTAACCATAACCATCAACCCGACCCCGACCCTATCCCTTTCCCTAACCCAACCCCGACCCCGACCCTGACCACAACCCTAACCATAACCATCAACCCGACCCCGACCCTATCCCTTTCCCTAACCCCAACCCCGACCCTGACCCTGACCACAACCCTAACCATAACCATCAACCCGACACCCGACCCTATCCCTTTCCCTAACCCCAACCCCGACCCTGACCACAACCCTAACCATAACCATCAACCCGACCCCGACCCTATCCCTTTCCCTAACCCCAACCCCGACCCCGACCCTGACCACAACCCTAACCATAACCATCAACCCGACCCCGACCCTATCCCTTTCCCTAACCCCAACCCCGACCCCGACCCTGACCACAACCCTAACCATAACCATCACCCGACCCCGACCATATCCCTTTCCCTAACCCCAACCCCGACCCCGACCCTGACCACAACCCTAACCATAACCATCAACCCGACCCCGACCCTATCCCTTTCCCTAACCCCAACCCCGACCCCGACCCTGACCACAACCCTAACCATAACCATCAACCCGACCCCGACCCTATCCCTTTCCCTAACCCCAACCCCGACCCCGACCCTGACCACAACCCTAACCATAACCATCAACCCGACCCCGACCCTATCCCTTTCCCTAACCCCAACCCCGACCCGACCCTGACCACAACCCTAACCATAACCATCAACCCGACCCCGACCCTATCCCTTTCCCTAACCCCAACCCCGACCCCGACCCTGACCACAACCCTAACCATAACCATCAACCCGACCCCCGACCCTATCCCTTTCCCTAACCCCAACCCCGACCCCGACCCTGACCACAACCCTAACCATAACCATCAACCCGACCCCGACCCTATCCCTTTCCCTAACCCCAACCCCGACCCCGACCCTGACCACAACCCTAACCATAACCATCAACCCGACCCCGACCCTATCCCTTTCCCTAACCCAACCCCGACCCCGACCCTGACCACAACCCTAACCATAACCATCAACCCGACCCCGACCCTATCCCTTTCCCTAACCCCAACCCCGACCCCGACCCTGACCACAACCCTAACCATAACCATCAACCCGACCCCGACCCTATCCCTTTCCCTAACCCCAACCCCGACCCCGACCCTGACCACAACCCTAACCCTAACCATAACCATCAACCCGACCCCGACCCTATCCCTTTCCCTAACCCCAACCCCGACCCCGACCCTGACCACAACCCTAACCATAACCATCAACCCGACCCCGACCCTATCCCTTTCCTAACCCCAACCCCAACCCCGACCCCGACCCTGACCACAACCCTAACCATAACCATCAACCCGACCCCGACCCCGACCCTATCCCTTTCCCTAACCCCAACCCCGACCCCGACCCTGACCACAACCCTAACCATAACCATCAACCCGACCCCGACCCTATCCCTTTCCCTAACCCCAACCCCCGACCCTGACCACAACCCTAACCATAACCATCAACCCGACCCCGACCCTATCCCTTTCCCTAACCCCAACCCCGACCCCGACCCTGACCACAACCCTAACCATAACCATCAACCCGACCCCGACCCTATCCCTTTCCCTAACCCCAACCCCGACCCCGACCCTGACCACAACCCTAACCATAACCATCAACCCGACCCCGACCCTATCCCTTTCCCTAACCCCAACCCCGACCCCGACCCTGACCACAACCCTAACCATAACCATCAACCCGACCCCGACCCTATCCCTTTCCCTAACCCCAACCCCGACCCCGACCCTGACCACAACCCTAACCATAACCATCAACCCGACCCCGACCCTATCCCTTTCCCTAACCCCAACCCCCGACCCCGACCCTGACCACAACCCTAACCATAACCATAAACCCGACCCCGACCCTATCCCTTCTAACCCCAACCCCGACCCTGACCACAACCCTAACCATAACCATCAACCCGACCCCGACCCTATCCCTTTCCCTAACCCCAACCCCGACCCCGACCCTGACCACAACCCTAACCATAACCATCAACCCGACCCCGACCCTATCCCTTTCCCTAACCCCAACCCGACCCCGACCCCGACCCCGACCCTGACCACAACCCTAACCATAACCATCAACCCGACCCCGACCCTATCCCTTTCCCTAACCCCAACCCCGACCCCGACCCTGACCACAACCCTAACCATAACCATCAACCCGACCCCGACCCTATCCCTTTCCCTAACCCCAACCCCGACCCCGACCCTGACCACAACCCTAACCATAACCATCAACCCGACCCCGACCCTATCCCTTTCCCTAACCCCAACCCCGACCCCGACCCTGACCACAACCCTAACCATAACCATCAACCCGACCCCGACCCTATCCCTTTCCCTAACCCCAACCCCGACCCCGACCCTGACCACAACCCTAACCATAACCATCAACCCGACCCCGACCCTATCCCTTTCCCTAACCACAACCCCGACCCTGACCCTGACCACAACCCTAACCATAACCATCAACCCGACACCGACCCTATCCCTTTCCCTAACCACAACCCCGACCCTGACCACAACCCTAACCATAACCATCAACCCGACCCCGACCCTATCCCTTTCCCTAACCCCAACCCCGACCCCGACCCTGACCACAACCCTAACCATAACCATCAACCCGACCCCGACCCTATCCCTTTCCCTAACCCCAACCCCGACCCCGACCCTGACCACAACCCTAACCATAACCATCAACCCGACCCCGACCCTATCCCTTTCCCTAACCCCAACCCCGACCCCTGACCACAACCCTAACCATAACCATCAACCCGACCCCGACCCTATCCCTTTCCCTAACCCCAACCCCGACCCCGACCCTGACCACAACCCTAACCATAACCATCAACCCGACCCCGACCCTATCCCTTTCCCTAACCCCAACCCCGACCCCGACCCTGACCACAACCCTAACCATAACCATCAACCCGACCCCGACCCTATCCCTTTCCCTAACCCCAACCCCGACCCCGACCCTGACCACAACCTTAACCATAACCATCAACCCGACCCCGACCCTATCCCTTTCCCTAACCCCAACCCCGACCCCGACCCTGACCACAACCCTAACCATAACCATCAACCCGACCCCGACCCTATCCCTTTCCCTAACCCCAACCCCGACCCCGACCCTGACCACAACCCTAACCATAACCATCAACCCGACCCCGACCCTATCCCTTTCCCTAACCCCAACCCCGACCCCGACCCTGACCACAACCCTAACCATAACCATCAACCCGACCCCGACCCTATCCCTTTCCCTAACCCCAACCCCGACCCCGACCCTGACCACAACCCTAACCATAACCATCAACCCGACCCCGACCCTATCCCTTTCACTAACCCCAACCCCGACCCTGACCACAACCCTAACCATAACCATCAACCCGACCCCGACCCCTAACCACTTCCCTAACCCCAACCCCGACCCCGACCCTGACCACAACCCTAACCATAACCATCAACCCGACCCCGACCCTATCCCTTTCCCTAACCCCAACCCCGACCCCGACCCTGACCACAACCCTAACCATAACCATCAACCCGACCCCGACCCTATCCCTTTCCCTAACCCCAACCCCGACCCCGACCCTGACCACAACCCTAACCATAACCATCAACCCGACCCCGACCCTATCCCTTTCCCTAACCCCAACCCCGACCCCGACCCTGACCACAACCCTAACCATAACCATCAACCCGACCCCGACCCTATCCCTTTCCCTAACCCCAACCCCGACCCCGACCCTGACCACAACCCTAACCATAACCATCAACCCGACCCCGACCCTATCCCTTTCCCTAACCCCAACCCCGACCCCTGACCCTGACCACAACCCTAACCATAACCATCAACCCGACCCCGACCCTATCCCTTTCCCTAACCCCAACCCCGACCCTGACCCTGACCACAACCCTAACCATAACCATCAACCCGACACCGACCCTATCCCTTTCCCTAACCCCAACCCCGACCCTGACCACAACCCTAACCATAACCATCAACCCGACCCCGACCCTATCCCTTTCCCTAACCCCAACCCCGACCCCGACCCTGACCACAACCCTAACCATAACCATCAACCCGACCCCGACCCTATCCCTTTCCCTAACCCCAACCCCGACCCCGACCCTGACCACAACCCTAACCATAACCATCAACCCGACCCCGACCCTATCCCTTTCCCTAACCCCAACCCCGACCCTGACCACAACCCTAACCATAACCATCAACCCGACCCCGACCCTATCCCTTTCCCTAACCCCAACCCCGACCCCGACCCTGACCACAACCCTAACCATAACCATCAACCCGACCCCGACCCTATCCCTTTCCCTAACCCCAACCCCGACCCCGACCCTGACCACAACCCTAACCATAACCATCAACCCGACCCCGACCCTATCCCTTTCCCTAACCCCAACCCCGACCCCGACCCTGACCACAACCCTAACCATAACCATCAACCCGACCCCGACCCTATCCCTTTCCCTAACCCCAACCCCGACCCCGACCCTGACCACAACCCTAACCATAACCATCAACCCGACCCCGACCCTATCCCTTTCCCTAACCCCAACCCCGACCCCGACCCTGACCACAACCCTAACCATAACCATCAACCCGACCCCGACCCTATCCCTTTCCCTAACCCCAACCCCGACCCCGACCCTGACCACAACCCTAACCATAACCATCAACCCGACCCCGACCCTATCCCTTTCCCTAACCCCAACCCCGACCCCGACCCTGACCACAACCCTAACCATAACCATCAACCCGACCCCGACCCTATCCCTTTCCCTAACCCCAACCCCGACCCCGACCCTGACCACAACCCTAACCATAACCATCAACCCGACCCCGACCCTATCCCTTTCCCTAACCCCAACCCCGACCCCGACCCTGACCACAACCCTAACCATAACCATCAACCCGACCCCGACCCTATCCCTTTCCCTAACCCCAACCCCGACCCCGACCCTGACCACAACCCTAACCATAACCATCAACCCGACCCCGACCCTATCGCTTTCCCTAACCCCAACCCCGACCCCGACCCTGACCACAACCCTAACCATAACCATCAACCCGACCCCGACCCTATCCCTTTCCCTAACCCCAACCCCGACCCCGACCCTGACCACAACCCTAACCATAACCATCAACCCGACCCCGACCCTATCCCTTTCCCTAACCCCAACCCCGACCCCGACCCTGACCACAACCCTAACCATAACCATCAACCCGATCCCGACCCTATCCCTTTCCCTAACCCCAACCCCGACCCCGACCCTGACCACAACCCTAACCATAACCATCAACCCGACCCCGACCCTATCCCTTTCCCTAACCCCAACCCCGACCCCGACCTTGACCACAACCATCAACCCGACCCCGACCCTATCCCTTTCCCTAACCCCAACCCGACCCCGACCCTGACCACAACCATCAACCCGACCCCGACCCTATCCCTTTCCCTAACCCCAACCCCGACCCCGACCCTGACCACAACCCTAACCATAACCATCAACCCGACCCCGACCCTATCCCTTTCCTAACCCCAACCCCGACCCTGACCACAACCCTAACCATAACCATCAACCCGACCCCGACCCTATCCCTTTCCCTAACCCCAACCCCGACCCCGACCCTGACCACAACCCTAACCATAACCATCAACCCGACCCCGACCCTATCCCTTTCCCTAACCCCAACCCCGACCCCGACCCTGACCACAACCCTAACCATAACCATCAACCCGACCCCGACCCTATCCCTTTCCCTAACCCCAACCCCGACCCCGACCCTGACCACAACCCTAACCATAACCATCAACCCGACCCCGACCCTATCCCTTTCCCTAACCCCAACCCCGACCCCGACCCTGACCACAACCCTAACCATAACCATCAACCCGACCCCGACCCTATCCCTTTCCCTAACCCCAACCCCGACCCCGACCCTGACCACAACCCTAACCATAACCATCAACCCGACCCCGACCCTATCCCTTTCCCTAACCCCAACCCCGACCCCGACCCTGACCACAACCCTAACCATAACCATAAACCCGACCCCGACCCTATCCCTTTCACTAACCCCAACCCCGACCCTGACCACAACCCTAACCATAACCATCAACCCGACCCCGACCCTATCCCTTTCCATAACCCCAACCCCGACCCCGACCCTGACCACAACCCTAACCATAACCATCAACCCGACCCCGACCCTATCCCTTTCCCTAACCCCAACCCCGACCCCGACCCTGACCACAACCCTAACCATAACCATCAACCCGACCCCGACCCTATCCCTTTCCCTAACCCCAACCCCGACCCCGACCCTGACCACAACCCTAACCATAACCATCAACCCGACCCCGACCCTATCCCTTTCCCTAACCCCAACCCCGACCCCGACCCTGACCACAACCCTAACCATAACCATCAACCCGACCCCGACCCTATCCCTTTCCCTAACCCCAACCCCGACCCCGACCCTGACCACAACCCTAACCATAACCATCAACCCGACCCCGACCCTATCCCTTTCCCTAACCCCAACCCCGACCCCGACCCTGACCACAACCCTAACCATAACCATCAACCCGACCCCGACCCTATCGCTTTCCCTAACCCCAACCCCGACCCCGACCCTGACCACAACCCTAACCATAACCATCAACCCGACCCCGACCCTATCCCTTTCCCTAACCCCAACCCCGACCCCGACCCTGACCACAACCCTAACCATAACCATCAACCCGACCCCGACCCTATCCCTTTCCCTAACCCCAACCCCGACCCCGACCCTGACCACAACCCTAACCATAACCATCAACCCGATCCCGACCCTATCCCTTTCCCTAACCCCAACCCCGACCCCGACCCTGACCACAACCCTAACCATAACCATCAACCCGACCCCGACCCTATCCCTTTCCCTAACCCCAACCCCGACCCCGACCTTGACCACAACCATCAACCCGACCCCGACCCTATCCCTTTCCCTAACCCCAACCCCGACCCCGACCCTGACCACAACCATCAACCCGACCCCGACCCTATCCCTTTCCCTAACCCCAACCCCGACCCCGACCCTGACCACAACCCTAACCATAACCATCAACCCGACCCCGACCCTATCCCTTTCCCTAACCCCAACCCCGACCCTGACCACAACCCTAACCATAACCATCAACCCGACCCCGACCCTATCCCTTTCCCTAACCCCAACCCCGACCCCGACCCTGACCACAACCCTAACCATAACAATCAACCCGACCCCGACCCTATCCCTTTCCCTAACCCCAACCCCGACCCCGACCCTGACCACAACCCTAACCATAACCATCAACCCGACCCCGACCCTATCCCTTTCCCTAACCCCAACCCCGACCCCGACCCTGACCACAACCCTAACCATAACCATCAACCCGACCCCGACCCTATCCCTTTCCCTAACCCCAACCCCGACCCCGACCCTGACCACAACCCTAACCATAACCATCAACCCGACCCCGACCCTATCCCTTTCCCTAACCCCAACCCCGACCCCGACCCTGACCACAACCCTAACCATAACCATAAACCCGACCCCGACCCTATCCCTTTCACTAACCCCAACCCCGACCCTGACCACAACCCTAACCATAACCATCAACCCGACCCCGACCCTATCCCTTTCCATAACCCCAACCCCGACCCCGACCCTGACCACAACCCTAACCATAACCATCAACCCGACCCCGACCCTATCCCTTTCCCTAACCCCAACCCCGACCCCGACCCTGACCACAACCCTAACCATAACCATCAACCCGACCCCGACCCCGACCCTATCCCTTTCCCTAACCCCAACCCCGACCCCGACCCTGACCACAACCCTAACCATAACCATCAACCCGACCCCGACCCTATCCCTTTCCCTAACCCCAACCCCGACCCTGACCACAACCCTAACCATAACCATCAACCCGACCCCGACCCTATCCCTTTCCCTAACCCCAACCCCGACCCCGACCCTGACCACAACCCTAACCATAACCATCAACCCGACCCCGACCCTATCCCTTTCCCTAACCCCAACCCCGACCCCGACCCTGACCACAACCCTAACCATAACCATCAACCCGACCCCGACCATATCCCTTTCCCTAACCCCAACCCCGACCCCGACCCTGACCACAACCCTAACCATAACCATCAACCCGACCCCGACCCTATCCCTTTCCCTAACCCCAACCCCGACCCCGATCCTGACCACAACCCTAACCATAACCATCAACCCGACCCCGACCCTATCTCTTTCCCTAACCCCAACCCCGACCCCGACCCTGACCACAACCCTAACCATAACCATCAACCCGACCCCGACCCTATCCCTTTCCCTAACCCCAACCCCGACCCCGACCCTGACCACAACCCTAACCATAACCATCAACCCGACCCCGACCCTATCCCTTTCCCTAACCCCAACCCCGACCCCGACCCTGACCACAACCCTAACCATAACCATCAACCCGACCCCGACCCTATCCCTTTCCCTAACCCCAACCCCGACCCCGACCCTGACCACAACCCTAACCATAACCATCAACCCGACCCCGACCCTATCCCTTTCCCTAACCCCAACCCCGACCCCGACCCTGACCACAACCCTCACGGGCTGATTGTGTTTTTTAGGCCTTCGCAAGCTATCGGAAGTGTGTGCACAGCAGGAGAGACAAATCTATGTTTTCGCGCCTGTTTTGCCATTTCCAGGTCGAAAAACACACAGACCCCAAAAATAAAGAAACGGCTGTCCAGCCAAAACTGAGGCTTCAAACTTGATGAAAACAGTCTCTCCCACAATAACTCAAGGGCCGCTTGTGTTTTTTAGGCCTTTGCAAGCTATCGGAAGTGTGTGCGCGGCAGTAGAGACAAATCCATGTTTTCGCGCATTTTTTGCGATTTCAAGGTCGAAAAACACATAGGCCCCAAAATGAAAGAAACGGCTGCCGCGCCAAAACTATGGCTTCAAACTTGATGAAAACAGTCTCTCCCATAATAACTCACGGGCTGCTTGTGTTTTTTAGGCCTTTGCAAGCTATCGGAAGTGTGTGCGCGGCAGGAGAGACAAATCCATGTTTTCGCGCCTTTTTTGCGATTTCCAGGTCGAAAAACACACAGACCCCAAAAATAAAGAAACGGCTGTCCAGCCAAAACTGAGGCTTCAAACTTGATGAAAACAGTCTCTCCCACAATAACTGAATGGCCGCTTGTGTTTTTTAGGCCTTCGCAAGCTATCGGAAGTGTGTGCGCGGCAGGAGAGACAAATCCATGTTTTCGCGCCTTTTTTGCCATTTCCAGGTCGAAAAACACACAGAACCCAAAAATAAAGAAACGGCTGCCGCGCCAAAACTATGGCTTCAAACTTGATGAAAACAGTCTCTCCCATAATAACTCACGGGCTGCTTGTGTTTTTTAGGCCTTTGCAAGCTATCGGAAGTGTGTGCGCGGCAGGAGAGACAAATCCATGTTTTCGCGCCTTTTTTGCGATTTCAAGGTCGAAAAACACATAGGCCCCAAAATGAAAGAAACGGCTGGCGCGCCAAAACTATGGCTTCAAACTTGATGAAAACAGTCTCTCCCATAATAACTCACGGGCCGCTTGTGTTTTTTAGGCCTTTGCAAGCTATCGGAAGTGTGTGCGCGGCAGGAGAGACAAATCCATGTTTTCGCGCCTTTTTTGCGATTTCAAGGTCGAAAAACACATAGGCCCCAAAATGAAAGAAACGGCTGCCGTGCCAAAACTATGGCTTCAAACTTGATGAAAACAGTCTCTCCCATAATAACTCACTGGCTGCTTGTGTTTTTTAGGCCTTTGCAAGCTATCGGAAATGTGTGCGCGGCAGGAGAGACAAATCCATGTTTTCGCGCCTTTTTTGCGATTTCAAGGTCGAAAAACACATAGGCCCCAAAATGAAAGAAACGGGTGGCGCACCAAAACTATGGCTTCAAACTTGATGAAAACAGTCTCTCCCATAATAACTCACGGCCTGCTTGTGTTTTTTAGGCCTTTGCAAGCTATCGGAAGTGTGTGCGCGGCAGGAGAGACAAATCCATGTTTTCCCCCCTTTTTTGCGATTTCAAGGTCGAAAAACACATAGGCCCCAAAATGAAAGAAACGGCTGGCGCGCCAAAACTATGGCTTCAAACTTGATGAAAACAGTCTCTCCCATAATAACTCACGGGCTGCTTGTGTTTTTTAGGCCTTTGCAAGTTATCGGAAGTGTGTGCGCGGCAGGAGAGACAAATCAATGTTTTTGCGCCTTTTTTGCGATTTCAAGGTCGAAAAACACATAGGCCCCAAAATGAAAGAAACGGCTGCCGCGCCAAAACTATGACTTCAAACTTGATGAAAACAGTCTCTCCCATAATAACTCACGGGCTGGTTGTGTTTTTTAGGCCTTCGCAAGCTATCGGAAGTGTGTGCGCGGCAGGAGAGACAAATCCATGTTTTTATGCCTTCTTTGGCATTTTCAGGTGGAGAAAAACACAATCCCGAAAGAGAAAGAAAAGGCTGCCGCGCCAACACTGAGGCTTCAAACTTGATGAAAACAGTGTCTCCCATAATGGAGTAGGGGCTGCTTGTGGTTATTAGGCATTTGCAAGCTCTCCGAAGTGTGTGCGCAGCAGGAGAGACAAATCCATGTTTTTATGCCTTCTTTGGCATTTTCAGGTGGAGAAAAACACAATCCCGAAAGAGAAAGAAAAGGCTGCCGCGCCAACACTGAGGCTTCAAACTTGATGAAAACAGTGTCTCCCATAATGGAGTAGGGGCTGCTTGTGGTTATTAGGCATTTGCAAGCTCTCCGAAGTGTGTGCGCAGCAGGAGAGAAAAATCCATGTTTTTATGCCTTCTTTGGCATTTTCAGGTGGAGAAAAACACAATCCCGAAAGAGAAAGAAAAGGCTGCCGCGCCAACACTGAGGCTTCAAACTTGATGAAAACAGTGTCTCCCATAATGGAGTAGGGGCTGCTTGTGGTTATTAGGCATTTGCAAGCTCTCCGAAGTGTGTGCGCAGCAGGAGAGACAAATCCATGTTTTTATGCCTTCTTTGGCATTTTCAGGTGGAGAAAAACACAATCCCGAAAGAGAAAGAAAAGGCTGCCGCGCCAACACTGAGGCTTCAAACTTGATGAAAACAGTGTCTCCCATAATGGAGTAGGGGCTGCTTGTGGTTATTAGGCATTTGCAAGCTCTCCGAAGTGTGTGCGCAGCAGGAGAGACAAATCCATGTTTTTATGCCTTCTTTGGCATTTTCAGGTGGAGAAAAACACAATCCCGAAAGAGAAAGAAAAGGCTGCCGCGCCAACACTGAGGCTTCAAACTTGATGAAAACAGTGTCTCCCATAATGGAGTAGGGGCTGCTTGTGGTTATTAGGCATTTGCAAGCTCTCCGAACTGTGTGCGCAGCAGGAGAGACAAATCCATGTTTTTATGCCTTCTTTGGCATTTTCAGGTGGAGAAAAACACAATCCCGAAAGAGAAAGAAAAGGCTGCCGCGCCAACACTGAGGCTTCAAACTTGATGAAAACAGTGTCTCCCATAATGGAGTAGGGGCTGCTTGTGGTTATTAGGCCTTTGCAAGCTCTCCGAAGTGTGTGCGCGGCAGGAGAGACAAATCCATGTTTTCGCGCCTTTTTTGCCATTTCCAGGTCGAAAAACATAAAGGCCTCAAAAATAAAGAAACGGCTGTCCAGCCAAAACTGAGGCTTCAAACTTGATGAAAACAGTCTCTCCCATAATAACTCACGGGCTGCTTGTGTTTTTTAGGCCTTTGCAAGCTATCGGAAGTGTGTGCGCGGCAGGAGAGACAAATCCATGTTTTCGCGCCTTTTTTGCCATTTCCAGGTCGAAAAACACAAAGGCCCCAAAAATAAAGAAACGGCTGTCCAGCCAAAACTGAGGCTTCAAACTTGATGAAAACAGTCTCTCCCACAATAACTCAAGGGCTGCTTGTGTTTTTTAGGCCTTTGCACACTATCGGAAGTGTGTGCGCGGCAGGAGAGACAAATCCTTGTTTTCGCGCCTTTTTTGCGATTTCAAAGTCGAAAAACACATAGGCCCCAAAATGAAAGAAACGGCTGCCGCGCCAAAACTATGGCTTCAAACTTGATGAAAACAGTCTCTCCCATAATAACTCACGGGCTGCTTGTGTTTTTTAGGCCTTTGCACGCTATCGGAAGTGTGTGCGCGGCAGGAGAGACAAATCCATGTTTTCGCGCCTTTTTTGCCATTTCCAGGTCGAAAAACACAAAGGCCCCAAAAATAAAGAAACGGCTGTCAAGCCAAAACTGAGGCTTCAAACTTGATGAAAACAGTCTCTCAGACAATAACTCAAGGGCTGCTTTTTTTTTTTAGGCCTTCGCAAGATATCGGAAGTGTGTGCGCGGCAGGAGAGACAAATCCATGTTTTCGCGCCTTTTTTGCGATTTCAAGGTCGAAAAACACATAGGCCCCAAAATGAAAGAAACGGCTGGCGCGCCAAAACTATGGCTTCAAACTTGATGAAAACAGTCTCTCCCATAATAACTCACGGGCTGCTTGTGTTTTTTAGGCCTTTGCACGCTATCGGAAGTGTGTGCGCGGCAGGAGAGACAAATCCATGTTTTCGCGCCTTTTTTGCCATTTCCAGGTCGAAAAACACAAAGGCCCCAAAAATAAAGAAACGGCTGTCCAGCCAAAACTGAGGCTTCAAACTTGATGAAAACAGTCTCTCAGACAATAACTCAAGGGCCGCTTGTGTTTTTTAGGCCTTCGCAAGCTATCGGAAGTGTGTGCGTGGAAGGAGAGACAAATCCATGTTTTCGCGACTTTTTTGCGATTTCAAGGTCGAAAAACACATAGGCCCCAAAATGAAAGAAACGGCTGGCGCGCCAAAACTATGGCTTCAAACTTGATGAAAACAGTCTCTCCCATAATAACTCACGGGCTGCTTGTGTTTTTTAGGCCTTTGCACGCTATCGGAAGTGTGTGCGCGGCAGGAGAGACAAATCCATGTTTTCGCGCCTTTTTTGCCATTTCCAGGTCGAAAAACACAAAGGCCCCAAAATGAAAGAAACGGCTGCCGCGCCAAAACTATGGCTTCAAACTTGATGAAAACAGTCTCTCCCACAATAACTCAAGGGCTGCTTTTTTTTTTTAGGCCTTCGCAAGATATCGGAAGTGTGTGTGCGGCAGGAGAGACAAATCAATGTTTTCGCGACTTTTTTGCGATTTCAAGGTCGAAAAACACATAGGCCCCAAAATGAAAGAAACGGCTGGCGCACCAAAACTATGGCTTCAAACTTGATGAAAACAGTCTCTCCCATAATAACTCACGGGCTGCTTGTGTTTTTTAGGCCTTTGCACGCTATCGGAAGTGTGTGCGCGGCAGGAGAGACAAATCCATGTTTTCGCGCCTTTTTTGCCATTTCCAGGTCGAAAAACACAAAGGCCCCAAAAATAAAGAAACGGCTGTCCAGCCAAAACTGAGGCTTCAAACTTGATGAAAACAGTCTCTCCCACAATAACTCAAGGGCTGCTTGTGTTTTTTAGGCCTTCGCAAGCTATCGGAAGTGTGTGCGCGGCAGGAGAGACAAATCCATGTTTTCGCGCCTTTTTTGCCATTTCCAGGTCGAAAAACACAAAGGCCCCAAAATGAAAGAAACGGCTGCCGCGCCAAAACTATGGCTTCAAACTTGATGAAAACAGTCTCTCCCACAATAACTCAAGGGCTGCTTGTGTTTTTTAGGCCTTCGCAAGATATCGGAAGTGTGTGCGCGGCAGGAGAGTCAAATCAATGTTTTCGCGACTTTTTTGCGATTTCAAGGTCGAAAAACACATAGGCCCCAAAATGAAAGAAACGGCTGGCGCGCCAAAACTATGGCTTCAAACTTGATGAAAACAGTCTCTCCCATAATAACTCACGGGCTGCTTGTGTTTTTTAGGCCTTTGCACGCTATCGGAAGTGTGTGCGCGGCAGGAGAGACAAATTCATGTTTTCGCGCCTTTTTTGCCATTTCCAGGTCGAAAAACACAAAGGCCCCAAAAATAAAGAAACGGCTGTCCAGCCAAAACTGAGGCTTCAAACTTGATGAAAACAGTCTCTCCCACAATAACTCAAGGGCTGCTTGTGTTTTTTAGGCCTTCGCAAGATATCGGAAGTGTGTGCGCGGCAGGAGAGACAAATCAATGTTTTCGCGACTTTTTTGCGATTTCAAGGTCGAAAAACACATAGGCCCCAAAATGAAAGAAACGGCTGGCGCGCCAAAACTATGGCTTCAAACTTGATGAAAACAGTCTCTCCCATAATAACTCACGGGCTGCTTGTGTTTTTTAGGCCTTTGCACGCTATCGGAAGTGTGTGCGCGGCAGGAGAGACAAATCCATGTTTTCGCGCCTTTTTTGCGATTTCAAGGTCGAAAAACACATAGGCCCCAAAATGAAAGAAACGGCTGCCGCGCCAAAACTATGGCTTCAAACTTGATGAAAACAGTCTCTCCCATAATAACTCACGGGCTGCTTGTGTTTTTTAGGCCTTTGCACGCTATCGGAAGTGTGTGCGCGGCAGGAGAGACAAATCCATGTTTTCGCGCCTTTTTTGCCATTTCCAGGTCGAAAAACACAAAGGCCCCAAAAATAAAGAAACGGCTGTCCAGCCAAAACTGAGGCTTCAAACTTGATGAAAACAGTCTCTCAGACAATAACTCAAGGGCCGCTTGTGTTTTTTAGGCCTTCGCAAGCTATCGGAAGTGTGTGCGCGGCAGGAGAGACAAATCCATGTTTTCGCGCCTTTTTTGCCATTTCCAGGTCGAAAAACACAAAGGCCCCAAAAATAAAGAAACGGCTGTCCAGCCAAAACTGAGGCTTCAAACTTGATGAAAACAGTCTCTCCCACAATAACTCAAGGGCTGCTTGTGTTTTTTAGGCCTTCGCAAGATATCGGAAGTGTGTGCGCGGCAGGAGAGTCAAATCAATGTTTTCGCGACTTTTTTGCGATTTCAAGGTCGAAAAACACATAGGCTCCAAAATGAAAGAAACGGCTGGCGCGCCAAAACTATGGCTTCAAACTTGATGAAAACAGTCTCTCCCATAATAACTCACGGGCTGCTTGTGTTTTTTAGGCCTTTGCACGCTATCGGAAGTGTGTGCGCGGCAGGAGAGACAAATCCATGTTTTCGCGCCTTTTTTGCGATTTCAAGGTAGAAAAACACATAGGCCCCAAAATGAAAGAAACGGCTGCCGCGCCAAAACTATGGCTTCAAACTTGATGAAAACAGTCTCTCCCATAATAACTCACGGGCTGCTTGTGTTTTTTAGGCCTTTGCACGCTATCGGAAGTGTGTGCGCGGCAGGAGAGACAAATCCATTTTTTCGCGCCTTTTTTGCCATTTCCAGGTCGAAAAACACAAAGGCCCCAAAAATAAAGAAACGGCTGTCCAGCCAAAACTGAGGCTTCAAACTTGATGAAAACAGTCTCTCCCACAATAACTCAAGGGCTGCTTGTGTTTTTTAGGCCTTCGCAAGATATCGGAAGTGTGTGCACGGCAGGAGAGACAAATCAATGTTTTCGCGACTTTTTTGCGATTTCAAGGTCGAAAAACACATAGGCCCCAAAATGAAAGAAACGGCTGGCGCGCCAAAACTATGTCTTCAAACTTGATGAAAACAGTCTCTCCCATAATAACTCACGGGCTGCTTGTGTTTTTTAGGCCTTTGCACGCTATCGGAAGTGTGTGCGCGGCAGGAGAGACAAATCCATGTTTTCGCGCCTTTTTTGCCATTTCCAGGTCGAAAAACACAAAGGCCCCAAAAATAAAGAAACGGCTGTCCAGCCAAAACTGAGGCTTCAAACTTGATGAAAACAGTCTCTCAGACAATAACTCAAGGGCCGCTTGTGTTTTTTAGGCCTTCGCAAGCTATCGGAAGTGTGTGCGCGGCAGGAGAGACAAATCCATGTTTTCGCGCCTTTTTTGCCATTTCCAGGTCGAAAAACACAAAGGCCCCAAAAATAAAGAAACGGCTGTCCAGCCAAAACTGAGGCTTCAAACTTGATGAAAACAGTCTCTCCCACAATAACTCAAGGGCTGCTTGTGTTTTTTAGGCCTTCGCAAGATATCGGAAGTGTGTGCGCGGCAGGAGAGACAAATCAATGTTTTCGCGACTTTTTTGCGATTTCAAGGTCGAAAAACACATAGGCCCCAAAATGAAAGAAACGGCTGCCGCGCAAAAACTATGGCTTCAAACTTGATGAAAACAGTCTCTCCCATAATAACTCACGGGCTGCTTGTGTTTTTTAGGCCTTTGCACGCTATCGGAAGTGTGTGCGCGGCAGGAGAGACAAATCCATGTTTTCGCTCCTTTTTTGCCATTTCCAGGTCGAAAAACACAAAGGCCCCAAAAATAAAGAAACGGCTGTCCAGCCAAAACTGAGGCTTCAAACTTGATGAAAACAGTCTCTCAGACAATAACTCAAGGGCCGCTTGTGTTTTTTAGGCCTTCGCAAGCTATCGGAAGTGTGTGCGCGGCAGGAGAGACAAATCCATGTTTTCGCGGCTTTTTTGCCATTTCCAGGTCGAAAAACACAAAGGCCCCAAAATGAAAGAAACGGCTGCCGCGCCAAAACTATGGCTTCAAACTTGATGAAAACAGTCTCTCCCACAATAACTCAAGGGCTGCTTGTGTTTTTTAGGCCTTCGCAAGATATCGGAAGTGTGTGCGCGACAGGAGAGACAAATCAATGTTTTCGCGACTTTTTTGCGATTTCAAGGTCGAAAAACACATAGGCCCCAAAATGAAAGAAACGGCTGGCGCGCCAAAACTATGGCTTCAAACTTGATGAAAACAGTCTCTCCCATAATAACTCACGGGCTGCTTGTGTTTTTTAGGCCTTTGCACGCTATCGGAAGTGTGTGCGCGGCAGGAGAGACAAATCCATGTTTTCGCGCCTTTTTTGCGATTTCAAGGTCGAAAAACACATAGGCCCCAAAATGAAAGAAACGGCTGCCGCGCCAAAACTATGGCTTCAAACTTGATGAAAACAGTCTCTCCCATAATAACTCACGGGCTGCTTGTGTTTTTTAGGCCTTTGCACGCTATCGGAAGTGTGTGCGCGGCAGGAGAGACAAATCCATGTTTTCGCGCCTTTTTTGCCATTTCCAGGTCGAAAAACACAAAGGCCCCAAAAATAAAGAAACGGCTGTCCAGCCAAAACTGAGGCTTCAAACTTGATGAAAACAGTCTCTCAGACAATAACTCAAGGGCCGCTTGTGTTTTTTAGGCCTTCGCAAGCTATCGGAAGTGTGTGCGCGGCAGGAGAGACAAATCCATGTTTTCGCGCCTTTTTTGCCATTTCCAGGTCGAAAAACACAAAGGCCCCAAAAATAAAGAAACGGCTGTCCAGCCAAAACTGAGGCTTCAAACTTGATGAAAACAGTCTCTCCCACAATAACTCAAGGGCTGCTTGTGTTTTTTAGGCCTTCGCAAGATATCGGAAGTGTGTGCGCGGCAGGAGAGACAAATCAATGTTTTCGCGACTTTTTTGCGATTTCAAGGTCGAAAAACACATTGGCCCCAAAATGAAAGAAACGGCTGTCCAGCCAAAACTGAGGCTTCAAACTTGATGAAAACAGTCTCTCAGACAATAACTCAAGGGCCGCTTGTGTTTTTTAGGCCTTCGCAAGCTATCGGAAGTGTGTGCGCGGCAGGAGAGACAAATCCATGTTTTCGCGGCTTTTTTGCCATTTCCAGGTCGAAAAACACAAAGGCCCCAAAATGAAAGAAACGGCTGCCGCGCCAAAACTATGGCTTCAATCTTGATGAAAACAGTCTCTCCCACAATAACTCAAGGGCTGCTTGTGTTTTTTAGGCCTTCGCAAGATATCGGAAGTGTGTGCGCGGCAGGAGAGACAAATCAATGTTTTCGCGACTTTTTTGCGATTTCAAGGTCGAAAAACACATAGGCCCCAAAATGAAAGAAACGGCTGGCGCGCCAAAACTATGGCTTCAAACTTGATGAAAACAGTCTCTCCCATAATAACTCACGGGCTGATTGTGTTTTTTAGGCCTTTGCACGCTATCGGAAGTGTGTGCGCGGCAGGAGAGACAAATCCATGTTTTCGCGCCTGTTTTGCCATTTCCAGGTCGAAAAACACACAGACCCCAAAAATAAAGAAACGGCTGTCCAGCCAAAACTGAGGCTTCAAACTTGATGAAAACAGTCTCTCCCACAATAACTCAAGGGCCGCTTGTGTTTTTTAGGCCTTTGCACGCTATCGGAAGTGTGTGCGCGGCAGGAGAGACAAATCCATGTTTTCGCGCCTTTTTTGCGATTTCAAGGTCGAAAAACACATAGGCCCCAAAATGAAAGAAACGGCTGCCGCGCCAAAACTATGGCTTCAAACTTGATGAAAACAGTCTCTCCCATATTAACTCACGGGCTGATTGTGTTTTTTAGGCCTTCGCAAGCTATCGGAAGTGTGTGCACAGCAGGAGAGACAAATCTATGTTTTCGCGCCTGTTTTGCCATTTCCAGGTCGAAAAACACACAGACCCCAAAAATAAAGAAACGGCTGTCCAGCCAAAACTGAGGCTTCAAACTTGATGAAAACAGTCCCTCCCACAATAACTCAAGGGCCGCTTGTGTTTTTTAGGCCTTTGCACGCTATCGGAAGTGTGTGCGCGGCAGGAGAGACAAATCCATGTTTTCGCGCCTTTTTTGCGATTTCAAGGTCGAAAAACACATAGGCCCCAAAATGAAAGAAACGGCTGCCGCGCCAAAACTATGGCTTCAAACTTGATGAAAACAGTCTCTCCCATAATAACTCACGGGCTGCTTGTGTTTTTTAGGCCTTTGCACGCTATCGGAAGTGTGTGCGCGGCAGGAGAGACAAATCCATGTTTTCGCGCCTTTTTTGCCATTTCCAGGTCGAAAAACACAAAGGCCCCAAAAATAAAGAAACGGCTGTCCAGCCAAAACTGAGGCTTCAAACTTGATGAAAACAGTCTCTCAGACAATAACTCAAGGGCCGCTTGTGTTTTTTAGGCCTTCGCAAGCTATCGGAAGTGTGTGCGCGGAAGGAGAGACAAATCCATGTTTTCGCGCCTTTTTTACGATTTCAAGGTCGAAAAACACATAGGCCCCAAAATGAAAGAAACAGCTGCCGCGCCAAAACTATGGCTTCAAACTTGATGAAAACATTCTCTCCCACAATAAGTCAAGGGCTGCTTGTGTTTTTTAGGCCTTCGCAAGATATCGGAAGTGTGTGCACAGCAGGAGAGACAAATCAATGTTTTCGCGACTTTTTTGCGATTTCAAGGTCGAAAAACACATAGGCCCCAAAATGAAAGAAACGGCTGGCGCGCCAAAACTTGATGAAAACAGTCTCTCCCATAATAACTCACGGGCTGCTTGTGTTTTTTAGGCCTTTGCAAGCTATCGGAAGTGTGTGCGCGGCAGGAGAGACAAATCAATGTTTTTGCGCCTTTTTTGCGATTTCAAGGTCGAAAAACACATAGGCCCCAAAATGAAAGAAACGGTTGCCGCGCCAAAACTATGGCTTCAAACTTGATGAAAACAGTCTCTCCCATATTAACTCACGGGCTGATTGTGTTTTTTAGGCCTTCGCAAGCTATCGGAAGTGTGTGCACAGCCGGAGAGACAAATCTATGTTTTCGCGCCTGTTTTGCCATTTCCAGGTCGAAAAACACACAGACCCCAAAAATAAAGAAACGGCTGCCGCGCCAAAACTATGGCTTCAAACTTGATGAAAACAGTCTCTCCCATATTAACTCATGGGCTGATTGTGTTTTTTAGGCCTTCGCAAGCTATCGGAAATGTGTGCGTAGCAGGAGAGACAAATCTATGTTTTCGCGCCTTTTTTGCCATTTCCAGGTCGAAAAACACACAGAACCCAAAAATAAAGAAACGGCTGTCCAGCCAAAACTGAGGCTTCAAACTTGATGAAAACAGTCTCTCCCACAATAACTCAAGGGCCGCTTGTGTTTTTTAGGCCTTCGCAAGCTATCGGAAGTGTGTGCGCGGCAGGAGAGACAAATCCATGTTTTCGTGCATTTTTTGCGATTTCAAGGTCGAAAAACACATAGGCCCCAAAATGAAAGAAACGGCTGCCGCGCCAAAACTATGGCTTCAATCTTGATGAAAACAGTCTCTCCCATAATAACTCACGGGCTGCTTGTGTTTTTTAGGCCTTTGCAAGCTATCGGAAGTGTGTGCGCGGCAGGAGAGACAAATCCATGTTTTCGCGCCTTTTTTGCGATTTCAAGGTCGAAAAACACATAGGCCCCAAAATGAAAGAAACGGCTGGGGCGCCAAAACTATGGCTTGAAACTTGATGAAAACAGTCTCTCCCATAATAACTCAAGGGCTGCTTGTGTTTTTTAGGCCTTTGCAAGCTATCGGAAGTTGTGCGCGGCAGGAGAGACAAATCCATGTTTTCGCGCCTTTTTTGCGATTTCAAGGTCGAAAAACACATAGGCCCCAAAATGAAAGAAACGGCTGGCGCGCCAAAACTATGGCTTCAAACTTGATGAAAACAGTCTTTCCCATAATAACTCACGGGCTGCTTGTGTTTTTTAGGCCTTTGCAAGCTATCGGAAGTGTGTGCGCGGCAGGAGAGACAAATCCATGTTTTCGCGCCTTTTTTGCGATTTCAAGGTCGAAAAACACATAGGCCCCAAAATGAAAGAAACGGCTGGCGCGCCAAAACTATGGCTTCAAACTTGATGAAAACAGTCACTCCCATAATAACTCACGGGCCGCTTGTGTTTTTTAGGCCTTTGCAAGCTATCGGAAGTGTGTGCGCGGCAGGAGAGACAAATCAATGTTTTTGCGCCTTTTTTGCGATTTCAAGGTCGAAAAACACATAGGCCCCAAAATGAAAGAAACGGCTGCCGCGCCAAAACTATGGCTTCAAACTTGACGAAAACAGTCTCTCCCATATTAACTCACGGGCTGATTGTGTTTTTTAGGCCTTCGCAAGCTATCGGAAGTGTGTGCGCAGCAGGAGAGACAAATCTATGTTTTCGCGCCTGTTTTGCCATTTCCAGGTCGAAAAACACACAGACCCCAAAAATAAAGAAACGGCTGTCCAGCCAAAACTGAGGCTTCAAACTTGATGAAAACAGTCTCTCCCACAATAACTCAAGGGCCGCTTGTGTTTTTTAGGCCTTCGCAAGCTATCGGAAGTGTGTGCGCGGCAGGAGAGACAAATCCATGTTTTCGCGCCTTTTTTGCGATTTCAAGGTCGAAAAACACATAGGCCCCAAAATGAAAGAAACGGCTGCCGCGCCAAAACTATGGCTTCAAACTTGATGAAAACAGTCTCTCCCATAATAACTCACGGGCTGCTTGTGTTTTTTAGGCCTTTGCAAGCTATCGGAAGTGTGTGCGCGGCAGGAGAGACAAATCCATGTTTTCGCGAATTTTTTGCGATTTCAAGGTCGAAAAACACATAGGCCCCAAAATGAAAGAAACGGCTGGCGCGCCAAAACTATGGCTTCAAACTTGATGAAAACAGTCTCTCCCATAATAACTCACGGGCTGCTTGTGTTTTTTAGGCCTTCGCAAGCTATCGGAAGTGTGTGCGCGGCAGGAGAGACAAATCCATGTTTTCGCGCCTTTTTTGCGATTTCAAGGTCGAAAAACACATAGGCCCCAAAATGAAAGAAACGGCTGCCGCGCCAAAACTATGGCTTCAAACTTGATGAAAACAGTCTCTCCCATAATAACTCACGGGCTGCTTGTGTTTTTTAGGCCTTTGCACGCTATCGGAAGTGTGTGCGCGGCAGGAGAGACAAATCCATGTTTTCGCGCCTTTTTTGCCATTTCCAGGTCGAAAAACACAAAGGCCCCAAAAATAAAGAAACGGCTGTCCAGCCAAAACTGAGGCTTCAAACTTGATGAAAACAGTCTCTCAGACAATAACTCAAGGGTCGCTTGTGTTTTTTAGGCCTTCGCAAGCTATCGGAAGTGTGTGCGCGGAAGGAGAGACAAATCCATGTTTTCGCGCCTTTTTTACGATTTCAAGGTCGAAAAACACATAGGCCCCAAAATGAAAGAAACAGCTGCCGCGCCAAAACTATGGCTTCAAACTTGATGAAAACATTCTCTCCCACAATAAGTCAAGGGCTGCTTGTGTTTTTTAGGCCTTCGCAAGCTATCGGAAGTGTGTGCACAGCAGGAGAGACAAATCTATGTTTTCGCGCCTGTTTTGCCATTTCCAGGTCGAAAAACACACAGACCCCAAAAATAAAGAAACGGCTGTCCAGCCAAAACTGAGGCTTCAAACTTGATGAAAACAGTCTCTCCCACAATAACTCAAGGGCCGCTTGTGTTTTTTAGGCCTTTGCACGCTATCGGAAGTGTGTGCGCGGCAGGAGAGACAAATCCATGTTTTCGCGGCTTTTTTGCGATTTCAAGGTCGAAAAACACATAGGCCCCAAAATGAAAGAAACGGCTGCCGCGCCAAAACTATGGCTTCAAACTTGATGAAAACAGTCTCTCCCATAATAACTCACGGGCTGCTTGTGTTTTTTAGGCCTTTGCACGCTATCGGAAGTGTGTGCGCGGCAGGAGAGACAAATCCATGTTTTCGCGCCTTTTTTGCCATTTCCAGGTCGAAAAACACAAAGGCCCCAAAAATAAAGAAACGGCTGTCCAGCCAAAACTGAGGCTTCAAACTTGATGAAAACAGTCTCTCCCACAATAACTCAAGGGCCGCTTGTGTTTTTTAGGCCTTCGCAAGCTATCGGAAGTGTGTGCGCGGAAGGAGAGACAAATCCATGTTTTCGCGCCTTTTTTACGATTTCAAGGTCGAAAAACACATAGGCCCCAAAATGAAAGAAACAGCTGCCGCGCCAAAACTATGGCTTCAAACTTGATGAAAACATTCTCTCCCACAATAACTCAAGGGCTGCTTGTGTTTTTTAGGCCTTCGCAAGCTATTGGAAGTGTGTGCGCGGCAGGAGAGACAAATCAATGTTTTTGCGCCTTTTTTGCCATTTCCAGGTCGAAAAACACAAAGGCCCCAAAATGAAAGAAACGGCTGCCGCGCCAAAACTATGGCTTCAAACTTGATGAAAACAGTCTCTCCCATATTAACTCATGGGCTGATTGTGTTTTTTAGGCCTTCGCAAGCTATCGGAAATGTGTGCGTAGCAGGAGAGACAAATCTATGTTTTCGCGCCTTTTTTGCCATTTCCAGGTCGAAAAACACACAGAACCCAAAAATAAAGAAACGGCTGTCCAGCCAAAACTGAGGCTTCAAACTTGATGAAAACAGTCTCTCCCACAATAACTCAAGGGCCGCTTGTGTTTTTTAGGCCTTCGCAAGCTATCGGAAGTGTGTGCGCGGCAGGAGAGACAAATCCATGTTTTCGTGCATTTTTTGCGATTTCAAGGTCGAAAAACACATAGGCCCCAAAATGAAAGAAACGGCTGCCGCGCCAAAACTATGGCTTCAATCTTGATGAAAACAGTCTCTCCCATAATAACTCACGGGCTGCTTGTGTTTTTTAGGCCTTTGCAAGCTATCGGAAGTGTGTGCGCGGCAGGAGAGACAAATCCATGTTTTCGCGCCTTTTTTGCGATTTCAAGGTCGAAAAACACATAGGCCCCAAAATGAAAGAAACGGCTGGGGCGCCAAAACTATGGCTTGAAACTTGATGAAAACAGTCTCTCCCATAATAACTCAAGGGCTGCTTGTGTTTTTTAGGCCTTTGCAAGCTATCGGAAGTTGTGCGCGGCAGGAGAGACAAATCCATGTTTTCGCGCCTTTTTTGCGATTTCAAGGTCGAAAAACACATAGGCCCCAAAATGAAAGAAACGGCTGCCGCGCCAAAACTATGGCTTCAAACTTGATGAAAACAGTCTCTCCCATAATAACTCACGGGCTGCTTGTGTTTTTTAGGCCTTTGCAAGCTATCGAAGTGTGTGCGCGGCAGGAGAGACAAATCCATGTTTTCGCGCCTTTTTTGCGATTTCAAGGTCGAAAAACACATAGGCCCCAAAATGAAAGAAACGGCTGGCGCGCCAAAACTATGGCTTCAAACTTGATGAAAACAGTCTCTCCCATATTAACTCACGGGCTGATTGTGTTTTTTAGGCCTTCGCAAGCTATCGGAAGTGTGTGCGCAGCAGGAGAGACAAATCTATGTTTTCGCGCCTGTTTTGCCATTTCCAGGTCGAAAAACACACAGACCCCAAAAATAAAGAAACGGCTGTCCAGCCAAAACTGAGGCTTCAAACTTGATGAAAACAGTCTCTCCCACAATAACTCAAGGGCCGCTTGTGTTTTTTAGGCCTTTGCAAGCTATCGGAAGTGTGTGCGCGGCAGGAGAGACAAATCCCTGTTTTCGCGCCTTTTTTGCGATTTCAAGGTCGAAAAACACATAGGCCCCAAAATGAAAGAATCGGCTGGCGCGCCAAAACTATGGCTTCAAACTTGATGAAAACAGTCTCTCCCATAATAACTCACGGGCTGCTTGTGTTTTTTAGGCCTTTGCAAGCTATCGGAAGTGTGTGCGCGGCAGGAGAGACAAATCCATGTTTTCGCGCCTTTTTTGCGATTTCCAGGTCGAAAAACACACAGACCCCAAAAATAAAGAAACGGCTGTCCAGCCAAAACTGAGGCTTCAAACTTGATGAAAACAGTCTCTCCCACAATAACTCAATGGCCGCTTGTGTTTTTTAGGCCTTCGCAAGCTATCGGAAGTGTGTGCGCGGCAGGAGAGACAAATCCATGTTTTCGCGAATTTTTTGCGATTTCAAGGTCGAAAAACACATAGGCCCCAAAATGAAAGAAACGGCTGCCGCGCCAAAACTATGGCTTCAAACTTGATGAAAACAGTCTCTCCCATATTAACTCACGGGCTGATTGTGTTTTTTAGGCCTTCGCAAGCTATCGGAAGTGTGTGCGCAGCAGGAGAGACAAATCTATGTTTTCGCGCCTGTTTTGCCATTTCCAGGTCGAAAAACACACAGACCCCAAAAATAAAGAAACGGCTGTCCAGCCAAAACTGAGGCTTCAAACTTGATGAAAACAGTCTCTCCCACAATAACTCAAGGGCCGCTTGTGTTTTTTAGGCCTTTGCAAGCTATCGGAAGTGTGTGCGCGGCAGGAGAGACAAATCCATGTTTTCGCGCCTTTTTTGCGATTTCAAGGTCGAAAAACACATAGGCCCCAAAATGAAAGAAACGGCTGGCGCGCCAAAACTGTGGCTTCAAACTTGATGAAAACAGTCTCTCCCATAATAACTCACGGGCTGCTTGTGTTTTTTAGGCCTTTGCAAGCTATCGGAAGTGTGTGCGCGGCAGGAGAGACAAATCCATGTTTTCGCGCCTTTTTTGCGATTTCAAGGTCGAAAAACACATAGGCCCCAAAATGAAAGAAACGGCTGGCGCGCCAAAACTATGGCTTCAAACTTGATGAAAACAGTCACTCCCATAATAACTCACGGGCCGCTTGTGTTTTTTAGGCCTTTGCAAGCTATCGGAAGTGTGTGCGCGGCAGGAGAGACAAATCAATGTTTTTGCGCCTTTTTTGCGATTTCAAGGTCGAAAAACACATAGGCCCCAAAATGAAAGAAACGGCTGCCGCGCCAAAACTATGGCTTCAAACTTGACGAAAACAGTCTCTCCCATATTAACTCACGGGCTGATTGTGTTTTTTAGGCCTTCGCAAGCTATCGGAAGTGTGTGCGCAGCAGGAGAGACAAATCTATGTTTTCGCGCCTGTTTTGCCATTTCCAGGTCGAAAAACACACAGACCCCAAAAATAAAGAAACGGCTGTCCAGCCAAAACTGAGGCTTCAAACTTGATGAAAACAGTCTCTCCCACAATAACTCAAGGGCCGCTTGTGTTTTTTAGGCCTTCGCAAGCTATCGGAAGTGTGTGCGCGGCAGGAGAGACAAATCCATGTTTTCGCGCATTTTTTGCGATTTCAAGGTCGAAAAACACATAGGCCCCAAAATGAAAGAAACGGCTGCCGCGCCAAAACTATGGCTTCAAACTTGATGAAAACAGTCTCTCCCATAATAACTCACGGGCTGCTTGTGTTTTTTAGGCCTTTGCAAGCTATCGGAAGTGTGTGCGCGGCAGGAGAGACAAATCCATGTTTTCGCGCCTTTTTTGCGATTTCAAGGTCGAAAAACACATAGGCCCCAAAATGAAAGAAACGGCTGGCGCGCCAAAACTATGGCTTCAAACTTGATGAAAACAGTCTCTCCCATATTAACTCACGGGCTGATTGTGTTTTTTAGGCCTTCGCAAGCTATCGGAAGTGTGTGCGCAGCAGGAGAGACAAATCTATGTTTTCGCGCCTTTTTTGCCATTTCCAGGTCGAAAAACACACAGAACCCAAAAATAAAGAAACGGCTGTCCAGCCAAAACTGAGGCTTCAAACTTGATGAAAACAGTCTCTCCCACAATAACTCAAGGGCCGCTTGTGTTTTTTAGGCCTTCGCAAGCTATCAGAAGTGTGTGCGCGGCAGGAGAGACAAATCCATGTTTTTGCGCATTTTTTGCGATTTCAAGGTCGAAAAACACATAGGCCCCAAAATGAAAGAAACGGCTGCCGCGCCAAAACTATGGCTTCAAACTTGATGAAAACAGTCTCTCCCATATTAACTCACGGGCTGATTGTGTTTTTTAGGCCTTCGCAAGCTATCGGAAGTGTGTGCGCAGCAGGAGAGACAAATCCATGTTTTCGCGCCTTTTTTGCGATTTCAAGGTCGAAAAACACATAGGCCCCAAAATGAAAGAAACGGCTGGGGCGCCAAAACTATGGCTTGAAACTTGATGAAAACAGTCTCTCCCATAATAACTCAAGGGCTGCTTGTGTTTTTTAGGCCTTTGCAAGCTATCGGAAGTGTGTGCGCGGCAGGAGAGACAAATCCATGTTTTCGCGCCTTTTTTGCGATTTCAAGGTCGAAAAACACATAGGCCCCAAAATGAAAGAAACGGCTGCCGCGCCAAAACTATGGCTTCAAACTTGATGAAAACAGTCTCTCCCATAATAACTCACGGGCTGCTTGTGTTTTTTAGGCCTTTGCACGCTATCGGAAGTGTGTGCGCGGCAGGAGAGACAAATCCATGTTTTTGCGCATTTTTTGCGATTTCAAGGTCGAAAAACACATAGGCCCCAAAATGAAAGAAACGGCTGCCGCGCCAAAACTATGGCTTCAAACTTGATGAAAACAGTCTCTCCCATATTAACTCACGGGCTGATTGTGTTTTTTAGGCCTTCGCAAGCTATCGGAAGTGTGTGCGCAGCAGGAGAGACAAATCCATGTTTTCGCGCCTTTTTTGCGATTTCAAGGTCGAAAAACACATAGGCCCCAAAATGAAAGAAACGGCTGGGGCGCCAAAACTATGGCTTGAAACTTGATGAAAACAGTCTCTCCCATAATAACTCAAGGGCTGCTTGTGTTTTTTAGGCCTTTGCAAGCTATCGGAAGTGTGTGCGCGGCAGGAGAGACAAATCCATGTTTTCGCGCCTTTTTTGCGATTTCAAGGTCGAAAAACACATAGGCCCCAAAATGAAAGAAACGGCTGCCGCGCCAAAACTATGGCTTCAAACTTGATGAAAACAGTCTCTCCCATAATAACTCACGGGCTGCTTGTGTTTTTTAGGCCTTTGCACGCTATCGGAAGTGTGTGCGCGGCAGGAGAGACAAATCCATGTTTTCGCGCCTTTTTTGCCATTTCCAGGTCGAAAAACACAAAGGCCCCAAAAATAAAGAAACGGCTGTCCAGCCAAAACTGAGGCTTCAAACTTGATGAAAACAGTCTCTCAGACAATAACTCAAGGGTCGCTTGTGTTTTTTAGGCCTTCGCAAGCTATCGGAAGTGTGTGCGCGGAAGGAGAGACAAATCCATGTTTTCGCGCCTTTTTTACGATTTCAAGGTCGAAAAACACATAGGCCCCAAAATGAAAGAAACAGCTGCCGCGCCAAAACTATGGCTTCAAACTTGATGAAAACATTCTCTCCCACAATAAGTCAAGGGCTGCTTGTGTTTTTTAGGCCTTCGCAAGATATCGGAAGTGTGTGCGCGGCAGGAGAGACAAATCAATGTTTTCGCGACTTTTTTGCGATTTCAAGGTCGAAAAACACATAGGCCCCAAAATGAAAGAAACGGCTGGCGCGCCAAAACTTGATGAAAACAGTCTCTCCCATAATAACTCACGGGCTGCTTGTGTTTTTTAGGCCTTTGCAAGCTATCGGAAGTGTGTGCGCGGCAGGAGAGACAAATCCATGTTTTCGCGCCTTTTTTGCGATTTCAAGGTCGAAAAACACATAGGCCCCAAAATGAAAGAAACGGCTGGCGCGCCAAAACTATGGCTTCAAACTTGATGAAAACAGTCACTCCCATAATAACTCACGGGCCGCTTGTGTTTTTTAGGCCTTTGCAAGCTATCGGAAGTGTGTGCGCGGCAGGAGAGACAAATCAATGTTTTTGCGCCTTTTTTGCGATTTCAAGGTCGAAAAACACATAGGCCCCAAAATGAAAGAAACGGCTGCCGCGCCAAAACTATGGCTTCAAACTTGATGAAAACAGTCTCTCCCATATTAACTCACGGGCTGATTGTGTTTTTTAGGCCTTCGCAAGCTATCGGAAGTGTGTGCACAGCAGGAGAGACAAATCTATGTTTTCGCGCCTGTTTTGCCATTTCCAGGTCGAAAAACACACAGACCCCAAAAATAAAGAAACGGCTGTCCAGCCAAAACTGAGGCTTCAAACTTGATGAAAACAGTCTCTCCCACAATAACTCAAGGGCCGCTTGTGTTTTTTAGGCCTTTGCACGCTATCGGAAGTGTGTGCGCGGCAGGAGAGACAAATCCATGTTTTCGCGCCTTTTTTGCGATTTCAAGGTCGAAAAACACATAGGCCCCAAAATGAAAGAAACGGCTGGCGCGCCAAAACTATGGCTTCAAACTTGATGAAAACAGTCTCTCCCATATTAACTCACGGGCTGATTGTGTTTTTTAGGCCTTCGCAAGCTATCGGAAGTGTGTGCGCAGCAGGAGAGACAAATCTATGTTTTCGCGCCTTTTTTGCCATTTCCAGGTCGAAAAACACACAGAACCCAAAAATAAAGAAACGGCTGTCCAGCCAAAACTGAGGCTTCAAACTTGATGAAAACAGTCTCTCCCACAATAACTCAAGGGCCGCTTGTGTTTTTTAGGCCTTCGCAAGCTATCAGAAGTGTGTGCGCGGCAGGAGAGACAAATCCATGTTTTTTGCGCCTTTTTTGCGATTTCAAGGTCGAAAAACACATAGGCCCCAAAATGAAAGAAACGGCTGGCGCGCCAAAACTATGGCTTCAAACTTGATGAAAACGGTCTTTCCCATAATAACTCACGGGCTGCTTGTGTTTTTTAGGCCTTTGCAAGCTATCGGAAGTGTGTGCGCGGCAGGAGAGACAAATCCATGTTTTCGCGCCTTTTTTGCGATTTCAAGGTCGAAAAACACATAGGCCCCAAAATGAAAGAAACGGCTGCCGCGCCAAAACTATGGCTTCAAACTTGATGAAAACAGTCTCTCCCATAATAACTCACGGGCTGCTTGTGTTTTTTAGGCCTTTGCAAGCTATCGGAAGTGTGTGCGCGGCAGGAGAGACAAATCCATGTTTTCGCGCCTTTTTTGCGATTTCAAGGTCGAAAAACACATAGGCCCCAAAATGAAAGAAACGGCTGCCGCGCCAAAACTATGGCTTCAAACTTGATGAAAACAGTCTCTCCCATAATAACTCACGGGCTGCTTGTGTTTTTTAGGCCTTTGCAAGCTATCGGAAGTGTGTGCGCGGCAGGAGAGACAAATCCATGTTTTCGCGAATTTTTTGCGATTTCAAGGTCGAAAAACACATAGGCCCCAAAATGAAAGAAACGGCTGGCGCGCCAAAACTATGGCTTCAAACTTGATGAAAACAGTCTCTCCCATAATAACTCACGGGCTGCTTGTGTTTTTTAGGCCTTCGCAAGCTATCGGAAGTGTGTGCACAGCAGGAGAGACAAATCTATGTTTTCGCGCCTGTTTTGCCATTTCCAGGTCGAAAAACACACAGACCCCAAAAATAAAGAAACGGCTGTCCAGCCAAAACTGAGGCTTCAAACTTGATGAAAACAGTCCCTCCCACAATAACTCAAGGGCCGCTTGTGTTTTTTAGGCCTTTGCACGCTATCGGAAGTGTGTGCGCGGCAGGAGAGACAAATCCATGTTTTCGCGCCTTTTTTGCGATTTCAAGGTCGAAAAACACATAGGCCCCAAAATGAAAGAAACGGCTGCCGCGCCAAAACTATGGCTTCAAACTTGATGAAAACAGTCTCTCCCATAATAACTCACGGGCTGCTTGTGTTTTTTAGGCCTTTGCAAGCTATCGGAAGTGTGTGCGCGGCAGGAGAGACAAATCCATGTTTTCGCGCCTTTTTTGCGATTTCAAGGTCGAAAAACACATAGGCCCCAAAATGAAAGAAACGGCTGCCGCGCCAAAACTATGGCTTCAAACTTGATGAAAACAGTCTCTCCCATAATAACTCACGGGCTGCTTGTGTTTTTTAGGCCTTTGCAAGCTATCGGAAGTGTGTGCGCGGCAGGAGAGACAAATCCATGTTTTCGCGAATTTTTTGCGATTTCAAGGTCGAAAAACACATAGGCCCCAAAATGAAAGAAACGGCTGGCGCGCCAAAACTATGGCTTCAAACTTGATGAAAACAGTCTCTCCCATAATAACTCACGGGCTGCTTGTGTTTTTTAGGCCTTCGCAAGCTATCGGAAGTGTGTGCACAGCAGGAGAGACAAATCTATGTTTTCGCGCCTGTTTTGCCATTTCCAGGTCGAAAAACACACAGACCCCAAAAATAAAGAAACGGCTGTCCAGCCAAAACTGAGGCTTCAAACTTGATGAAAACAGTCCCTCCCACAATAACTCAAGGGCCGCTTGTGTTTTTTAGGCCTTTGCACGCTATCGGAAGTGTGTGCGCGGCAGGAGAGACAAATCCATGTTTTCGCGCCTTTTTTGCGATTTCAAGGTCGAAAAACACATAGGCCCCAAAATGAAAGAAACGGCTGCCGCGCCAAAACTATGGCTTCAAACTTGATGAAAACAGTCTCTCCCATAATAACTCACGGGCTGCTTGTGTTTTTTAGGCCTTTGCACGCTATCGGAAGTGTGTGCGCGGCAGGAGAGACAAATCCATGTTTTCGCGCCTTTTTTGCCATTTCCAGGTCGAAAAACACAAAGGCCCCTAAAAATAAAGAAACGGCTGTCCAGCCAAAACTGAGGCTTCAAACTTGATGAAAACAGTCTCTCAGACAATAACTCAAGGGCCGCTTGTGTTTTTTAGGCCTTCGCAAGCTATCGGAAGTGTGTGCGCGGAAGGAGAGACAAATCCATGTTTTCGCGCCTTTTTTACGATTTCAAGGTCGAAAAACACATAGGCCCCAAAATGAAAGAAACAGCTGCCGCGCCAAAACTATGGCTTCAAACTTGATGAAAACATTCTCTCCCACAATAAGTCAAGGGCTGCTTGTGTTTTTTAGGCCTTCGCAAGATATCGGAAGTGTGTGCGCGGCAGGAGAGACAAATCAATGTTTTCGCGACTTTTTTGCGATTTCAAGGTCGAAAAACACATAGGCCCCAAAATGAAAGAAACGGCTGGCGCGCCAAAACTTGATGAAAACAGTCTCTCCCATAATAACTCACGGGCTGCTTGTGTTTTTTAGGCCTTTGCAAGCTATCGGAAGTGTGTGCGCGGCAGGAGAGACAAATCCATGTTTTCGCGCCTTTTTTGCGATTTCAAGGTCGAAAAACACATAGGCCCCAAAATGAAAGAAACGGCTGGCGCGCCAAAACTATGGCTTCAAACTTGATGAAAACAGTCACTCCCATAATAACTCACGGGCCGCTTGTGTTTTTTAGGCCTTTGCAAGCTATCGGAAGTGTGTGCGCGGCAGGAGAGACAAATCAATGTTTTTGCGCCTTTTTTGCGATTTCAAGGTCGAAAAACACATAGGCCCCAAAATGAAAGAAACGGCTGCCGCGCCAAAACTATGGCTTCAAACTTGATGAAAACAGTCTCTCCCATATTAACTCACGGGCTGATTGTGTTTTTTAGGCCTTCGCAAGCTATCGGAAGTGTGTGCGCAGCAGGAGAGACAAATCTATGTTTTCGCGCCTTTTTTGCCATTTCCAGGTCGAAAAACACACAGAACCCAAAGATAAAGAAACGGCTGTCCAGCCAAAACTGAGGCTTCAAACTTGATGAAAACAGTCTCTCCCACAATAACTCAAGGGCCGCTTGTGTTTTTTAGGCCTTCGCAAGCTATCAGAAGTGTGTGCGCGGCAGGAGAGACAAATCCATGTTTTTGCGCATTTTTTGCGATTTCAAGGTCGAAAAACACATAGGCCCCAAAATGAAAGAAACGGCTGCCGCGCCAAAACTATGGCTTCAAACTTGATGAAAACAGTCTCTCCCATATTAACTCACGGGCTGATTGTGTTTTTTAGGCCTTCGCAAGCTATCGGAAGTGTGTGCGCAGCAGGAGAGACAAATCCATGTTTTCGCGCCTTTTTTGCGATTTCAAGGTCGAAAAACACATAGGCCCCAAAATGAAAGAAACGGCTGGGGCGCCAAAACTATGGCTTGAAACTTGATGAAAACAGTCTCTCCCATAATAACTCAAGGGCTGCTTGTGTTTTTTAGGCCTTTGCAAGCTATCGGAAGTTTTGCGCGGCAGGAGAGACAAATCCATGTTTTCGCGCCTTTTTTGCGATTTCAAGGTCGAAAAACACATAGGCCCCAAAATGAAAGAAACGGCTGGCGCGCCAAAACTATGGCTTCAAACTTGATGAAAACGGTCTTTCCCATAATAACTCACGGGCTGCTTGTGTTTTTTAGGCCTTTGCAAGCTATCGGAAGTGTGTGCGCGGCAGGAGAGACAAATCCATGTTTTCGCGCCTTTTTTGCGATTTCAAGGTCGAAAAACACATAGGCCCCAAAATGAAAGAAACGGCTGCCGCGCCAAAACTATGGCTTCAAACTTGATGAAAACAGTCTCTCCCATAATAACTCACGGGCTGCTTGTGTTTTTTAGGCCTTTGCAAGCTATCGGAAGTGTGTGCGCGGCAGGAGAGACAAATCCATGTTTTCGCGAATTTTTTGCGATTTCAAGGTCGAAAAACACATAGGCCCCAAAATGAAAGAAACGGCTGGCGCGCCAAAACTATGGCTTCAAACTTGATGAAAACAGTCTCTCCCATAATAACTCACGGGCTGCTTGTGTTTTTTAGGCCTTCGCAAGCTATCGGAAGTGTGTGCACAGCAGGAGAGACAAATCTATGTTTTCGAGCCTGTTTTGCCATTTCCAGGTCGAAAAACACACAGACCCCAAAAATAAAGAAACGGCTGTCCAGCCAAAACTGAGGCTTCAAACTTGATGAAAACAGTCCCTCCCACAATAACTCAAGGGCCGCTTGTGTTTTTTAGGCCTTTGCACGCTATCGGAAGTGTGTGCGCGGCAGGAGAGACAAATCCATGTTTTCGCGCCTTTTTTGCCATTTCCAGGTCGAAAAACACAAAGGCCCCAAAAATAAAGAAACGGCTGTCCAGCCAAAACTGAGGCTTCAAACTTGATGAAAACAGTCTCTCAGACAATAACTTAAGGGCCGCTTGTGTTTTTTAGGCCTTCGCAAGCTATCGGAAGTGTGTGCGCGGAAGGAGAGACAAATCCATGTTTTCGCGCCTTTTTTACGATTTCAAGGTCGAAAAACACATAGGCCCCAAAATGAAAGAAACAGCTGCCGCGCCAAAACTATGGCTTCAAACTTGATGAAAACATTCTCTCCCACAATAAGTCAAGGGCTGCTTGTGTTTTTTAGGCCTTCGCAAGATATCGGAAGTGTGTGCGCGGCAGGAGAGACAAATCAATGTTTTCGCGACTTTTTTGCGATTTCAAGGTCGAAAAACACATAGGCCCCAAAATGAAAGAAACGGCTGGCGCGCCAAAACTTGATGAAAACAGTCTCTCCCATAATAACTCACGGGCTGCTTGTGTTTTTTAGGCCTTTGCAAGCTATCGGAAGTGTGTGCGCGGCAGGAGAGACAAATCCATGTTTTCGCGCCTTTTTTGCGATTTCAAGGTCGAAAAACACATAGGCCCCAAAATGAAAGAAACGGCTGCCGCGCCAAAACTATGGCTTCAAACTTGATGAAAACATTCTCTCCCACAATAAGTCAAGGGCTGCTTGTGTTTTTTAGGCCTTCGCAAGATATCGGAAGTGTGTGCGCAGCAGGAGAGACAAATCAATGATTTCGCGACTTTTTTGCGATTTCAAGGTCGAAAAACACATAGGCCCCAAAATGAAAGAAACGGCTGGCGCGCCAAAACTTGATGAAAACAGTCTCTCCCATAATAACTCACGGGCTGCTTGTGTTTTTTAGGCCTTTGCAAGCTATCGGAAGTGTGTGCGTGGCAGGAGAGACAAATCCATGTTTTCGCGCCTTTTTTGCGATTTCAAGGTCGAAAAACACATAGGCCCCAAAATGAAAGAAACGGCTGGCGCGCCAAAACTATGGCTTCAAACTTGATGAAAACAGTCACTCCCATAATAACTCACGGGCCGCTTGTGTTTTTTAGGCCTTTGCAAGCTATCGGAAGTGTGTGCGCAGCAGGAGAGACAAATCCATGTTTTCGCGCCTTTTTTGCGATTTCAAGGTCGAAAAACACATAGGCCCCAAAATGAAAGAAACGGCTGGGGCGCCAAAACTATGGCTTGAAACTTGATGAAAACAGTCTCTCCCATAATAACTCAAGGGCTGCTTGTGTTTTTTAGGCCTTTCCAAGCTATCGGAAGTTTTGCGCGGCAGGAGAGACAAATCCATGTTTTCGCGCCTTTTTTGCGATTTCAAGGTCGAAAAACACATAGGCCCCAAAATGAAAGAAACGGCTGGCGCGCCAAAACTATGGCTTCAAACTTGATCAAAACGGTCTTTCCCATAATAACTCACGGGCTGCTTGTGTTTTTTAGGCCTTTGCAAGCTATCGGAAGTGTGTGCGCGGCAGGAGAGACAAATCCATGTTTTCGCGCCTTTTTTGCGATTTCAAGGTCGAAAAACACATAGGCCCCAAAATGAAAGAAACGGCTGCCGCGCCAAAACTATGGCTTCAAACTTGATGAAAACAGTCTCTCCCATAATAACTCACGGGCTGCTTGTGTTTTTTAGGCCTTTGCAAGCTATCGGAAGTGTGTGCGCGGCAGGAGAGACAAATCCATGTTTTCGCGAATTTTTTGCGATTTCAAGGTCGAAAAACACATAGGCCCCAAAATGAAAGAAACGGCTGGCGCGCCAAAACTATGGCTTCAAACTTGATGAAAACAGTCTCTCCCATAATAACTCACGGGCTGCTTGTGTTTTTTAGGCCTTCGCAAGCTATCGGAAGTGTGTGCACAGCAGGAGAGACAAATCTATGTTTTCGAGCCTGTTTTGCCATTTCCAGGTCGAAAAACACACAGACCCCAAAAATAAAGAAACGGCTGTCCAGCCAAAACTGAGGCTTCAAACTTGATGAAAACAGTCCCTCCCACAATAACTCAAGGGCCGCTTGTGTTTTTTAGGCCTTTGCACGCTATCGGAAGTGTGTGCGCGGCAGGAGAGACAAATCCATGTTTTCGCGCCTTTTTTGCGATTTCAAGGTCGAAAAACACATAGGCCCCAAAATGAAAGAAACGGCTGCCGCGCCAAAACTATGGCTTCAAACTTGATGAAAACAGTCTCTCCCATAATAACTCACGGGCTGCTTGTGTTTTTTAGGCCTTTGCACGCTATCGGAAGTGTGTGCGCGGCAGGAGAGACAAATCCATGTTTTCGCGCCTTTTTTGCCATTTCCAGGTCGAAAAACACAAAGGCCCCAAAAATAAAGAAACGGCTGTCCAGCCAAAACTGAGGCTTCAAACTTGATGAAAACAGTCTCTCAGACAATAACTCAAGGGCCGCTTGTGTTTTTTAGGCCTTCGCAAGCTATCGGAAGTGTGTGCGCGGAAGGAGAGACAAATCCATGTTTTCGCGCCTTTTTTACGATTTCAAGGTCGAAAAACACATAGGCCCCAAAATGAAAGAAACAGCTGCCGCGCCAAAACTATGGCTTCAAACTTGATGAAAACATTCTCTCCCACAATAAGTCAAGGGCTGCTTGTGTTTTTTAGGCCTTCGCAAGATATCGGAAGTGTGTGCGCGGCAGGAGAGACAAATCAATGTTTTCGCGACTTTTTTGCGATTTCAAGGTCGAAAAACACATAGGCCCCAAAATGAAAGAAACGGCTGGCGCGCCAAAACTTGATGAAAACAGTCTCTCCCATAATAACTCACGGGCTGCTTGTGTTTTTTAGGCCTTTGCAAGCTATCGGAAGTGTGTGCGCGGCAGGAGAGACAAATCCATGTTTTCGCGCCTTTTTTGCGATTTCAAGGTCGAAAAACACACAGACCCCAAAAATAAAGAAACGGCTGTCCAGCCAAAACTGAGGCTTCAAACTTGATGAAAACAGTCCCTCCCACAATAACTCAAGGGCCGCTTGTGTTTTTTAGGCCTTTGCACGCTATCGGAAGTGTGTGCGCGGCAGGAGAGACAAATCCATGTTTTCGCGCCTTTTTTGCCATTTCCAGGTCGAAAAACACAAAGGCCCCAAAAATAAAGAAACGGCTGTCCAGCCAAAACTGAGGCTTCAAACTTGATGAAAACAGTCTCTCAGACAATAACTCAAGGGCCGCTTGTGTTTTTTAGGCCTTCGCAAGCTATCGGAAGTGTGTGCGCGGAAGGAGAGACAAATCCATGTTTTCGCGCCTTTTTTACGATTTCAAGGTCGAAAAACACATAGGCCCCAAAATGAAAGAAACAGCTGCCGCGCCAAAACTATGGCTTCAAACTTGATGAAAACATTCTCTCCCACAATAAGTCAAGGGCTGCTTGTGTTTTTTAGGCCTTCGCAAGATATCGGAAGTGTGTGCGCAGCAGGAGAGACAAATCAATGTTTTCGCGACTTTTTTGCGATTTCAAGGTCGAAAAACACATAGGCCCCAAAATGAAAGAAACGGCTGGCGCGCCAAAACTTGATGAAAACAGTCTCTCCCATAATAACTCACGGGCTGCTTGTGTTTTTTAGGCCTTTGCAAGCTATCGGAAGTGTGTGCGCGGCAGGAGAGACAAATCCATGTTTTCGCGCCTTTTTTGCGATTTCAAGGTCGAAAAACACATAGGCCCCAAAATGAAAGAAACGGCTGGCGCGCCAAAACTATGGCTTCAAACTTGATGAAAACAGTCACTCCCATAATAACTCACGGGCCGCTTGTGTTTTTTAGGCCTTTGCAAGCTATCGGAAGTGTGTGCGCGGCAGGAGAGACAAATCAATGTTTTTGCGCCTTTTTTGCGATTTCAAGGTCGAAAAACACATAGGCCCCAAAATGAAAGAAACGGCTGCCGCGCCAAAACCATGGCTTCAAACTTGATGAAAACAGTCTCTCCCATATTAACTCACGGGCTGATCTTGTTTTTTAGGCCTTCGCAAGCTATCGGAAGTGTGTGCACAGCAGGAGAGACAAATCTATGTTTTCGCGCCTGTTTTGCCATTTCCAGGTCGAAAAACACACAGAACCCAAAAATAAAGAAACGGCTGTCCAGCCAAAACTGAGGCTTCAAACTTGATGAAAACAGTCTCTCCCACAATAACTCAAGGGCCGCTTGTGTTTTTTAGGCCTTCGCAAGCTATCAGAAGTGTGTGCGCGGCAGGAGAGACAAATCCATGTTTTTGCGCATTTTTTGCGATTTCAAGGTCGAAAAACACATAGGCCCCAAAATGAAAGAAACGGCTGGGGCGCCAAAACTATGGCTTGAAACTTGATGAAAACAGTCTCTCCCATAATAACTCAAGGGCTGCTTGTGTTTTTTAGGCCTTTGCAAGCTATCGGAAGTTTTGCGCGGCAGGAGAGACAAATCCATGTTTTCGCGCCTTTTTTGCGATTTCAAGGTCGAAAAACACATAGGCCCCAAAATGAAAGAAACGGCTGGCGCGCCAAAACTATGGCTTCAAACTTGATGAAAACGGTCTTTCCCATAATAACTCACGGGCTGCTTGTGTTTTTTAGGCCTTTGCAAGCTATCGGAAGTGTGTGCGCGGCAGGAGAGACAAATCCATGTTTTCGCGCCTTTTTTGCGATTTCAAGGTCGAAAAACACATAGGCCCCAAAATGAAAGAAACGGCTGCCGCGCCAAAACTATGGCTTCAAACTTGTTGAAAACAGTCTCTCCCATAATAACTCACGGGCTGCTTGTGTTTTTTAGGCCTTTGCAAGCTATCGGAAGTGTGTGCGCGGCAGGAGAGACAAATCCATGTTTTCGCGAATTTTTTGCGATTTCAAGGTCGAAAAACACATAGGCCCCAAAATGAAAGAAACGGCTGGCGCGCCAAAACTATGGCTTCAAACTTGATGAAAACAGTCTCTCCCATAATAACTCACGGGCTGCGTGTGTTTTTTAGGCCTTCGCAAGCTATCGGAAGTGTGTGCACAGCAGGAGAGACAAATCTATGTTTTCGCGCCTGTTTTGCCATTTCCAGGTCGAAAAACACACAGACCCCAAAAATAAAGAAACGGCTGTCCAGCCAAAACTGAGGCTTCAAACTTGATGAAAACAGTCCCTCCCACAATAACTCAAGGGCCGCTTGTGTTTTTTAGGCCTTTGCACGCTATCGGAAGTGTGTGCGCGGCAGGAGAGACAAATCCATGTTTTCGCGCCTTTTTTGCGATTTCAAGGTCGAAAAACACATAGGCCCCAAAATGAAAGAAACGGCTGCCGCGCCAAAACTATGGCTTCAAACTTGATGAAAACAGTCTCTCCCATAATAACTCACGGGCTGCTTGTGTTTTTTAGGCCTTTGCACGCTATCGGAAGTGTGTGCGCGGCAGGAGAGACAAATCCATGTTTTCGCGCCTTTTTTGCCATTTCCAGGTCGAAAAACACAAAGGCCCCAAAAATAAAGAAACGGCTGTCCAGCCAAAACTGAGGCTTCAAACTTGATGAAAACAGTCTCTCAGACAATAACTCAAGGGCCGCTTGTGTTTTTTAGGCCTTCGCAAGTTATCGGAAGTGTGTGCGCGGAAGGAGAGACAAATCCATGTTTTCGCGCCTTTTTTACGATTTCAAGGTCGAAAAACACATAGGCCCCAAAATGAAAGAAACAGCTGCCGCGCCAAAACTATGGCTTCAAACTTGATGAAAACATTCTCTCCCACAATAAGTCAAGGGCTGCTTGTGTTTTTTAGGCCTTCGCAAGATATCGGAAGTGTGTGCGCGGCAGGAGAGACAAATCAATGTTTTCGCGACTTTTTTGCGATTTCAAGGTCGAAAAACACATAGGCCCCAAAATGAAAGAAACGGCTGGCGCGCCAAAACTTGATGAAAACAGTCTCTCCCATAATAACTCACGGGCTGCTTGTGTTTTTTAGGCCTTTGCAAGCTATCGGAAGTGTGTGCGCGGCAGGAGAGACAAATCCATGTTTTCGCGCCTTTTTTGCGATTTCAAGGTCGAAAAACACATAGGCCCCAAAATGAAAGAAACGGCTGGCGCGCCAAAACTATGGCTTCAAACTTGATGAAAACAGTCACTCCCATAATAACTCAAGGGCCGCTTGTGTTTTTTAGGCCTTTGCACGCTATCGGAAGTGTGTGCGCGGCAGGAGAGACAAATCCATGTTTTCGCGCCTTTTTTGCGATTTCAAGGTCGAAAAACACATAGGCCCCAAAATGAAAGAAACGGCTGCCGCGCCAAAACTATGGCTTCAAACTTGATGAAAACAGTCTCTCCCATAATAACTCACGGGCTGCTTGTGTTTTTTAGGCCTTTGCACGCTATCGGAAGTGTGTGCGCGGCAGGAGAGACAAATCCATGTTTTCGCGCCTTTTTTGCCATTTCCAGGTCGAAAAACACAAAGGCCCCAAAAATAAAGAAACGGCTGTCCAGCCAAAACTGAGGCTTCAAACTTGATGAAAACAGTCTCTCCCACAATAACTCAAGGGCCGCTTGTGTTTTTTAGGCCTTCGCAAGCTATCGGAAGTGTGTGCGCGGAAGGAGAGACAAATCCATGTTTTCGCGCCTTTTTTACGATTTCAAGGTCGAAAAACACATAGGCCCCAAAATGAAAGAAACAGCTGCCGCGCCAAAACTATGGCTTCAAACTTGATGAAAACATTCTCTCCCACAATAACTCAAGGGCTGCTTGTGTTTTTTAGGCCTTCGCAAGCTATTGGAAGTGTGTGCGCGGCAGGAGAGACAAATCAATGTTTTTGCGCCTTTTTTGCCATTTCCAGGTCGAAAAACACAAAGGCCCCAAAATGAAAGAAACGGCTGCCGCGCCAAAACTATGGCTTCAAACTTGATGAAAACAGTCTCTCCCATATTAACTCATGGGCTGATTGTGTTTTTTAGGCCTTTGCAAGCTATCGGAAGTGTGTGCGCGGCAGGAGAGACAAATCCATGTTTTCGCGCATTTTTTGCGATTTCAAGGTCGAAAAACACATAGGCCCCAAAATGAAAGAAACGGCTGCCGCGCCAAAACTATGGCTTCAAACTTGATGAAAACAGTCTTTCCCATAATAACTCACGGGCTGCTTGTGTTTTTTAGGCCTTTGCAAGCTATCGAAGTGTGTGCGCGGCAGGAGAGACAAATCCATGTTTTCGCGCCTTTTTTGCGATTTCAAGGTCGAAAAACACATAGGCCCCAAAATGAAAGAAACGGCTGGCGCGCCAAAACTATGGCTTCAAACTTGATGAAAACAGTCTCTCCCATATTAACTCACGGGCTGATTGTGTTTTTTAGGCCTTCGCAAGCTATCGGAAGTGTGTGCGCAGCAGGAGAGACAAATCTATGTTTTCGCGCCTGTTTTGCCATTTCCAGGTCGAAAAACACACAGACCCCAAAAATAAAGAAACGGCTGTCCAGCCAAAACTGAGGCTTCAAACTTGATGAAAACAGTCTCTCCCACAATAACTCAAGGGCCGCTTGTGTTTTTTAGGCCTTTGCAAGCTATCGGAAGTGTGTGCGCGGCAGGAGAGACAAATCCCTGTTTTCGCGCCTTTTTTGCGATTTCAAGGTCGAAAAACACATAGGCCCCAAAATGAAAGAATCGGCTGGCGCGCCAAAACTATGGCTTCAAACTTGATGAAAACAGTCTCTCCCATAATAACTCACGGGCTGCTTGTGTTTTTTAGGCCTTTGCAAGCTATCGGAAGTGTGTGCGCGGCAGGAGAGACAAATCCATGTTTTCGCGCCTTTTTTGCGATTTCCAGGTCGAAAAACACACAGACCCCAAAAATAAAGAAACGGCTGTCCAGCCAAAACTGAGGCTTCAAACTTGATGAAAACAGTCTCTCCCACAATAACTCAATGGCCGCTTGTGTTTTTTAGGCCTTCGCAAGCTATCGGAAGTGTGTGCGCGGCAGGAGAGACAAATCCATGTTTTCGCGAATTTTTTGCGATTTCAAGGTCGAAAAACACATAGGCCCCAAAATGAAAGAAACGGCTGCCGCGCCAAAACTATGGCTTCAAACTTGATGAAAACAGTCTCTCCCATATTAACTCACGGGCTGATTGTGTTTTTTAGGCCTTCGCAAGCTATCGGAAGTGTGTGCGCGGCAGGAGAGACAAATCCATGTTTTCGCGCCTTTTTTGCGATTTCCAGGTCGAAAAACACACAGACCCCAAAAATAAAGAAACGGCTGTCCAGCCAAAACTGAGGCTTCAAACTTGATGAAAACAGTCTCTCCCACAATAACTCAATGGCCGCTTGTGTTTTTTAGGCCTTCGCAAGCTATCGGAAGTGTGTGCGCGGCAGGAGAGACAAATCCATGTTTTCGCGAATTTTTTGCGATTTCAAGGTCGAAAAACACATAGGCCCCAAAATGAAAGAAACGGCTGCCGCGCCAAAACTATGGCTTCAAACTTGATGAAAACAGTCTCTCCCATATTAACTCACGGGCTGATTGTGTTTTTTAGGCCTTCGCAAGCTATCGGAAGTGTGTGCGCAGCAGGAGAGACAAATCTATGTTTTCGCGCCTGTTTTGCCATTTCCAGGTCGAAAAACACACAGACCCCAAAAATAAAGAAACGGCTGTCCAGCCAAAACTGAGGCTTCAAACTTGATGAAAACAGTCTCTCCCACAATAACTCAAGGGCCGCTTGTGTTTTTTAGGCCTTTGCAAGCTATCGGAAGTGTGTGCGCGGCAGGAGAGACAAATCCATGTTTTCGCGCCTTTTTTGCGATTTCAAGGTCGAAAAACACATAGGCCCCAAAATGAAAGAAACGGCTGGCGCGCCAAAACTGTGGCTTCAAACTTGATGAAAACAGTCTCTCCCATAATAACTCACGGGCTGCTTGTGTTTTTTAGGCCTTTGCAAGCTATCGGAAGTGTGTGCGCGGCAGGAGAGACAAATCCATGTTTTCGCGCCTTTTTTGCGATTTCAAGGTCGAAAAACACATAGGCCCCAAAATGAAAGAAACGGCTGGCGCGCCAAAACTATGGCTTCAAACTTGATGAAAACAGTCACTCCCATAATAACTCACGGGCCGCTTGTGTTTTTTAGGCCTTTGCAAGCTATCGGAAGTGTGTGCGCGGCAGGAGAGACAAATCAATGTTTTTGCGCCTTTTTTGCGATTTCAAGGTCGAAAAACACATAGGCCCCAAAATGAAAGAAACGGCTGCCGCGCCAAAACTATGGCTTCAAACTTGATGAAAACAGTCTCTCCCATATTAACTCACGGGCTGATTGTGTTTTTTAGGCCTTCGCAAGCTATCGGAAGTGTGTGCGCAGCAGGAGAGACAAATCTATGTTTTCGCGCCTTTTTTGCCATTTCCAGGTCGAAAAACACACAGAACCCAAAAATAAAGAAACGGCTGTCCAGCCAAAACTGAGGCTTCAAACTTGATGAAAACAGTCTCTCCCACAATAACTCAAGGGCCGCTTGTGTTTTTTAGGCCTTCGCAAGCTATCGGAAGTGTGTGCGCGGCAGGAGAGACAAATCCATGTTTTCGTGCATTTTTTGCGATTTCAAGGTCGAAAAACACATAGGCCCCAAAATGAAAGAAACGGCTGCCGCGCCAAAACTATGGCTTCAATCTTGATGAAAACAGTCTCTCCCATAATAACTCACGGGCTGCTTGTGTTTTTTAGGCCTTTGCAAGCTATCGGAAGTGTGTGCGCGGCAGGAGAGACAAATCCATGTTTTCGCGCCTTTTTTGCGATTTCAAGGTCGAAAAACACATAGGCCCCAAAATGAAAGAAACGGCTGGGGCGCCAAAACTATGGCTTGAAACTTGATGAAAACAGTCTCTCCCATAATAACTCAAGGGCTGCTTGTGTTTTTTAGGCCTTTGCAAGCTATCGGAAGTTGTGCGCGGCAGGAGAGACAAATCCATGTTTTCGCGCCTTTTTTGCGATTTCAAGGTCGAAAAACACATAGGCCCCAAAATGAAAGAAACGGCTGGCGCGCCAAAACTATGGCTTCAAACTTGATGAAAACAGTCTTTCCCATAATAACTCACGGGCTGCTTGTGTTTTTTAGGCCTTTGCAAGCTATCGGAAGTTGTGCGCGGCAGGAGAGACAAATCCATGTTTTCGCGCCTTTTTTGCGATTTCAAGGTCGAAAAACACATAGGCCCCAAAATGAAAGAAACGGCTGGCGCGCCAAAACTATGGCTTCAAACTTGATGAAAACAGTCTTTCCCATAATAACTCACGGGCTGCTTGTGTTTTTTAGGCCTTTGCAAGCTATCGGAAGTGTGTGCGCGGCAGGAGAGACAAATCCATGTTTTCGCGCCTTTTTTGCGATTTCAAGGTCGAAAAAAACATAGGCCCCAAAATGAAAGAAACGGCTGCCGCGCCAAAACTATGGCTTCAAACTTGATGAAAACAGTCTCTCCCATAATAACTCACGGGCTGCTTGTGTTTTTTAGGCCTTTGCAAGCTATCGGAAGTGTGTGCGCGGCAGGAGAGACAAATCCATGTTTTCGCGCATTTTTTGCGATTTCAAGGTCAAAAAACACATAGGCCCCAAAATGAAAGAAACGGCTGCCGCGCCAAAACTATGGCTTCAAACTTGATGAAAACAGTCTTTCCCATAATAACTCACGGGCTGCTTGTGTTTTTTAGGCCTTTGCAAGCTATCGGAAGTGTGTGCGCGGCAGGAGAGACAAATCTATGTTTTCGCGCCTTTTTTGCCATTTCCAGGTCGAAAAACACACAGAACCCAAAAATAAAGAAACGGCTGTCCAGCCAAAACTGAGGCTTCAAACTTGATGAAAACAGTCTCTCCCACAATAACTCAAGGGCCGCTTGTGTTTTTTAGGCCTTCGCAAGCTATCGGAAGTGTGTGCGCGGCAGGAGAGACAAATCCATGTTTTTGCACTTTTTTGCGATTTCAAGGTCGAAAAACACATAGGTCCCAAAATGAAAGAAACGGCTGCCGCGCCAAAACTATGGCTTCAAACTTGATGAAAACAGTCTCTCCCATAATAACTCACGGGCTGCTTGTGTTTTTTAGGCCTTTGCAAGCTATCGGAAGTGTGTGCGCGGCAGGAGAGACAAATCCATGTTTTCGCGCCTTTTTTGCGATTTCAAGGTCGAAAAACACATAGGCCCCAAAATGAAAGAAACGGCTGCCGCGCCAAAACTATGGCTTCAAACTTGATGAAAACAGTCTCTCCCATAATAACTCACGGGCTGCTTGTGTTTTTTAGGCCTTTGCAAGCTATCGGAAATGTGTGCGCGGCAGGAGAGACAAATCCATGTTTTCGCCCCTTTTTTGCGATTTCAAGGTCGAAAAACACATAGGCCCCAAAATGAAAGAAACGGCTGGCGCGCCAAAACTATGGCTTCAAACTTGATGAAAACAGTCTCTCCCATAATAACTCACGGGCTGCTTGTGTTTTTTAGGCCTTTGCAAGTTATCGGAAGTGTGTGCGCGGCAGGAGAGACAAATCAATGTTTTCGCGCCTTTTTTGCCATTTCCAGGTCGAAAAACACACAGAACCCAAAAATAAAGAAACGGCTGTCCAGCCAAAACTGAGGCTTCAAACTTGATGAAAACAGTCTCTCCCACAATAACTCAAGGGCCGCTTGTGTTTTTTAGGCCTTCGCAAGCTATCGGAAGTGTGTGCGCGGCAGGAGAGACAAATCCATGTTTTTGCACTTTTTTGCGATTTCAAGGTCGAAAAACACATAGGTCCCAAAATGAAAGAAACGGCTGCCGCGCCAAAACTATGGCTTCAAACTTGATGAAAACAGTCTCTCCCATAATAACTCACGGGCTGCTTGTGTTTTTTAGGCCTTTGCAAGCTATCGGAAGTGTGTGCGCGGCAGGAGAGACAAATCCATGTTTTCGCGCATTTTTTGCGATTTCAAGGTCGAAAAACACATAGGCCCCAAAATGAAAGAAACGGCTGGCGCGCCAAAACTATGGCTTCAAACTTGATGAAAACAGTCTCTCCCATAATAACTCACGGGCTGCTTGTGTTTTTTAGGCCTTTGCAAGCTATCGGAAGTGTGTGCGCGGCAGGAGAGACAAATCCATGTTTTCGCGCCTTTTTTGCGATTTCAAGGTCGAAAAACACATAGGCCCCAAAATGAAAGAAACGGCTGCCGCGCCAAAACTATGGCTTCAAACTTGATGAAAACAGTCTCTCCCATATTAACTCACGGGCTGATTGTGTTTTTTAGGCCTTCGCAAGCTATCGGAAGTGTGTGCACAGCAGGAGAGACAAATCTATGTTTTCGCGCCTGTTTTGCCATTTCCAGGTCGAAAAACACACAGACCCTAAAAATAAAGAAACGGCTGTCCAGCCAAAACTGAGGCTTCAAACTTGATGAAAACAGTCTCTCCCACAAAACTCAAGGGCCGCTTGTGTTTTTTAGGCCTTTGCAAGCTATCGGAAGTGTGTGCGCGGCAGGAGAGACAAATCAATGTTTTAGCGCCTTTTTTGCGATTTCAAGGTCGAAAAACACATAGGCCCCAAAATGAAAGAAACTGCTGGCGCGCCAAAACTATGGCTTCAAACTTGATGAAAACAGTCTCTCCCATAATAACTCACGGGCTGCTTGTGTTTTTTAGGCCTTTGCAAGCTATCGGAAGTGTGTGCGCGGCAGGAGAGACAAATCCATGTTTTCGCGCCTTTTTTGCGATTTCAAGGTCGAAAAACACATAGTCCCCAAAATGAAAGAAACGGCTGCCGCGCCAAAACTATGGCTTCAAACTTGATGAAAACAGTCTCTCCCATAATAACTCACGGGCTGCTTGTGTTTTTTAGGCCTTTGCAAGCTATCGGAAATGTGTGCGCGGCAGGAGAGACAAATCCATGTTTTCGCCCCTTTTTTGCGATTTCAAGGTCGAAAAACACATAGGCCCCAAAATGAAAGAAACGGCTGGCGCGCCAAAACTATGGCTTCAAACTTGATGAAAACAGTCTCTCCCATAATAACTCACGGGCTGTTTGTGTTTTTTAGGCCTTTGCAAGTTATCGGAAGTGTGTGCGCGGCAGGAGAGACAAATCAATGTTTTTGCGCCTTTTTTGCGATTTCAAGGTCGAAAAACACATAGGCCCCAAAATGAAAGAAACGGCTGCCGCGCCAAAACTATGGCTTCAAACTTGATGAAAACAGTCTCTCCCATATTAACTCACGGGCTGATTGTGTTTTTTAGGCCTTTGCAAGCTATCGGAAGTGTGTGCGCGGCAGGAGAGACAAATCAATGTTTTTGCGCCTTTTTTGCGATTTCAAGGTCGAAAAACACATAGGCCCCAAAATGAAAGAAACGGCTGCCGCGCCAAAACTATGGCTTCAAACTTGATGAAAACAGTCTCTCCCATATTAACTCACTGGCTGATTGTGTTTTTTAGGCCTTCGCAAGCTATCGGAAGTGTGTGCGCAGCAGGAGAGACAAATCTATGTTTTCGCGCCTTTTTTGCCATTTCCAGGTCGAAAAACACACAGAACCCAAAAATAAAGAAACGGCTGTCCAGCCAAAACTGAGGCTTCAAACTTGATGAAAACAGTCTCTCCCACAATAACTCAAGGGCCGCTTGTGTTTTTTAGGCCTTCGCAAGCTATCGGAAGTGTGTGCGCGGCAGGAGAGACAAATCCATGTTTTCGTGCATTTTTTGCGATTTCAAGGTCGAAAAACACATAGGCCCCAAAATGAAAGAAACGGCTGCAGCGCCAAAACTATGGCTTTAATCTTGATGAAAACAGTCTCTCCCATAATAACTCACGGGCTGCTTGTGTTTTTTAGGCCTTTGCAAGCTATCGGAAGTGTGTGCGCGGCAGGAGAGACAAATCCATGTTTTCGCGCCTTTTTTGCGATTTCAAGGTCGAAAAACACATAGGCCCCAAAATGAAAGAAACGGCTGGGGCGCCAAAACTATGGCTTGAAACTTGATGAAAACAGTCTCTCCCATAATAACTCAAGGGCTGCTTGTGTTTTTTAGGCCTTTGCAAGCTATCGGAAGTTGTGCGCGGCAGGAGAGACAAATCCATGTTTTCGCGCCTTTTTTGCGATTTCAAGGTCGAAAAACACATAGGCCCCAAAATGAAAGAAACGGCTGGCGCGCCAAAACTATGGCTTCAAACTTGATGAAAACAGTCTTTCCCATAATAACTCACGGGCTGCTTGTGTTTTTTAGGCCTTTGCAAGCTATCGGAAGTGTGTGCGCGGCAGGAGAGACAAATCCATGTTTTCGTGCATTTTTTGCGATTTCAAGGTCGAAAAACACATAGGCCCCAAAATGAAAGAAACGGCTGCAGCGCCAAAACTATGGCTTTAATCTTGATGAAAACAGTCTCTCCCATAATAACTCACGGGCTGCTTGTGTTTTTTAGGCCTTTGCAAGCTATCGGAAGTGTGTGCGCGGCAGGAGAGACAAATCCATGTTTTCGCGCCTTTTTTGCGATTTCAAGGTCGAAAAACACATAGGCCCCAAAATGAAAGAAACGGCTGGGGCGCCAAAACTATGGCTTGAAACTTGATGAAAACAGTCTCTCCCATAATAACTCAAGGGCTGCTTGTGTTTTTTAGGCCTTTGCAAGCTATCGGAAGTTGTGCGCGGCAGGAGAGACAAATCCATGTTTTCGCGCCTTTTTTGCGATTTCAAGGTCGAAAAACACATAGGCCCCAAAATGAAAGAAACGGCTGCCGCGCCAAAACTATGGCTTCAAACTTGATGAAAACAGTCTCTCCCATAATAACTCACGGGCTGCTTGTGTTTTTTAGGCCTTTGCAAGCTATCGGAAGTGTGTGCGCGGCAGGAGAGACAAATCCATGTTTTCGCGCATTTTTTGCGATTTCAAGGTCGAAAAACACATAGGCCCCAAAATGAAAGAAACGGCTGCCGCGCCAAAACTATGGCTTCAAACTTGATGAAAACAGTCTTTCCCATAATAACTCACGGGCTGCTTGTGTTTTTTAGGCCTTTGCAAGCTATCGGAAGTGTGTGCGCGGCAGGAGAGACAAATCTATGTTTTCGCGCCTTTTTTGCCATTTCCAGGTCGAAAAACACACAGAACCCAAAAATAAAGAAACGGCTGTCCAGCCAAAACTGAGGCTTCAAACTTGATGAAAACAGTCTCTCCCACAATAACTCAAGGGCCGCTTGTGTTTTTTAGGCCTTCGCAAGCTATCGGAAGTGTGTGCGCGGCAGGAGAGACAAATCCATGTTTTCGTGCATTTTTTGCGATTTCAAGGTCGAAAAACACATAGGCCCCAAAATGAAAGAAACGGCTGCAGCGCCAAAACTATGGCTTTAATCTTGATGAAAACAGTCTCTCCCATAATAACTCACGGGCTGCTTGTGTTTTTTAGGCCTTTGCAAGCTATCGGAAGTGTGTGCGCGGCAGGAGAGACAAATCCATGTTTTCGCGCCTTTTTTGCGATTTCAAGGTCGAAAAACACATAGGCCCCAAAATGAAAGAAACGGCTGGGGCGCCAAAACTATGGCTTGAAACTTGATGAAAACAGTCTCTCCCATAATAACTCAAGGGCTGCTTGTGTTTTTTAGGCCTTTGCAAGCTATCGGAAGTTGTGCGCGGCAGGAGAGACAAATCCATGTTTTCGCGCCTTTTTTGCGATTTCAAGGTCGAAAAACACATAGGCCCCAAAATGAAAGAAACGGCTGCCGCGCCAAAACTATGGCTTCAAACTTGATGAAAACAGTCTCTCCCATAATAACTCACGGGCTGCTTGTGTTTTTTAGGCCTTTGCAAGCTATCGGAAGTGTGTGCGCGGCAGGAGAGACAAATCCATGTTTTCGCGCATTTTTTGCGATTTCAAGGTCGAAAAACACATAGGCCCCAAAATGAAAGAAACGGCTGCCGCGCCAAAACTATGGCTTCAAACTTGATGAAAACAGTCTTTCCCATAATAACTCACGGGCTGCTTGTGTTTTTTAGGCCTTTGCAAGCTATCGGAAGTGTGTGCGTGGCAGGAGAGACAAATCTATGTTTTCGCGCCTTTTTTGCCATTTCCAGGTCGAAAAACACACAGAACCCAAAAATAAAGAAACGGCTGTCCAGCCAAAACTGAGGCTTCAAACTTGATGAAAACAGTCTCTCCCACAATAACTCAAGGGCCGCTTGTGTTTTTTAGGCCTTCGCAAGCTATCGGAAGTGTGTGCGCGGCAGGAGAGACAAATCCATGTTTTTGCACCTTTTTTGCGATTTCAAGGTCGAAAAACACATAGGTCCCAAAATGAAAGAAACGGCTGCCGCGCCAAAACTATGGCTTCAAACTTGATGAAAACAGTCTCTCCCATAATAACTCACGGGCTGCTTGTGTTTTTTAGGCCTTTGCAAGCTATCGGAAGTGTGTGCGCGGCAGGAGAGACAAATCCATGTTTTCGCGCATTTTTTGCGATTTCAAGGTCGAAAAACACATAGGCCCCAAAATGAAAGAAACGGCTGGCGCGCCAAAACTATGGCTTCAAACTTGATGAAAACAGTCTCTCCCATAATAACTCACGGGCTGCTTGTGTTTTTTAGGCCTTTGCAAGCTATCGGAAGTGTGTGCGCGGCAGGAGAGACAAATCCATGTTTTCGCGCCTTTTTTGCGATTTCAAGGTCGAAAAACACATAGGCCCCAAAATGAAAGAAACGGCTGCCGCGCCAAAACTATGGCTTCAAACTTGATGAAAACAGTCTCTCCCATATTAACTCACGGGCTGATTGTGTTTTTTAGGCCTTCGCAAGCTATCGGAAGTGTGTGCACAGCAGGAGAGACAAATCTATGTTTTCGCGCCTGTTTTGCCATTTCCAGGTCGAAAAACACACAGACCCCAAAAATAAAGAAACGGCTGTCCAGCCAAAACTGAGGCTTCAAACTTGATGAAAACAGTCTCTCCCACAATAACTCAAGGGCCGCTTGTGTTTTTTAGGCCTTTGCAAGCTATCGGAAGTGTGTGCGCGTCAGGAGAGACAAATCCATGTTTTCGCGCCTTTTTTGCGATTTCAAGGTCGAAAAACACATAGGCCCCAAAATGAAAGAAACGGCTGCCGCGCCAAAACTATGGCTTCAAACTTGATGAAAACAGTCTCTCCCATAATAACTCACGGGCTGCTTGTGTTTTTTAGGCCTTTGCAAGCTATCGGAAGTGTGTGCGCGGCAGGAGAGACAAATCCATGTTTTCGCGCCTTTTTTGCGATTTCAAGGTCGAAAAACACATAGGCCCCAAAATGAAAGAAACGGCTGGGGCGCCAAAACTATGGCTTGAAACTTGATGAAAACAGTCTCTCCCATAATAACTCAAGGGCTGCTTGTGTTTTTTAGGCCTTTGCAAGCTATCGGAAGTTGTGCGCGGCAGGAGAGACAAATCCATGTTTTCGCGCCTTTTTTGCGATTTCAAGGTCGAAAAACACATAGGCCCCAAAATGAAAGAAACGGCTGCCGCGCCAAAACTATGGCTTCAAACTTGATGAAAACAGTCTCTCCCATAATAACTCACGGGCTGCTTGTGTTTTTTAGGCCTTTGCAAGCTATCGGAAGTGTGTGCGCGGCAGGAGAGACAAATCCATGTTTTCGCGCATTTTTTGCGATTTCAAGGTCGAAAAACACATAGGCCCCAAAATGAAAGAAACGGCTGCCGCGCCAAAACTATGGCTTCAAACTTGATGAAAACAGTCTCTCCCATAATAACTCACGGGCTGCTTGTGTTTTTTAGGCCTTTGCAAGCTATTGGAAGTGTGTGCGCGGCAGGAGAGACAAATCCATGTTTTCGCGCCTTTTTTGCGATTTCAAGTTCGAAAAACACATAGGCCCCAAAATGAAAGAAACGGCTGCCGCGCCAAAACTATGGCTTCAAACTTGATGAAAACAGTCTCTCCCATAATAACTCACGGGCTGCTTGTGTTTTTTAGGCCTTTGCAAGTTATCGGAAGTGTGTGCGCGGCAGGAGAGACAAATCAATGTTTTTGCGCCTTTTTTGCGATTTCAAGGTCGAAAAACACATAGGCCCCAAAATGAAAGAAACGGCTGCCGCGCCAAAACTATGGCTTCAAACTTGATGAAAACAGTTTCTCCCATAATAACTCACGGGCTGCTTGTGTTTTTTAGGCCTTTGCAAGCTATCGGAAGTGTGTGCGCGGCAGGAGAGACAAATCCATGTTTTCGCGCATTTTTTGCGATTTCAAGGTCGAAAAACACATAGGCCCCAAAATGAAAGAAACGGCTGCCGCGCCAAAACTATGGCTTCAATCTTGATGAAAACAGTCTCTCCCATAATAACTCAAGGGCTGCTTGTGTTTTTTAGGCCTTTGCAAGCTATCGGAAGTGTGTGCGCGGCAGGAGAGACAAATCTATGTTTTCGCGCCTGTTTTGCCATTTCCAGGTCGAAAAACACACAGAACCCAAAAATAAAGAAACGGCTGTCCAGCCAAAACTGAGGCTTCAAACTTGATGAAAACAGTCTCTCCCACAATAACTCAAGGGCCGCTTGTGTTTTTTAGGCCTTCGCAAGCTATCGGAAGTGTGTGCGCGGCAGGAGAGACAAATCCATGTTTTCGTGCATTTTTTGCGATTTCAAGGTCGAAAAACACATAGGCCCCAAAATGAAAGAAACGGCTGCCGCGCCAAAACTATGGCTTCAATCTTGATGAAAACAATCTCTCCCATAATAACTCACGGGCTGCTTGTGTTTTTTAGGCCTTTGCAAGCTATCGGAAGTGTGTGCGCGGCAGGAGAGACAAATCCATGTTTTCGCGCCTTTTTTGCGATTTCAAGGTCGAAAAACACATAGGCCCCAAAATGAAAGAAACGGCTGGGGCGCCAAAACTATGGCTTGAAACTTGATGAAAACAGTCTCTCCCATAATAACTCAAGGGCTGCTTGTGTTTTTTAGGCCTTTGCAAGCTATCGGAAGTTGTGCGCGGCAGGAGAGACAAATCCATGTTTTCGCGCCTTTTTTGCGATTTCAAGGTCGAAAAACACATAGGCCCCAAAATGAAAGAAACGGCTGGCGCGCCAAAACTATGGCTTCAAACTTGATGAAAACAGTCTTTCCCATAATAACTCACGGGCTGCTTGTGTTTTTTAGGCCTTTGCAAGCTATCGGAAGTGTGTGCGCGGCAGGAGAGACAAATCCATGTTTTCGCGCCTTTTTTGCGATTTCAAGGTCGAAAAACACATAGGCCCCAAAATGAAAGAAACGGCTGCCGCGCCAAAACTATGGCTTCAAACTTGATGAAAACAGTCTCTCCCATAATAACTCACAGGCTGCTTGTGTTTTTTAGGCCTTTGCAAGCTATTGGAAGTGTGTGCGCGGCAGGAGAGACAAATCCATGTTTTCGCGCCTTTTTTGCGATTTCAAGGTCGAAAAACACATAGGCCCCAAAATGAAAGAAACGGCTGCCGCGCCAAAACTATGGCTTCAAACTTGATGAAAACAGTCTCTCCCATAATAACTCACGGGCTGCTTGTGTTTTTTAGGCCTTTGCAAGTTATCGGAAGTGTGTGCGCGGCAGGAGAGACAAATCAATGTTTTCGCGCCTGTTTTGCCATTTCCAGGTCGAAAAACACACAGAACCCAAAAATAAAGAAACGGCTGTCCAGCCAAAACTGAGGCTTCAAACTTGATGAAAACAGTCTCTCCCACAATAACTCAAGGGCCGCTTGTGTTTTTTAGGCCTTCGCAAGCTATCGGAAGTGTGTGCGCGGCAGGAGAGACAAATCCATGTTTTCGTGCATTTTTTGCGATTTCAAGGTCGAAAAACACATAGGCCCCAAAATGAAAGAAACGGCTGCCGCGCCAAAACTATGGCTTCAATCTTGATGAAAACAGTCTCTCCCATAATAACTCACGGGCTGCTTGTGTTTTTTAGGCCTTTGCAAGCTATCGGAAGTGTGTGCGCGGCAGGAGAGACAAATCCATGTTTTCGCGCCTTTTTTGCGATTTCAAGGTCGAAAAACACATAGGCCCCAAAATGAAAGAAACGGCTGGGGCGCCAAAACTATGGCTTGAAACTTGATGAAAACAGTCTCTCCCATAATAACTCAAGGGCTGCTTGTGTTTTTTAGGCCTTTGCAAGCTATCGGAAGTTGTGCGCGGCAGGAGAGACAAATCCATGTTTTCGCGCCTTTTTTGCGATTTCAAGGTCGAAAAACACATAGGCCCCAAAATGAAAGAAACGGCTGGCGCGCCAAAACTATGGCTTCAAACTTGATGAAAACAGTCTTTCCCATAATAACTCACGGGCTGCTTGTGTTTTTTAGGCCTTTGCAAGCTATCGGAAGTGTGTGCGCGGCAGGAGAGACAAATCCATGTTTTCGCGCCTTTTTTGCGATTTCAAGGTCGAAAAACACATAGGCCCCAAAATGAAAGAAACGGCTGGCGCGCCAAAACTATGGCTTCAAACTTGATGAAAACAGTCTTTCCCATAATAACTCACGGGCTGCTTGTGTTTTTTAGGCCTTTGCAAGCTATCGGAAGTGTGTGCGCGGCAGGAGAGACAAATCCATGTTTTCGCGCCTTTTTTGCGATTTCAAGGTCGAAAAACACATAGGCCCCAAAATGAAAGAAACGGCTGCCGCGCCAAAACTATGGCTTCAAACTTGATGAAAACAGTCTCTCCCATAATAACTCACAGGCTGCTTGTGTTTTTTAGGCCTTTGCAAGCTATCGGAAGTGTGTGCGCGGCAGGAGAGACAAATCCATGTTTTCGCGCATTTTTTGCGATTTCAAGGTCGAAAAACACATAGGCCCCAAAATGAAAGAAACGGCTGCCGCGCCAAAACTATGGCTTCAAACTTGATGAAAACAGTCTTTCCCATAATAACTCACGGGCTGCTTGTGTTTTTTAGGCCTTTGCAAGCTATCGGAAGTGTGTGCGCGGCAGGAGAGACAAATCTATGTTTTCGCGTCTTTTTTGCCATTTCCAGGTCGAAAAACACACAGACCCCAAAAATAAAGAAACGGCTGTCCAGCCAAAACTGAGGCTTCAAACTTGATGAAAACAGTCTCTCCCACAATAACTCAAGGGCCGCTTGTGTTTTTTAGGCCTTTGCAAGCTATCGGAAGTGTGTGCGCGGCAGGAGAGACAAATCAATGTTTTAGCGCCTTTTTTGCGATTTCAAGGTCGAAAAACACATAGGCCCCAAAATGAAAGAAACGGCTGCCGCGCCAAAACTATGGCTTCAAACTTGATGAAAACAGTCTCTCCCATAATAACTCACGGGCTGCTTGTGTTTTTTAGGCCTTTGCAAGCTATCGGAAGTGTGTGCGCGGCAGGAGAGACAAATCCATGTTTTCGCGCCTTTTTTGCGATTTCAAGGTCGAAAAACACATAGGCCCCAAAATGAAAGAAACGGCTGCCGCGCCAAAACTATGGCTTCAAACTTGATGAAAACAGTCTCTCCCATAATAACTCACGGGCTGCTTGTGTTTTTTAGGCCTTTGCAAGCTATCGGAAGTGTGTGCGCGGCAGGAGAGACAAATCCATGTTTTCGCGCCTTTTTTGCGATTTCAAGGTCGAAAAACACATAGGCCCCAAAATGAAAGAAACGGCTGCCGCGCCAAAACTATGGCTTCAAACTTGATGAAAACAGTCTCTCCCATAATAACTCACGGGCTGCTTGTGTTTTTTAGGCCTTTGCAAGCTATCGGAAGTGTGTGCGCGGCAGGAGAGACAAATCCATGTTTTCGCGCCTTTTTTGCGATTTCAAGGTCGAAAAACACATAGGCCCCAAAATGAAAGAAACGGCTGGCGCGCCAAAACTATGGCTTCAAACTTGATGAAAACAGTCTCTCCCATATTAACTCACGGGCTGATTGTGTTTTTTAGGCCTTCGCAAGCTATCGGAAGTGTGTGCGCAGCAGGAGAGACAAATCTATGTTTTCGCGCCTGTTTTGCCATTTCCAGGTCGAAAAACACACAGACCCCAAAAATAAAGAAACGGCTGTCCAGCCAAAACTGAGGCTTCAAACTTGATGAAAACAGTCTCTCCCACAATAACTCAAGGGACGCTTGTGTTTTTTAGGCCTTCGCAAGCTATCGGAAGTGTGTGCGCGGCAGGAGAGACAAATCCATGTTTTCGTGCATTTTTTGCGATTTCAAGGTCTAAAAACACATAGGCCCCAAAATGAAAGAAACGGCTGCCGCGCCAAAACTATGGCTTCAATCTTGATGAAAACAGTCTCTCCCATAATAACTCACGGGCTGCTTGTGTTTTTTAGGCCTTTGCAAGCTATCGGAAGTGTGTGCGCGGCAGGAGAGACAAATCCATGTTTTCGCGCCTTTTTTGCGATTTCAAGTTCGAAAAACACATAGGCCCCAAAATGAAAGAAACGGCTGGGGCGCCAAAACTATGGCTTGAAACTTGATGAAAACAGTCTCTCCCATAATAACTCAAGGGCTGCTTGTGTTTTTTAGGCCTTTGCAAGCTATCGGAAGTTGTGCGCGGCAGGAGAGACAAATCCATGTTTTCGCGCCTTTTTTGCGATTTCAAGGTCGAAAAACACATAGGCCCAAAAATGAAAGAAACGGCTGCCGCGCCAAAACTATGGCTTCAAACTTGATGAAAACAGTCTCTCCCATAATAACTCACGGGCTGCTTGTGTTTTTTAGGCCTTTGCAAGCTATCGGAAGTGTGTGCGCGGCAGGAGAGACAAATCCATGTTTTCGCGCCTTTTTTGCGATTTCAAGGTCGAAAAACACATAGGCCCCAAAATGAAAGAAACGGCTGCCGCGCCAAAACTATGGCTTCAAACTTGATGAAAACAGTCTATCCCATAATAACTCACGGGCTGCTTGTGTTTTTTAGGCCTTTGCAAGCTATCGGAAGTGTGTGCGCGGCAGGAGAGACAAATCCATGTTTTCGCGCCTTTTTTGCGATTTCAAGGTCGAAAAACACATAGGCCCCAAAATGAAAGAAACGGCTGCCGCGCCAAAACTATGGCTTCAAACTTGATGAAAACAGTCTCTCCCATAATAACTCACGGGCTGCTTGTGTTTTTTAGGCCTTTGCAAGTTATCGGAAGTGTGTGCGCGGCAGGAGAGACAAATCAATGTTTTTGCGCCTTTTTTGCGATTTCAAGGTCGAAAAACACATAGGCCCCAAAATGAAAGAAACGGCTGCCGCACAAAACTATGGCTTCAAACTTGATGAAAACAGTCTCTCCCAAAATAACTCAAGGGCCGCTTGTGTTTTTTAGGCCTTCGCAAGCTATCGGAAGTGTGTGCGCGGCAGTAGAGACAAATCCATGTTTTCGCGCATTTTTTGCGATTTCAAGGTCGAAAAACACATAGGCCCCAAAATGAAAGAAACGGCTGCCGCGCCAAAACTATGGCTTCAAACTTGATGAAAACAGTCTCTCCCATAATAACTCACGGGCTACTTGTGTTTTTTAGGCCTTTGCAAGCTATCGGAAGTGTGTGCGCGGCAGGAGAGACAAATCCATGTTTTCGCGCCTTTTTTGCGATTTCAAGGTCGAAAAACACATAGGCCCCAAAATGAAAGAAACGGCTGGCGCGCCAAAACTATGGCTTCAAACTTGATGAAAACAGTCTCTCCCATATTAACTCACGGGCTGATTGTGTTTTTTAGGCCTTCGCAAGCTATCGGAAGTGTGTGCGCAGCAGGAGAGACAAATCTATGTTTTCGCGCCTTTTTTGCCATTTCCAGGTCGAAAAACACACAGAACCCAAAAATAAAGAAACGGCTGTCCAGCCAAAACTGAGGCTTCAAACTTGATGAAAACAGTCTCTCCCACAATAACTCAAGGGCCGCTTGTGTTTTTTAGGCCTTCGCAAGCTATCAGAAGTGTGTGCACGGCAGGAGAGACAAATCCATGTTTTTGCGCATTTTTTGCGATTTCAAGGTCGAAAAACACATAGGCCCCAAAATGAAAGAAACGGCTGCCGCGCCAAAACTATGGCTTCAAACTTGATGAAAACAGTCTCTCCCATATTAACTCACGGGCTGATTGTGTTTTTTAGGCCTTCGCAAGCTATCGGAAGTGTGTGCGCAGCAGGAGAGACAAATCTATGTTTTCGCGCCTTTTTTGCGATTTCAAGGTCGAAAAACACATAGGCCCCAAAATGAAAGAAACGGCTGGCGCGCCAAAATTATGGCTTCAAACTTGATGAAAACAGTCTCTCCCATAATAACTCACGGGCTGCTTGTGTTTTTTAGGCCTTTGCAAGTTATCGGAAGTGTGTGCGCGGCAGGAGAGACAAATCAATGTTTTTGCGCCTTTTTTGCGATTTCAAGGTCGAAAAACACATAGGCCCCAAAATGAAAGAAACGGCTGCCGCGCCAAAACTATGGCTTCAATCTTGATGAAAACAGTCTCTCCCATAATAACTCAAGGGCTGCTTGTGTTTTTTAGGCCTTTGCAAGCTATCGGAAGTGTGTGCGCGGCAGGAGAGACAAATCTATGTTTTCGCGCCTGTTTTGCCATTTCCAGGTCGAAAAACACACAGAACCCAAAAATAAAGAAACGGCTGTCCAGCCAAAACTGAGGCTTCAAACTTGATGAAAACAGTCTCTCCCACAATAACTCAAGGGCCGCTTGTGTTTTTTAGGCCTTCGCAAGCTATCGGAAGTGTGTGCGCGGCAGGAGAGACAAATCCATGTTTTCGCGCCTTTTTTGCGATTTCAAGGTCGAAAAACACATAGGCCCCAAAATGAAAAATGGCTGGGGCGCCAAAACTATGGCTTGAAACTTGATGAAAACAGTCTCTCCCATAATAACTCAAGGGCTGCTTGTGTTTTTTAGGCCTTTGCAAGCTATCGGAAGTTGTGCGCGGCAGGAGAGACAAATCCATGTTTTCGCGCCTTTTTTGCGATTTCAAGGTCGAAAAACACATAGGCCCCAAAATGAAAGAAACGGCTGGCGCGCCAAAACTATGGCTTCAAACTTGATGAAAACAGTCTTTCCCAAAATAACTCACGGGCTGCTTGTGTTTTTTAGGCCTTTGCAAGCTATCGGAAGTGTGTGCGCGGCAGGAGAGACAAATCCATGTTTTCGCGCCTTTTTTGCGATTTCAAGGTCGAAAAACACATAGGCCCCAAAATGAAAGAAACGGCTGCCGCGCCAAAACTATGGCTTCAAACTTGATGAAAACAGTCTCTCCCATAATAACTCACGGGCTGCTTGTGTTTTTTAGGCCTTTGCAAGCTATCGGAAGTGTGTGCGCGGCAGGAGAGACAAATCCATGTTTTCGCGCATTTTTTGCGATTTCAAGGTCGAAAAACACATAGGCCCCAAAATGAAAGAAACGGCTGCCGCGCCAAAACTATGGCTTCAAACTTGATGAAAACAGTCTTTCCCATAATAACTCACGGGCTGCTTGTGTTTTTTAGGCCTTTGCAAGCTATCGGAAGTGTGTGCGCGGCAGGAGAGACAAATCTATGTTTTCGCGCCTTTTTTGCCATTTCCAGGTCGAAAAACACACAGAACCCAAAAATAAAGAAACGGCTGTCCAGCCAAAACTGAGGCTTCAAACTTGATGAAAACAGTCTCTCCCACAATAACTCAAGGGCCGCTTGTGTTTTTTAGGCCTTCGCAAGCTATCGGAAGTGTGTGCGCGGCAGGAGAGACAAATCCATGTTTTTGCACCTTTTTTGCGATTTCAAGGTCGAAAAACACATAGGTCCCAAAATGAAAGAAACGGCTGCCGCGCCAAAACTATGGCTTCAAACTTGATGAAAACAGTCTCTCCCATAATAACTCACGGGCTGCTTGTGTTTTTTAGGCCTTTGCAAGCTATCGGAAGTGTGTGCGCGGCAGGAGAGACAAATCCATGTTTTCGCGCCTTTTTTGCGATTTCAAGGTCGAAAAACACATAGGCCCCAAAATGAAAGAAACGGCTGCCGCGCCAAAACTATGGCTTCAAACTTGATGAAAACAGTCTCTCCCATATTAACTCACGGGCCGATTGTGTTTTTTAGGCCTTCGCAAGCTATCGGAAGTGTGTGCACAGCAGGAGAGACAAATCTATGTTTTCGCGCCTGTTTTGCCATTTCCAGGTCGAAAAACACACAGACCCCAAAAATAAAGAAACGGCTGTCCAGCCAAAACTGAGGCTTCAAACTTGATGAAAACAGTCTCTCCCACAATAACTCAAGGGCCGCTTGTGTTTTTTAGGCCTTTGCAAGCTATCGGAAGTGTGTGCGCGGCAGGAGAGACAAATCAATGTTTTAGCGCCTTTTTTGCGATTTCAAGGTCGAAAAACACATAGGCCCCAAAATGAAAGAAACTGCTGGCGCGCCAAAACTATGGCTTCAAACTTGATGAAAACAGTCTCTCCCATAATAACTCACGGGCTGCTTGTGTTTTTTAGGCCTTTGCAAGCTATCGGAAGTGTGTGCGCGGCAGGAGAGACAAATCCATGTTTTCGCGCCTTTTTTGCGATTTCAAGGTCGAAAAACACATAGGCCCCAAAATGAAAGAAACGGCTGCCGCGCCAAAACTATGGCTTCAAACTTGATGAAAACAGTCTCTCCCATAATAACTCACGGGCTGCTTGTGTTTTTTAGGCCTTTGCAAGCTATCGGAAATGTGTGCGCGGCAGGAGAGACAAATCCATGTTTTCGCCCCTTTTTTGCGATTTCAAGGTCGAAAAACACATAGGCCCCAAAATGAAAGAAACGGCTGGCGCGCCAAAACTATGGCTTCAAACTTGATGAAAACAGTCTCTCCCATAATAACTCACGGGCTGCTTGTGTTTTTTAGGCCTTTGCAAGTTATCGGAAGTGTGTGCGCGGCAGGAGAGACAAATCAATGTTTTTGCGCCTTTTTTGCGATTTCAAGGTCGAAAAACACATAGGCCCCAAAATGAAAGAAACGGCTGCCGCGCCAAAACTATGGCTTCAAACTTGATGAAAACAGTCTCTCCCATATTAACTCACGGGCTGATTGTGTTTTTTAGGCCTTCGCAAGCTATCGGAAGTGTGTGCGCAGCAGGAGAGACAAATCTATGTTTTCCCGCCTTTTTTGCCATTTCCAGGTCGAAAAACACATAGAACCCAAAAATAAAGAAACGGCTGTCCAGCCAAAACTGAGGCTTCAAACTTGATGAAAACAGTCTCTCCCACAATAACTCAAGGGCCGCTTGTGTTTTTTAGGCCTTCGCAAGCTATCGGAAGTGTGTGCGCGGCAGGAGAGACAAATCCATGTTTTCGTGCATTTTTTGCGATTTCAAGGTCTAAAAACACATAGGTCCCAAAATGAAAGAAACGGCTGCCGCGCCAAAACTATGGCTTCAATCTTGATGAAAACAGTCTCTCCCATAATAACTCACGGGCTGCTTGTGTTTTTTAGGCCTTTGCAAGCTATCGGAAGTGTGTGCGCGGCAGGAGAGACAAATCCATGTTTTCGCGCCTTTTTTGCGATTTCAAGGTCGAAAAACACATAGGCCCCAAAATGAAAGAAACGGCTGGGGCGCCAAAACTATGGCTTGAAACTTGATGAAAACAGTCTCTCCCATAATAACTCAAGGGCTGCTTGTGTTTTTTAGGCCTTTGCAAGCTATCGGAAGTTGTGCGCGGCAGGAGAGACAAATCCATGTTTTCGCGCCTTTTTTGCGATTTCAAGGTCGAAAAACACATAGGCCCCAAAATGAAAGAAACGGCTGCCGCGCCAAAACTATGGCTTCAAACTTGATGAAAACAGTCTCTCCCATAATAACTCACGGGCTGCTTGTGTTTTTTAGGCCTTTGCAAGCTATCGGAAGTGTGTGCGCGGCAGGAGAGACAAATCCATGTTTTCGCGCATTTTTTGCGATTTCAAGGTCGAAAAACACATAGGCCCCAAAATGAAAGAAACGGCTGCCGCGCCAAAACTATGGCTTCAAACTTGATGAAAACAGTCTCTCCCATAATAACTCACGGGCTGCTTGTGTTTTTTAGGCCTTTGCAAGCTATTGGAAGTGTGTGCGCGGCAGGAGAGACAAATCCATGTTTTCGCGCCTTTTTTGCGATTTCAAGGTCGAAAAACACATAGGCCCCAAAATGAAAGAAACGGCTGCCGCGCCAAAACTATGGCTTCAAACTTGATGAAAACAGTCTCTCCCATAATAACTCACGGGCTGCTTGTGTTTTTTAGGCCTTTGCAAGTTATCGGAAGTGTGTGCGCGGCAGGAGAGACAAATCAATGTTTTTGCGCCTTTTTTGCGATTTCAAGGTCGAAAAACACATAGGCCCCAAAATGAAAGAAACGGCTGCCGCGCCAAAACTATGGCTTCAAACTTGATGAAAACAGTCTCTCCCATAATAACTCACGGGCTGCTTGTGTTTTTTAGGCCTTTGCAAGCTATTGGAAGTGTGTGCGCGGCAGGAGAAACAAATCCATGTTTTCGCGCCTTTTTTGCGATTTCAAGGTCGAAAAACACATAGGCCCCAAAATGAAAGAAACGGCTGGCGCGCCAAAACTATGGCTTCAAACTTGATGAAAACAGTCTCTCCCATAATAACTCACGGGCTGCTTGTGTTTTTTAGGCCTTTGCAAGTTATCGGAAGTGTGTGCGCGGCAGGAGAGACAAATCAATGTTTTTGCGCCTTTTTTGCGATTTCAAGGTCGAAAAACACATAGGCCCCAAAATGAAAGAAACGGCTGCCGCGCCAAAACTATGGCTTCAAACTTGATGAAAACAGTCTCTCCCATATTAACTCACGGGCTGATTGTGTTTTTTAGGCCTTCGCAAGCTATCGGAAGTGTGTGCGCGACAGGAGAGACAAATCCATGTTTTCGCGCATTTTTTGCGATTTCAAGGTCGAAAAACACATAGGCCCCAAAATGAAAGAAACGGCTGCCGCGCCAAAACTATGGCTTCAATCTTGATGAAAACAGTCTCTCCCATAATAACTCAAGGGCTGCTTGTGTTTTTTAGGCCTTTGCAAGCTATCGGAAGTGTGTGCGCGGCAGGAGAGACAAATCTATGTTTTCGCGCCTGTTTTGCCTTTTCCAGGTCGAAAAACACACAGAACCCAAAAATAAAGAAACGGCTGTCCAGCCAAAACTGAGGCTTCAAACTTGATGAAAACAGTCTCTCCCACAATAACTCAAGGGCCGCTTGTGTTTTTTAGGCCTTCGCAAGCTATCGGAAGTGTGTGCGCGGCAGGAGAGACAAATCCATGTTTTCGCGCATTTTTTGCGATTTCAAGGTCGAAAAACACATAGGCCCCAAAATGAAAGAAACGGCTGCCGCGCCAAAACTATGGCTTCAATCTTGATGAAAACAGTCTCTCCCATAATAACTCACGGGCTGCTCTTTGTGTTTTTTAGGCCTTTGCAAGCTATCGGAAGTGTGTGCGCGGCAGGAGAGACAAATCCATGTTTTCGCGCCTTTTTTGCGATTTCAAGGTCGAAAAACACATAGGCCCCAAAATGAAAGAAACGGCTGGGGCGCCAAAACTATGGCTTGAAACTTGATGAAAACAGTCTCTCCCATAATAACTCACGGGCTGCTTGTGTTTTTTAGGCCTTTGCAAGCTATCGGAAGTTGTGCGCGGCAGGAGAGACAAATCCATGTTTTCGCGCCTTTTTTGCGATTTCAAGGTCGAAAAACACATAGGCCCCAAAATGAAAGAAACGGCTGGCGCGCCAAAACTATGGCTTCAAACTTGATGAAAACAGTCTTTCCCATAATAACTCACGGGCTGCTTGTGTTTTTTAGGCCTTTGCAAGCTATCGGAAGTGTGTGCGCGGCAGGAGAGACAAATCCATGTTTTCGCGCCTTTTTTGCGATTTCAAGGTCGAAAAACACATAGGCCCCAAAATGAAAGAAACGGCTGGCGCGCCAAAACTATGGCTTCAAACTTGATGAAAACAGTCTCTCCCATATTAACTCACGGGCTGATTGTGTTTTTTAGGCCTTCGCAAGCTATCGGAAGTGTGTGCGCAGCAGGAGAGACAAATCTATGTTTTCGCGCCTGTTTTGCCATTTCCAGGTCGAAAAACACACAGACCCCAAAAATAAAGAAACGGCTGTCCAGCCAAAACTGAGGCTTCAAACTTGATGAAAACAGTCTCTCCCACAATAACTCAAGGGCCGCTTGTGTTTTTTAGGCCTTCGCAAGCTATCGGAAGTGTGTGCGCGGCAGGAGAGACAAATCCATGTTTTCGCGCCTTTTTTGCGATTTCAAGGTCGAAAAACACATAGGCCCCAAAATGAAAGAAACGGCTGGGGCGCCAAAACTATGGCTTGAAACTAGATGAAAACAGTCTCTCCCATAATAACTCAAGGGCTGCTTGTGTTTTTTAGGCCTTTGCAAGCTATCGGAAGTTGTGCGCGGCAGGAGAGACAAATCCATGTTTTCGCGCCTTTTTTGCGATTTCAAGGTCGAAAAACACATAGGCCCCAAAATGAAAGAAACGGCTGCCGCGCCAAAACTATGGCTTCAAACTTGATGAAAACAGTCTCTCCCATAATAACTCACGGGCTGCTTGTGTTTTTTAGGCCTTTGCAAGCTATCGGAAGTGTGTGCGCGGCAGGAGAGACAAATCCATGTTTTCGCGCATTTTTTGCGATTTCAAGGTCGAAAAACACATAGGCCCCAAAATGAAAGAAACGGCTGCCGCGCCAAAACTATGGCTTCAAACTTGATGAAAACAGTCTCTCCCATAATAACTCACGGGCTGCTTGTGTTTTTTAGGCCTTTGCAAGCTATTGGAAGTGTGTGCGCGGCAGGAGAGACAAATCCATGTTTTCGCGCCTTTTTTGCGATTTCAAGGTCGAAAAACACATAGGCCCCAAAATGAAAGAAACGGCTGCCGCGCCAAAACTATGGCTTCAAACTTGATGAAAACAGTCTCTCCCATAATAACTCACGGGCTGCTTGTGTTTTTTAGGCCTTTGCAAGTTATCGGAAGTGTGTGCGCGGCAGGAGAGACAAATCAATGTTTTTGCGCCTTTTTTGCGATTTCAAGGTCGAAAAACACATAGGCCCCAAAATGAAAGAAACGGCTGCCGCGCCAAAACTATGGCTTCAAACTTGATGAAAACAGTCTCTCCCATATTAACTCACGGGCTGATTGTGTTTTTTAGGCCTTCGCAAGCTATCGGAAGTGTGTGCGCGGCAGGAGAGACAAATCCATGTTTTCGTGCATTTTTTGCGATTTCAAGGTCGAAAAACACATAGGCCCCAAAATGAAAGAAACGGCTGCCGCGCCAAAACTATGGCTTCAAACTTGATGAAAACAGTCTCTCCCATAATAACTCACGGGCTGCTTGTGTTTTTTAGGCCTTTGCAAGCTATCGGAAGTGTGTGCGCGGCAGGAGAGACAAATCCATGTTTTCGCGCATTTTTTGCGATTTCAAGGTCGAAAAACACATAGGCCCCAAAATGAAAGAAACGGCTGCCGCGCCAAAACTATGGCTTCAAACTTGATGAAAACAGTCTCTCCCATAATAACTCACGGGCTGCTTGTGTTTTTTAGGCCTTTGCAAGCTATTGGAAGTGTGTGCGCGGCAGGAGAAACAAATCCATGTTTTCGCGCCTTTTTTGCGATTTCAAGGTCGAAAAACACATAGGCCCCAAAATGAAAGAAACGGCTGGCGCGCCAAAACTATGGCTTCAAACTTGATGAAAACAGTCTCTCCCATAATAACTCACGGGCTGCTTGTGTTTTTTAGGCCTTTGCAAGTTATCGGAAGTGTGTGCGCGGCAGGAGAGACAAATCAATGTTTTTGCGCCTTTTTTGCGATTTCAAGGTCGAAAAACACATAGGCCCCAAAATGAAAGAAACGGCTGCCGCGCCAAAACTATGGCTTCAAACTTGATGAAAACAGTCTCTCCCATATTAACTCACGGGCTGATTGTGTTTTTTAGGCCTTCGCAAGCTATCGGAAGTGTGTGCGCGACAGGAGAGACAAATCCATGTTTTCGCGCATTTTTTGCGATTTCAAGGTCGAAAAACACATAGGCCCCAAAATGAAAGAAACGGCTGCCGCGCCAAAACTATGGCTTCAATCTTGATGAAAACAGTCTCTCCCATAATAACTCAAGGGCTGCTTGTGTTTTTTAGGCCTTTGCAAGCTATCGGAAGTGTGTGCGCGGCAGGAGAGACAAATCTATGTTTTCGCGCCTGTTTTGCCTTTTCCAGGTCGAAAAACACACAGAACCCAAAAATAAAGAAACGGCTGTCCAGCCAAAACTGAGGCTTCAAACTTGATGAAAACAGTCTCTCCCACAATAACTCAAGGGCCGCTTGTGTTTTTTAGGCCTTCGCAAGCTATCGGAAGTGTGTGCGCGGCAGGAGAGACAAATCCATGTTTTCGCGCATTTTTTGCGATTTCAAGGTCGAAAAACACATAGGCCCCAAAATGAAAGAAACGGCTGCCGCGCCAAAACTATGGCTTCAATCTTGATGAAAACAGTCTCTCCCATAATAACTCACGGGCTGCTCTTTGTGTTTTTTAGGCCTTTGCAAGCTATCGGAAGTGTGTGCGCGGCAGGAGAGACAAATCCATGTTTTCGCGCCTTTTTTGCGATTTCAAGGTCGAAAAACACATAGGCCCCAAAATGAAAGAAACGGCTGGGGCGCCAAAACTATGGCTTGAAACTTGATGAAAACAGTCTCTCCCATAATAACTCACGGGCTGCTTGTGTTTTTTAGGCCTTTGCAAGCTATCGGAAGTTGTGCGCGGCAGGAGAGACAAATCCATGTTTTCGCGCCTTTTTTGCGATTTCAAGGTCGAAAAACACATAGGCCCCAAAATGAAAGAAACGGCTGGCGCGCCAAAACTATGGCTTCAAACTTGATGAAAACAGTCTTTCCCATAATAACTCACGGGCTGCTTGTGTTTTTTAGGCCTTTGCAAGCTATCGGAAGTGTGTGCGCGGCAGGAGAGACAAATCCATGTTTTCGCGCCTTTTTTGCGATTTCAAGGTCGAAAAACACATAGGCCCCAAAATGAAAGAAACGGCTGGCGCGCCAAAACTATGGCTTCAAACTTGATGAAAACAGTCTCTCCCATATTAACTCACGGGCTGATTGTGTTTTTTAGGCCTTCGCAAGCTATCGGAAGTGTGTGCGCAGCAGGAGAGACAAATCTATGTTTTCGCGCCTGTTTTGCCATTTCCAGGTCGAAAAACACACAGACCCCAAAAATAAAGAAACGGCTGTCCAGCCAAAACTGAGGCTTCAAACTTGATGAAAACAGTCTCTCCCACAATAACTCAAGGGCCGCTTGTGTTTTTTAGGCCTTCGCAAGCTATCGGAAGTGTGTGCGCGGCAGGAGAGACAAATCCATGTTTTCGCGCCTTTTTTGCGATTTCAAGGTCGAAAAACACATAGGCCCCAAAATGAAAGAAACGGCTGGGGCGCCAAAACTATGGCTTGAAACTAGATGAAAACAGTCTCTCCCATAATAACTCAAGGGCTGCTTGTGTTTTTTAGGCCTTTGCAAGCTATCGGAAGTTGTGCGCGGCAGGAGAGACAAATCCATGTTTTCGCGCCTTTTTTGCGATTTCAAGGTCGAAAAACACATAGGCCCCAAAATGAAAGAAACGGCTGCCGCGCCAAAACTATGGCTTCAAACTTGATGAAAACAGTCTCTCCCATAATAACTCACGGGCTGCTTGTGTTTTTTAGGCCTTTGCAAGCTATCGGAAGTGTGTGCGCGGCAGGAGAGACAAATCCATGTTTTCGCGCATTTTTTGCGATTTCAAGGTCGAAAAACACATAGGCCCCAAAATGAAAGAAACGGCTGCCGCGCCAAAACTATGGCTTCAAACTTGATGAAAACAGTCTCTCCCATAATAACTCACGGGCTGCTTGTGTTTTTTAGGCCTTTGCAAGCTATTGGAAGTGTGTGCGCGGCAGGAGAGACAAATCCATGTTTTCGCGCCTTTTTTGCGATTTCAAGGTCGAAAAACACATAGGCCCCAAAATGAAAGAAACGGCTGCCGCGCCAAAACTATGGCTTCAAACTTGATGAAAACAGTCTCTCCCATAATAACTCACGGGCTGCTTGTGTTTTTTAGGCCTTTGCAAGTTATCGGAAGTGTGTGCGCGGCAGGAGAGACAAATCAATGTTTTTGCGCCTTTTTTGCGATTTCAAGGTCGAAAAACACATAGGCCCCAAAATGAAAGAAACGGCTGCCGCGCCAAAACTATGGCTTCAAACTTGATGAAAACAGTCTCTCCCATATTAACTCACGGGCTGATTGTGTTTTTTAGGCCTTCGCAAGCTATCGGAAGTGTGTGCGCGGCAGGAGAGACAAATCCATGTTTTCGTGCATTTTTTGCGATTTCAAGGTCGAAAAACACATAGGCCCCAAAATGAAAGAAACGGCTGCCGCGCCAAAACTATGGCTTCAAACTTGATGAAAACAGTCTCTCCCATAATAACTCACGGGCTGCTTGTGTTTTTTAGGCCTTTGCAAGCTATCGGAAGTGTGTGCGCGGCAGGAGAGACAAATCCATGTTTTCGCGCATTTTTTGCGATTTCAAGGTCGAAAAACACATAGGCCCCAAAATGAAAGAAACGGCTGCCGCGCCAAAACTATGGCTTCAATCTTGATGAAAACAGTCTCTCCCATAATAACTCAAGGGCTGCTTGTGTTTTTTAGGCCTTTGCAAGCTATCGGAAGTGTGTGCGCGGCAGGAGAGACAAATCTATGTTTTCGCGCCTGTTTTGCCTTTTCCAGGTCGAAAAACACACAGAACCCAAAAATAAAGAAACGGCTGTCCAGCCAAAACTGAGGCTTCAAACTTGATGAAAACAGTCTCTCCCACAATAACTCAAGGGCCGCTTGTGTTTTTTAGGCCTTCGCAAGCTATCGGAAGTGTGTGCGCGGCAGGAGAGACAAATCCATGTTTTCGCGCATTTTTTGCGATTTCAAGGTCGAAAAACACATAGGCCCCAAAATGAAAGAAACGGCTGCCGCGCCAAAACTATGGCTTCAATCTTGATGAAAACAGTCTCTCCCATAATAACTCACGGGCTGCTTGTGTTTTTTAGGCCTTTGCAAGCTATCGGAAGTGTGTGCGCGGCAGGAGAGACAAATCCATGTTTTCGCGCCTTTTTTGCGATTTCAAGGTCGAAAAACACATAGGCCCCAAAATGAAAGAAACGGCTGGGGCGCCAAAACTATGGCTTGAAACTTGATGAAAACAGTCTCTCCCATAATAACTCACGGGCTGCTTGTGTTTTTTAGGCCTTTGCAAGCTATCGGAAGTTGTGCGCGGCAGGAGAGACAAATCCATGTTTTCGCGCCTTTTTTGCGATTTCAAGGTCGAAAAACACATAGGCCCCAAAATGAAAGAAACGGCTGGCGCGCCAAAACTATGGCTTCAAACTTGATGAAAACAGTCTTTCCCATAATAACTCACGGGCTGCTTGTGTTTTTTAGGCCTTTGCAAGCTATCGGAAGTGTGTGCGCGGCAGGAGAGACAAATCCATGTTTTCGCGCCTTTTTTGCGATTTCAAGGTCGAAAAACACATAGGCCCCAAAATGAAAGAAACGGCTGGCGCGCCAAAACTATGGCTTCAAACTTGATGAAAACAGTCTCTTCCATATTAACTCACGGGCTGATTGTGTTTTTTAGGCCTTCGCAAGCTATCGGAAGTGTGTGCGCAGCAGGAGAGACAAATCTATGTTTTCGCGCCTGTTTTGCCATTTCCAGGTCGAAAAACACACAGACCCCAAAAATAAAGAAACGGCTGTCCAGCCAAAACTGAGGCTTCAAACTTGATGAAAACAGTCTCTCCCACAATAACTCAAGGGACGCTTGTGTTTTTTAGGCCTTCGCAAGCTATCGGAAGTGTGTGCGCGGCAGGAGAGACAAATCCATGTTTTCGTGCATTTTTTGCGATTTCAAGGTCTAAAAACACATAGGCCCCAAAATGAAAGAAACGGCTGCCGCGCCAAAACTATGGCTTCAATCTTGATGAAAACAGTCTCTCCCATAATAACTCACGGGCTGCTTGTGTTTTTTAGGCCTTTGCAAGCTATCGGAAGTGTGTGCGCGGCAGGAGAGACAAATCCATGTTTTCGCGCCTTTTTTGCGATTTCAAGGTCGAAAAACACATAGGCCCCAAAATGAAAGAAACGGCTGGGGCGCCAAAACTATGGCTTGAAACTTGATGAAAACAGTCTCTCCCATAATAACTCAAGGGCTGCTTGTGTTTTTTAGGCCTTTGCAAGCTATCGGAAGTTGTGCGCGGCAGGAGAGACAAATCCATGTTTTCGCGCCTTTTTTGCGATTTCAAGGTCGAAAAACACATAGGCCCCAAAATGAAAGAAACGGCTGCCGCGCCAAAACTATGGCTTCAAACTTGATGAAAACAGTCTCTCCCATAATAACTCACGGGCTGCTTGTGTTTTTTAGGCCTTTGCAAGCTATCGGAAGTGTGTGCGCGGCAGGAGAGACAAATCCATGTTTTCGCGCCTTTTTTGCGATTTCAAGGTCGAAAAACACATAGGCCCCAAAATGAAAGAAACGGCTGCCGCGCCAAAACTATGGCTTCAAACTTGATGAAAACAGTCTCTCCCATAATAACTCACGGGCTGCTTGTGTTTTTTAGGCCTTTGCAAGCTATCGGAAGTGTGTGCGCGGCAGGAGAGACAAATCCATGTTTTCGCGCCTTTTTTGCGATTTCAAGGTCGAAAAACACATAGGCCCCAAAATGAAAGAAACGGCTGCCGCGCCAAAACTATGGCTTCAAACTTGATGAAAACAGTCTCTCCCATAATAACTCACGGGCTGCTTGTGTTTTTTAGGCCTTTGCAAGTTATCGGAAGTGTGTGCGCGGCAGGAGAGAGACATCAATGTTTTTGCGCCTTTTTTGCGATTTCAAGGTCGAAAAACACATAGGCCCCAAAATGAAAGAAACGGCTGTCCAGCCAAAACTGAGGCTTCAAACTTGATGAAAACAGTCTCTCCCACAATAACTCAAGCGCCGCTTGTGTTTTTTAGGCCTTCGCAAGCTATCAGAAGTGTGTGCGCGGCAGGAGAGACAAATCCATGTTTTTGCGCATTTTTTGCGATTTCAAGGTCGAAAAACACATAGGCCCCAAAATGAAAGAAACGGCTGCCGCGCCAAAACTATGGCTTCAAACTTGATGAAAACAGTCTCTCCCATATTAACTCACGGGCTGATTGTGTTTTTTAGGCCTTCGCAAGCTATCGGAAGTGTGTGCGCAGCAGGAGAGACAAATCTATGTTTTCGCGCCTTTTTTGCCATTTCCAGTTCGAAAAACACACAGAACCCAAAAATAAAGCAACGGCTGTCCAGCCAAAACTGAGGCTTCAAACTTGATGAAAACAGTCTCTCCCACAATAACTCAAGGGCCGCTTGTGTTTTTTAGGCCTTCGCAAGCTATCGGAAGTGTGTGCGCGGCAGGAGAGACAAATCCATGTTTTCGATCCTTTTTTGCCATTTCCAGGTCGAAAAACACAAAGGCCCCGAAATGAAAGAAACGGCTGCTGCGCCAAAACTATGACTTCAAACTTGATGAAAACAGTCTCTCCCACAATAACTCAAGGGCTGCTTGTGTTTTTTAGGCCTTCGCAAGATATCGGAAGTGTGTGCGCGGCAGGAGAGACAAATCAATGTTTTCGCGACTTTTTTGCGATTTCAAGGTCGAAAAACACATTGGCCCCAAAATGAAAGAAACGGCTGCCGCGCCAAAACTATGGCTTCAAACTTGATGAAAACAGTCTCTCCCATATTAACTCACGGGCTGATTGTGTTTTTTAGGCCTTCGCAAGCTATCGGAAGTGTGTGCGCAGCAGGAGAGACAAATCTATGTTTTCGCGCCTTTTTTGCCATTTCCAGGTCGAAAAACACACAGACCCCAAAAATAAAGAAACGGCTGTCCAGCCAAAACTGAGGCTTCAAACTTGATGAAAACAGTCTCTCCCAAAATAACTCAAGGGCCTCTTGTGTTTTTTAGGCCTTCGCAAGCTATCGGAAGTGTGTGCGCGGCAGTAGAGACAAATCCATGTTTTCGCGCATTTTTTGCGATTTCAAGGTCGAAAAAAACACATAGGCCCCAAAATGAAAGAAACGGCTGCCGCGCCAAAACTATGGCTTCAAACTTGATGAAAACAGTCTCTCCCATAATAACTCACGGGCTGCTTGTGTTTTTTAGGCCTTTGCAAGCTATCGGAAGTGTGTGCGCGGCAGGAGAGACAAATCCATGTTTTCGCGCCTTTTTTGCGATTTCAAGGTCGAAAAACACATAGGCCCCAAAATGAAAGAAACGGCTGGCGCGCCAAAACTATGGCTTCAAACTTGATGAAAACAGTCTCTCAGACAATAACTAAAGGGCCGCTTGTGTTTTTTAGGCCTTCGCAAGCTATCGGAAGTGTGTGCGCGGCAGGAGAGACAAATCCATGTTTTCTTGCCTTTTTTGCCATTTCCAGGTCGAAAAACACAAAGGCCCCAAAATGAAAGAAACGGCTGCTGCGCCAAAACTATGACTTCAAACTTGATGAAAACAGTCTCTCCCACAATAACTCAAGGGCTGCTTGTGTTTTTTAGGCCTTCGCAAGATATCGGAAGTGTGGTTGTGGTCAGGGTCGGGGTCGGGGTTGGGGTTAGGGAAAGGGATAGGGTCGGGGTCGGGTTGATGGTTATGGTTAGGGTTGTGGTCAGGGTCGGGGTCGGGGTTGGGGTTAGGGAAAGGGATAGGGTCGGGGTCGGGTTGATGGTTATGGTTAGGGTTGTGGTCAGGGTCGGGGTCGGGGTTGGGGTTAGGGAAAGGGATAGGGTCGGGGTCGGGTTGATGGTTATGGTTAGGGTTGTGGTCAGGGTCGGGGTCGGGGTTGGGGTTAGGGAAAGGGATAGGGTCGGGGTCGGGTTGATGGTTATGGTTAGGGTTGTGGTCAGGGTCGGGGTCGGGGTTGGGGTTAGGGAAAGGGATAGGGTCGGGGTCGGGTTGATGGTTATGGTTAGGGTTGTGGTCAGGGTCGGGGTCGGGGTTGGGGTTAGGGAAAGGGATAGGGTCGGGGTCGGGTTGATGGTTATGGTTAGGGTTGTGGTCAGGGTCGGGGTCGGGGTTGGGGTTAGGGAAAGGGATAGGGTAGGGGTCGGGTTGATGGTTATGGTTAGGGTTGTGGTCAGGGTCGGGGTCGGGGTTGGGGTTAGGGAAAGGGATAGGGTCGGGGTCGGGTTGATGGTTATGGTTAGGGTTGTGGTCAGGGTCGGGTTCGGGGTTGGGGTTAGGGAAAGGGATAGGGTCGGGGTCGGGTTGATGGTTATGGTTAGGGTTGTGGTCAGGGTCGGGGTTGGGGTTAGGGAAAGGGATAGGGTCGGGGTCGGGTTGATGGTTATGGTTAGGGTTGTGGTCAGGGTCGGGGTCGGGGTTGGGGTTAGGGAAAGGGATAGGGTCGGGGTCGGGTTGATGGTTATGGTTAGGGTTGTGGTCAGGGTCGGGGTCGGGGTTGGGGTTAGGGAAAGGGATAGGGTCGGGGTCGGGTTGATGGTTATGGTTAGGGTTGTGGTCAGGGTCGGGGTCGGGGTTGGGGTTAGGGAAAGGGATAGGGTCGGGGTCGGGTTGATGGTTATGGTTAGGGTTGTGGTCAGGGTCGGGGTCGGGGTTGGGGTTAGGGAAAGGGATAGGGTCGGGGTCGGGTTGATGGTTATGGTTAGGGTTGTGGTCAGGGTCGGGGTCGGGGTTGGGGTTAGGGAAAGGGATAGGGTCGGGGTCGGGTTGATGGTTATGGTTAGGGTTGTGGTCAGGGTCGGGGTCGGGGTTGGGGTTAGGGAAAGGGATAGGGTCGGGGTCGGGTTGATGGTTATGGTTAGGGTTGTGGTCAGGGTCGGGGGCGGGGTTGGGGTTAGGGAAAGGGATAGGGTCGGGGTCGGGTTGATGGTTATGGTTAGGGTTGTGGTCAGGGTCGGGGGCGGGGTTGGGGTTAGGGAAAGGGATAGGGTCGGGGTCGGGTTGATGGTTATGGTTAGGGTTGTGGTCAGGGTCGGGGGCGGGGTTGGGGTTAGGGAAAGGGATAGGGTCGGGGTCGGGTTGATGGTTATGGTTAGGGTTGTGGTCAGGGTCGGGGTCGGGGTTGGGGTTAGGGAAAGGGATAGGGTCGGGGTCGGGTTGATGGTTATGGTTAGGGTTGTGGTCAGGGTCGGGGTCGGGGTTGGGGTTAGGGAAAGGGATAGGGTCGGGGTCGGGTTGATGGTTATGGTTAGGGTTGTGGTCAGGGTCGGGGTCGGGGTTGGGGTTAGGGAAAGGGATAGGGTCGGGGTCGGGTTGATGGTTATGGTTAGGGTTGTGGTCAGGGTCGGGGGCGGGGTTGGGGTTAGGGAAAGGGATAGGGTCGGGGTCGGGTTGATGGTTATGGTTAGGGTTGTGGTCAGGGTCGGGGGCGGGGTTGGGGTTAGGGAAAGGGATAGGGTCGGGGTCGGGTTGATGGTAATGGTTAGGGTTGTGGTCAGGGTCGGGGGCAGGGTTGGGGTTAGGGAAAGGGATAGGGTCGGGGTCGGGTTGATGGTTATGGTTAGGGTTGTGGTCAGGGTCGGGGTCGGGGTTGGGGTTAGGGAAAGGGATAGGGTCGGGGTCGGGTTGATGGTTATGGTTAGGGTTGTGGTCAGGGTCGGGGTCGGGGTTGGGGTTAGGGAAAGGGATAGGGTCGGGGTCGGGTTGATGGTTATGGTTAGGGTTGTGGTCAGGGTCGGGGTCGGGGTTGGGGTTAGGGAAAGGGATAGGGTCGGGGTCGGGTTGATGGTTATGGTTAGGGTTGTGGTCAGGGTCGGGGGCGGGGTTGGGGTTAGGGAAAGGGATAGGGTCGGGGTCGGGTTGATGGTTATGGTTAGGGTTGTGGTCAGGGTCGGGGTCGGGGTTGGGGTTAGGGAAAGGGATAGGGTCGGGGTCGGGTTGATGGTTATGGTTAGGGTTGTGGTCAGGGTCGGGGTTGGGGTTAGGGAAAGGGATAGGGTCGGGGTCGGGTTGATGGTTATGGTTAGGGTTGTGGTCAGGGTCGGGGTCGGGGTTGGGGTTAGGGAAAGGGATAGGGTCGGGGTCGGGTTGATGGTTATGGTTAGGGTTGTGGTCAGGGTCGGGGTCGGGGTTGGGGTTAGGGAAAGGGATAGGGTCGGGGTCGGGTTGATGGTTATGGTTAGGGTTGTGGTCAGGGTCGGGGTCGGGGTTGGGGTTAGGGAAAGGGATAGGGTCGGGGTCGGGTTGATGGTTATGGTTAGGGTTGTGGTCAGGGTCGGGGTCGGGGTTGGGGTTAGGGAAAGGGATAGGGTCGGGGTCGGGTTGATGGTTATGGTTAGGGTTGTGGTCAGGGTCGGGGTCGGGGTTGGGGTTAGGGAAAGGGATAGGGTCGGGGTCGGGTTGATGGTTATGGTTAGGGTTGTGGTCAGGGTCGGGGTCGGGGTTGGGGTTAGGGAAAGGGATAGGGTCGGGGTCGGGTTGATGGTTATGGTTAGGGTTGTGGTCAGGGTCGGGGTTGGGGTTAGGGAAAGGGATAGGGTCGGGGTCGGGTTGATGGTTATGGTTAGGGTTGTGGTCAGGGTCGGGGTTGGGGTTAGGGAAAGGGATAGGGTCGGGGTCGGGTTGATGGTTATGGTTAGGGTTGTGGTCAGGGTCGGGGTTGGGGTTAGGGAAAGGGATAGGGTCGGGGTCGGGTTGATGGTTATGGTTAGGGTTGTGGTCAGGGTCGGGGTTGGGGTTAGGGAAAGGGATAGGGTCGGGGTCGGGTTGATGGTTATGGTTAGGGTTGTGGTCAGGGTCGGGGTCGGGGTTGGGGTTAGGGAAAGGGATAGGGTCGGGGTCGGGTTGATGGTTATGGTTAGGGTTGTGGTCAGGGTCGGGGTCGGGGTTGGGGTTAGGGAAAGGGATAGGGTCGGGGTCGGGTTGATGGTTATGGTTAGGGTTGTGGTCAGGGTCGGGGTCGGGGTTGGGGTTAGGGAAAGGGATAGGGTCGGGGTCGGGTTGATGGTTATGGTTAGGGTTGTGGTCAGGGTCGGGGTCGGGGTTGGGGTTAGGGAAAGGGATAGGGTCGGGGTCGGGTTGATGGTTATGGTTAGGGTTGTGGTCAGGGTCGGGGTCGGGGTTGGGGTTAGGGAAAGGGATAGGGTCGGGGTCGGGTTGATGGTTATGGTTAGGGTTGTGGTCAGGGTCGGGTTCGGGGTTGGGGTTAGGGAAAGGGATAGGGTCGGGGTCGGGTTGATGGTTATGGTTAGGGTTGTGGTCAGGGTCGGGGTTGGGGTTAGGGAAAGGGATAGGGTCGGGGTCGGGTTGATGGTTATGGTTAGGGTTGTGGTCAGGGTCGGGGTCGGGGTTGGGGTTAGGGAAAGGGATAGGGTCGGGGTCGGGTTGATGGTTATGGTTAGGGTTGTGGTCAGGGTCGGGGTCGGGGTTGGGGTTAGGAAAAGGGATAGGGTCGGGGTCGGGTTGATGGTTATGGTTAGGGTTGTGGTCAGGGTCGGGGTCGGGGTTGGGGTTAGGGAAAGGGATAGGGTCGGGGTCGGGTTGATGGTTATGGTTAGGGTTGTGGTCAGGGTCGGGGTCGGGGTTGGGGTTAGGGAAAGGGATAGGGTCGGGGTCGGGTTGATGGTTATGGTTAGGGTTGTGGTCAGGGTCGGGGTCGGGGTTGGGGTTAGGGAAAGGGATAGGGTCGGGGTCGGGTTGATGGTTATGGTTAGGGTTGTGGTCAGGGTCGGGGTCGGGGTTGGGGTTAGGGAAAGGGATAGGGTCGGGGTCGGGTTGATGGTTATGGTTAGGGTTGTGGTCAGGGTCGGGGTCGGGGTTGGGGTTAGGGAAAGGGATAGGGTCGGGGTCGGGTTGATGGTTATGGTTAGGGTTGTGGTCAGGGTCGGGGTCGGGGTTGGGGTTAGGGAAAGGGATAGGGTCGGGGTCGGGTTGATGGTTATGGTTAGGGTTGTGGTCAGGGTCGGGGTCGGGGTTGGGGTTAGGGAAAGGGATAGGGTCGGGGTCGGGTTGATGGTTATGGTTAGGGTTGTGGTCAGGGTCGGGGTCGGGGTTGGGGTTAGGGAAAGGGATAGGGTCGGGGTCGGGTTGATGGTTATGGTTAGGGTTGTGGTCAGGGTCGGGGTCGGGGTTGGGGTTAGGGAAAGGGATAGGGTCGGGGTCGGGTTGATGGTTATGGTTAGGGTTGTGGTCAGGGTCGGGGTCGGGGTTGGGGTTAGGGAAAGGGATAGGGTCGGGGTCGGGTTGATGGTTATGGTTAGGGTTGTGGTCAGGGTCGGGGTCGGGGTTGGGGTTAGGGAAAGGGATAGGGTCGGGGTCGGGTTGATGGTTATGGTTAGGGTTGTGGTCAGGGTCGGGGTCGGGGTTGGGGTTAGGGAAAGGGATAGGGTCGGGGTCGGGTTGATGGTTATGGTTAGGGTTGTGGTCAGGGTCGGGGTCGGGTTGATGGTTATGGTTAGGGTTGTGGTCAGGGTCGGGGTCGGGGTTGGGGTTAGGGAAAGGGATAGGGTCGGGGTCGGGTTGATGGTTATGGTTAGGGTTGTGGTCAGGGTCGGGGTCGGGGTTGGGGTTAGGGAAAGGGATAGGGTCGGGGTCGGGTTGATGGTTATGGTTAGGGTTGTGGTCAGGGTCGGGGTTGGGGTTAGGGAAAGGGATAGGGTCGGGGTCGGGTTGATGGTTATGGTTAGGGTTGTGGTCAGGGTCGGGGTTGGGGTTAGGGAAAGGGATAGGGTCGGGGTCGGGTTGATGGTTAGGGTTGTGGTCAGGGTCGGGGTCGGGGTTGGGGTTAGGGAAAGGGATAGGGTCGGGGTCGGGTTGATGGTTATGGTTAGGGTTGTGGTCAGGGTCGGGGTCGGGGTTGGGGTTAGGGAAAGGGATAGGGTCGGGGTCGGGTTGATGGTTATGGTTAGGGTTGTGGTCAGGGTCGGGGTCGGGGTTGGGGTTAGGGAAAGGGATAGGGTCGGGGTCGGGTTGATGGTTATGGTTAGGGTTGTGGTCAGGGTCGGGGTCGGGGTTGGGGTTAGGGAAAGGGATAGGGTCGGGGTCGGGTTGATGGTTATGGTTAGGGTTGTGGTCAGGGTCGGGGTCAGGGTTGGGGTTAGGGAAAGGGATAGGGTCGGGGTCGGGTTGATGGTTATGGTTAGGGTTGTGGTCAGGGTCGGGGTCGGGGTTGGGGTTAGGGAAAGGGATAGGGTCGGGGTCGGGTTGATGGTTATGGTTAGGGTTGTGGTCAGGGTCGGGGTCGGGGTTGGGGTTAGGGAAAGGGATAGGGTCGGGGTCGGGTTGATGGTTATGGTTAGGGTTGTGGTCAGGGTCGGGGTCGGGGTTGGGGTTAGGGAAAGGGATAGGGTCGGGGTCGGGTTGATGGTTATGGTTAGGGTTGTGGTCAGGGTCGGGGTCGGGGTTGGGGTTAGGGAAAGGGATAGGGTCGGGGTCGGGTTGATGGTTATGGTTAGGGTTGTGGTCAGGGTCGGGGTCGGGGTTGGGGTTAGGGAAAGGGATAGGGTCGGGGTCGGGTTGATGGTTATGGTTAGGGTTGTGGTCAGGGTCGGGGTCGGGGTTGGGGTTAGGGAAAGGGATAGGGTCGGGGTCGGGTTGATGGTTATGGTTAGGGTTGTGGTCAGGGTCGGGGTCGGGGTTGGGGTTAGGGAAAGGGATAGGGTCGGGGTCGGGTTGATGGTTATGGTTAGGGTTGTGGTCAGGGTCGGGGTCGGGGTTGGGGTTAGGGAAAGGGATAGGGTCGGGGTCGGGTTGATGGTTATGGTTAGGGTTGTGGTCAGGGTCGGGGTTGGGGTTAGGGAAAGGGATAGGGTCGGTGTCGGGTTGATGGTTATGGTTAGGGTTGTGGTCAGGGTCGGGGTCGGGGTTGGGGTTAGGGAAAGGGATAGGGTCGGGGTCGGGTTGATGGTTATGGTTAGGGTTGTGGTCAGGGTCAGGGTCGGGGTTGGGGTTAGGGAAAGGGATAGGGTCGGGGTCGGGTTGATGGTTATGGTTAGGGTTGTGGTCAGGGTCGGGGTCGGGGTTGGGGTTAGGGAAAGGGATAGGGTCGGGGTCGGGTTGATGGTTATGGTTAGGGTTGTGGTCAGGGTCGGGGTCGGGGTTGGGGTTAGGGAAAGGGATAGGGTCGGGGTCGGGTTGATGGTTATGGTTAGGGTTGTGGTCAGGGTCGGGGTCGGGGTTGGGGTTAGGGAAAGGGATAGGGTCGGGGTCGGGTTGATGATTATGGTTAGGGTTGTGGTCAGGGTCGGGGTCGGGGTTGGGGTTAGGGAAAGGGATAGGGTCGGGGTCGGGTTGATGGTTATGGTTAGGGTTGTGGTCAGGGTCGGGGTCGGGGTCGGGGTTGGGGTTAGGGAAAGGGATAGGGTCGGGGTCGGGTTGATGGTTATGGTTAGGGTTGTGGTCAGGGTCGGGGTCGGGGTTGGGGTTAGGGAAAGGGATAGGGTCGGGGTCGGGTTGATGGTTATGGTTAGGGTTGTGGTCAGGGTCGGGGTCGGGGTTGGGGTTAGGGAAAGGGATAGGGTCGGGGTCGGGTTGATGGTTATGGTTAGGGTTGTGGTCAGGGTCGGGGTCGGGGTTGGGGTTAGGGAAAGGGATAGGGTCGGGGTCGGGTTGATGGTTATGGTTAGGGTTGTGGTCAGGGTCGGGGTCGGGGTCGGGGTTGGGGTTAGGGAAAGGGATAGGGTCGGGGTCGGGTTGATGGTTATGGTTAGGGTTGTGGTCAGGGTCGGGGTCGGGGTCGGGGTTGGGGTTAGGGAAAGGGATAGGGTCGGGGTCGGGTTGATGGTTATGGTTAGGGTTGTGGTCAGGGTCGGGGTCGGGGTTGGGGTTAGGGAAAGGGATAGGGTCGGGGTCGGGTTGATGGTTATGGTTAGGGTTGTGGTCAGGGTCGGGGTCGGGGTTGGGGTTAGGGAAAGGGATAGGGTCGGGGTCGGGTTGATGGTTATGGTTAGGGTTGTGGTCAGGGTCGGGGTCGGGGTTGGGGTTAGGGAAAGGGATAGGGTCGGGGTCGGGTTGATGGTTATGGTTAGGGTTGTGGTCAGGGTCGGGGTCGGGGTTGGGGTTAGGGAAAGGGATAGGGTCGGGGTCGGGTTGATGGTTATGGTTAGGGTTGTGGTCAGGGTCGGGGTCGGGGTTGGGGTTAGGGAAAGGGATAGGGTCGGGGTCGGGTTGATGGTTATGGTTAGGGTTGTGGTCAGGGTCGGGGTCGGGGTCGGGGTTGGGGTTAGGGAAAGGGATAGGGTCGGGGTCGGGTTGATGGTTATGGTTAGGGTTGTGGTCAGGGTCGGGGTCGGGGTTGGGGTTAGGGAAAGGGATAGGGTCGGGGTCGGGTTGATGGTTATGGTTAGGGTTGTGGTCAGGGTCGGGGTCGGGGTTGGGGTTAGGGAAAGGGATAGGGTCGGGGTCGGGTTGATGGTTATGGTTAGGGTTGTGGTCAGGGTCGGGGTCGGGGTTGGGGTTAGGGAAAGGGATAGGGTCGGGGTCGGGTTGATGGTTATGGTTAGGGTTGTGGTCAGGGTCGGGGTCGGGGTCGGGGTTGGGGTTAGGGAAAGGGATAGGGTCGGGGTCGGGTTGATGGTTATGGTTAGGGTTGTGGTCAGGGTCGGGGTCGGGGTCGGGGTTGGGGTTAGGGAAAGGGATAGGGTCGGGGTCGGGTTGATGGTTATGGTTAGGGTTGTGGTCAGGGTCGGGGTCGGGGTTGGGGTTAGGGAAAGGGATAGGGTCGGGGTCGGGTTGATGGTTATGGTTAGGGTTGTGGTCAGGGTCGGGGTCGGGGTTGGGGTTAGGGAAAGGGATAGGGTCGGGGTCGGGTTGATGGTTATGGTTAGGGTTGTGGTCAGGGTCGGGGTCGGGGTTGGGGTTAGGGAAAGGGATAGGGTCGGGGTCGGGTTGATGGTTATGGTTAGGGTTGTGGTCAGGGTCGGGGTCGGGGTCGGGGTTGGGGTTAGGGAAAGGGATAGGGTCGGGGTCGGGTTGATGGTTATGGTTAGGGTTGTGGTCAGGGTCGGGGTCGGGGTCGGGGTTGGGGTTAGGGAAAGGGATAGGGTCGGGGTCGGGTTGATGGTTATGGTTAGGGTTGTGGTCAGGGTCGGGGTCGGGGTTGGGGTTAGGGAAAGGGATAGGGTCGGGGTCGGGTTGATGGTTATGGTTAGGGTTGTGGTCAGGGTCGGGGTCGGGGTTGGGGTTAGGGAAAGGGATAGGGTCGGGGTCGGGTTGATGGTTATGGTTAGGGTTGTGGTCAGGGTCGGGGTCGGGGTAGGGGTTAGGGAAAGGGATAGGGTCGGGGTCGGGTTGATGGTTATGGTTAGGGTTGTGGTCAGGGTCGGGGTCGGGGTTGGGGTTAGGGAAAGGGATAGGGTCGGGGTCGGGTTGATGGTTATGGTTAGGGTTGTGGTCAGGGTCGGGGTCGGGGTTGGGGTTAGGGAAAGGGATAGGGTCGGGGTCGGGTTGATGGTTATGGTTAGGGTTGAAACTTGATGAAAACAGTCTCTCCCACAACAACTCAAGGGCTGCTTGTGTTTTTTAGGCCTTCGCAAGATATCGGAAGTGTGTGCGCGGCAGGAGAGACAAATCAATGTTTTCGCGCCTTTTTTGCGATTTCAAGGTCGAAAAACACATAGGCCCCAAAATGAAAGAAACGGCTGCCGCGCCAAAACTATGGCTTCAAACTTGATGAAAACAGTCTCTCCCATAATAACTCACGGGCTGCTTGTGTTTTTTAGGCCTTTGCACGCTATCGGAAGTGTGTGCGCGGCAGGAGAGACAAATCCATGTTTTCGCGCCTTTTTTGCCATTTCCAGGTCGAAAAACACAAAGGCCCCAAAATGAAAGAAACGGCTGCCGCGCCAAAACTATGACTTCAAACTTGATGAAAACAGTCTCTCCCACAATAACTCAAGGGCTGCTTGTGTTTTTTAGGCCTTCGCAAGATATCGGAAGTGTGTGCGCGGCAGGAGAGACAAATCAATGTTTTCGCAACTTTTTTGCGATTTCAAGGTCGAAAAACACATAGGCCCCAAAATGAAAGAAACGGCTGGCGCGCCAAAACTATGGCTTCAAACTTGATGAAAACAGTCTCTCCCATAATAACTCACGGGCTGCTTGTGTTTTTTAGGCCTTTGCACGCTATCGGAAGTGTGTGCGCGGCAGGAGAGACAAATCCATGTTTTCGCGCCTTTTTTGCCATTTCCAGGTCGAAAAACACAAAGGCCCCAAAATGAAAGAAACGGCTGCCGCGCCAAAACTATGGCTTCAAACTTGATGAAAACAGTCTCTCCCACAACAACTCAAGGGCTGCTTGTGTTTTTTAGGCCTTCGCAAGATATCGGAAGTGTGTGCGCGGCAGGAGAGACAAATCCATGTTTTCACGCCTTTTTTCCATTTCCAGGTCGAAGAAAACAAAGGCCCCAAAAATAAAGAAACGGCTGTCCAGCCAAAACTGAGGCTTCAAACTTGATGAAAACAGTCTCTCAGACAATAACTCAAGGGCCGCTTGTGTTTTTTAGGCCTTCGCAAGCTATCGGAAGTGTGTGCGCGGCAGGAGAGACAAATCCATGTTTTCGCGCCTTTTTTGCCATTTCCAGGTCGAAAAACACAAAGGCCCCAAAATGAAAGAAACGGCTGCCGCGCCAAAACTATGACTTCAAACTTGATGAAAACAGTCTCTCCCACAATAACTCAAGGGCTGCTTGTGTTTTTTAGGCCTTCGCAAGATATCGGAAGTGTGTGCGCGGCAGGAGAGACAAATCAATGTTTTCGCGACTTTTTTGCGATTTCAAGGTCGAAAAACACATAGGCCCCAAAATGAAAGAAACGGCTGGCGCGCCAAAACTATGGCTTCAAACTTGATGAAAACAGTCTCTCCCATAATAACTCACGGGCTGCTTGTGTTTTTTAGGCCTTTGCACGCTATCGGAAGTGTGTGCGCGGCAGGAGAGACAAATCCATGTTTTCGCGCCTTTTTTGCCATTTCCAGGTCGAAAAACACAAAGGCCCCAAAATGAAAGAAACGGCTGCCGCGCCAAAACTATGACTTCAAACTTGATGAAAACAGTCTCTCCCACAATAACTCAAGGGCTGCTTGTGTTTTTTAGGCCTTCGCAAGATATCGGAAGTGTGTGCGCGGCAGGAGAGACAAATCAATGTTTTCGCGACTTTTTTGCGATTTCAAGGTCGAAAAACACATAGGCCCCAAAATGAAAGAAACGGCTGGCGCGCCAAAACTATGGCTTCAAACTTGATGAAAACTGTCTCTCCCATAATAACTCACGGGCTGCTTGTGTTTTTTAGGCCTTTGCACGCTATCGGAAGTGTGTGCGCGGCAGGAGAGACAAATCCATGTTTTCGCGCCTTTTTTGCCATTTCCAGGTCGAAAAACACAAAGGCCCCAAAATGAAAGAAACGGCTGCCGCGCCAAAACTATGGCTTCAAACTTGATGAAAACAGTCTCTCCCACAACAACTCAAGGGCTGCTTGTGTTTTTTAGGCCTTCGCAAGATAACGGAAGTGTGTGCGCGGCAGGAGAGACAAATCAATGTTTTCGCGCCTTTTTTGCGATTTCAAGGTCGAAAAACACATAGGCCCCAAAATGAAAGAAACGGCTGCCGCGCCAAAACTATGGCTTCAAACTTGATGAAAACAGTCTCTCCCATAATAACTCACGGGCTGCTTGTGTTTTTTAGGCCTTTGCACGCTATCGGAAGTGTGTGCGCGGCAGGAGAGACAAATCCATGTTTTCGCGCCTTTTTTCCATTTCCAGGTCGAAGAAAACAAAGGCCCCAAAAATAAAGAAACGGCTGTCCAGCCAAAACTGAGGCTTCAAACTTGATGAAAACAGTCTCTCAGACAATAACTCAAGGGCCGCTTGTGTTTTTTAGGCCTTCGCAAGCTATCGGAAGTGTGTGCGCGGCAGGAGAGACAAATCCATGTTTTCGCGCCTTTTTTGCCATTTCCAGGTCGAAAAACACAAAGGCCCCAAAATGAAAGAAACGGCTGCCGCGCCAAAACTATGACTTCAAACTTGATGAAAACAGTCTCTCCCACAATAACTCAAGGGCTGCTTGTGTTTTTTAGGCCTTCGCAAGATATCGGAAGTGTGTGCGCGGCAGGAGAGACAAATCAATGTTTTCGCGACTTTTTTGCGATTTCAAGGTCGAAAAACACATAGGCCCCAAAATGAAAGAAACGGCTGGCGCGCCAAAACTATGGCTTCAAACTTGATGAAAACAGTCTCTCCCATATTAACTCACGGGCTGCTTGTGTTTTTTAGGCCTTTGCAAGCTATCGGAAGTGTGTGCGCGGCAGGAGAGACAAATCCATGTTTTCGCGCCTTTTTTGCGATTTCAAGGTCGAAAAACACACAGACCCCAAAAATAAAGAAACGGCTGTCCATCCAAAACTATGGCTTCAAACTTGATGAAAACAGTCTCTCCCATAATAACTCACGGGCTGCTTGTGTTTTTTAGGCCTTTGCACGCTATCGGAAGTGTGTGCGCGGCAGGAGAGACAAATCCATGTTTTCGCGCCTTTTTTCCATTTCCAGGTCGAAGAAAACAAAGGCCCCAAAAATAAAGAAACGGCTGTCCAGCCAAAACTGAGGCTTCAAACTTGATGAAAACAGTCTCTCAGACAATAACTCAAGGGCCGCTTGTGTTTTTTAGGCCTTCGCAAGCTATCGGAAGTGTGTGCGCGGCAGGAGAGACAAATCCATGTTTTCGCGCCTTTTTTGCCATTTCCAGGTCGAAAAACACAAAGGCCCCAAAATGAAAGAAACGGCTGCCGCGCCAAAACTATGACTTCAAACTTGATGAAAACAGTCTCTCCCACAATAACTCAAGGGCTGCTTGTGTTTTTTAGGCCTTCGCAAGATATCGGAAGTGTGTGCGCGGCAGGAGAGACAAATCAATGTTTTCGCGACTTTTTTGCGATTTCAAGGTCGAAAAACACATAGGCCCCAAAATGAAAGAAACGGCTGGCGCGCCAAAACTATGGCTTCAAACTTGATGAAAACAGTCTCTCCCATATTAACTCACGGGCTGCTTGTGTTTTTTAGGCCTTTGCAAGCTATCGGAAGTGTGTGCGCGGCAGGAGAGACAAATCCATGTTTTCGCGCCTTTTTTGCGATTTCAAGGTCGAAAAACACACAGACCCCAAAAATAAAGAAACGGCTGTCCATCCAAAACTGAGGCTTCAAACTTGATGAAAACAGTCTCTCCCACAATAACTCAATGGCCGCTTGTATTTTTTAGGCCTTCGCAAGCTATCGGAAGTGTGTGCGCGGCAGGAGAGCCAAATCCATGTTTTCGCGCATTTTTTGCGATTTCAAGGTCGAAAAACACATAGGCCCCAAAATGAAAGAAACGGCTGCCGCGCCAAAACTATGGCTTCAAACTTGATGAAAACAGTCTCTCCCATATTAACTCACGGGCTGATTGTGTTTTTTAGGCCTTCGCAAGCTATCGGAAGTGTGTGCGCAGCAGGAGAGACAAATCTATGTTTTCGCGCCTGTTTTGCCATTTCCAGGTCGAAAAACACACAGACCCCAAAAATAAAGAAACGGCTGTCCAGCCAAAACTGAGGCTTCAAACTTGATGAAAACAGTCTCTCCCACAATAACTCAAGGGCCGCTTGTGTTTTTTAGGCCTTTGCAAGCTATCGGAAGTGTGTGCGCGGCAGGAGAGACAAATCCATGTTTTCGCGCCTTTTTTGCGATTTCAAGGTCGAAAAACACATAGGCCCCAAAATGAAAGAAACGGCTGGCGCGCCAAAACTATGGCTTGAAACTTGATGAAAACAGTCTCTCCCATAATAACTCATGGGCTGCTTGTGTTTTTTAGGCCTTTGCAAGCTATCGGAAGTGTGTGCGCGGCAGGAGAGACAAATCCATGTTTTCGCGCCTTTTTTGCGATTTCAAGGTCGAAAAACACATAGGCCCCAAAATGAAAGAAACGGCTGGCGCGCCAAAACTATGGCTTCAAACTTGATGAAAACAGTCTCTCCCACAATAACTCAATGGCCGCTTGTGTTTTTTAGGCCTTCGCAAGCTATCGGAAGTGTGTGCGCGGCAGGAGAGACAAATCCATGTTTTCGCGCCTTTTTTGCGATTTCAAGGTCGAAAAACACATAGGCCCCAAAATGAAAGAAACGGCTGGCGCGCCAAAACTATGGCTTCAAACTTGATGAAAACCGTCTCTCCCATATTAACTCACGGGCTGCTTGTGTTTTTTAGGCCTTTGCAAGCTATCGGAAGTGTGTGCGCGGCAGGAGAGACAAATCCATGTTTTCGCGCCTTTTTTGCGATTTCAAGGTCGAAAAACACACAGACCCCAAAAATAAAGAAACGGCTGTCCAGCCAAAACTGAGGCTTCAAACTTGATGAAAACAGTCTCACCCACAATAACTCAAGGGCCGCTTGTGTTTTTTAGGCCTTTGCAAGCTATCGGAAGTGTGTGCGCGGCAGGAGAGACAAATCCATGTTTTCGCGCCTTTTTTGCGATTTCAAGGTCGAAAAACACATAGGCCCCAAAATGAAAGAAACGGCTGGCGCGCCAAAACTATGGCTTCAAACTTGATGAAAACAGTCTCTCCCATAATAACTCAAGGGCCGCTTGTGTTTTTTAGGCCTTCGCAAGCTATCGGAAGTGTGTGCGCGGCAGGAGAGACAAATCCATGTTTTCGCGCATTTTTTGCGATTTCAAGGTCGAAAAACACATAGGCCCCAAAATGAAAGAAACGGCTGCCGCGCCAAAACTATGGCTTCAAACTTGATGAAAACAGTCTCTCCCATAATAACTCACAGGCTGCTTGTGTTTTTTAGGCCTTTGCAAGCTATCGGAAGTGTGTGCGCGGCAGGAGAGACAAATCCATGTTTTCGCGCCTTTTTTGCGATTTCCAGGTCGAAAAACACACAGACCCCAAAAATAAAGAAACGGCTGGCGCGCCAAAACTATGGCTTCAAACTTGATGAAAACAGTCTCTCCCATAATAACTCAAGGGCCGCTTGTGTTTTTTAGGCCTTCGCAAGCTATCGGAAGTGTGTGCGTGGCAGGAGAGACAAATCCATGTTTTCGCGCATTTTTTGCGATTTCAAGGTCGAAAAACACATAGGCCCCAAAATGAAAGAAACGGATGCCGCGCCAATACTATGGCTTCAAACTTGATGAAAACAGTCTCTCCCATATTAACTCACGGGCTGATTGTGTTTTTTAGGCCTTCGCAAGCTATCGGAAGTGTGTGCGCAGCAGGAGAGACAAATCTATGTTTTCGCGCCTTTTTTGCCATTTCCAGGTCGAAAAACACACAGACCCCAAAAATAAAGAAACGGCTGTCCAGCCAAAACTGAGGCTTCAAACTTGATGAAAACAGTCTCTCCCAAAATAACTCAAGGGCCGCTTGTGTTTTTTAGGCCTTCGCAAGCTATCGGAAGTGTGTGCGCGGCAGTAGAGACAAATCCATGTTTTCGCGCATTTTTTGCGATTTCAAGGTCGAAAAACACATAGGCCCCAAAATGAAAGAAACGGCTGCCGCGCCAAAACTATGGCTTCAAACTTGATGAAAACAGTCTCTCCCATAATAACTCACGGGCTGCTTGTGTTTTTTAGGCCTTTGCAAGCTATCGGAAGTGTGTGCGCGGCAGGAGAGACAAATCCATGTTTTCGCGCCTTTTTTGCGATTTCAAGGTCGAAAAACACATAGGCCCCAAAATGAAAGAAACGGCTGGCGCGCCAAAACTATGGCTTCAAACTTGATGAAAACAGTCTCTCCCATAATAACTCACGGGCTGCTTGTGTTTTTTAGGCCTTTGCAAGCTATCGGAAGTGTGTGCGCGGCAGGAGAGACAAATCCATGTTTTCGCGCCTTTTTTGCGATTTCAAGGTCGAAAAACACATAGGCCCCAAAATGAAAGAAACGGCTGGCGCGCCAAAACTATGGCTTCAAACTTGATGAAAACAGTCTCTCCCATAATAACTCACGGACTGCTTGTGTTTTTTAGGCCTTTGCAAGCTATCGGAAGTGTGTGCGCGGCAGGAGAGACAAATCCATGTTTTCGCGCCTTTTTTGCGATTTCCAGGTCGAAAAACACACAGACCCCAAAAATAAAGAAACGGCTGTCCAGCCAAAACTGAGGCTTCAAACTTGATGAAAACAGTCTCTCCCACAATAACTCAAGGGCCGCTTGTGTTTTTTAGGCCTTCGCAAGCTATCGGAAGTGTGTGCGCGGCAGGAGAGACAAATCCATGTTTTCGCGCATTTTTTGCGATTTCAAGGTCGAAAAACACATAGGCCCCAAAATGAAAGAAACGGATGCCGCGCCAATACTATGGCTTCAAACTTGATGAAAACAGTCTCTCCCATATTAACTCACGGGCTGATTGTGTTTTTTAGGCCTTCGCAAGCTATCGGAAGTGTGTGCGCAGCAGGAGAGACAAATCTATGTTTTCGCGCCTTTTTTGCCATTTCCAGGTCGAAAAACACACAGACCCCAAAAATAAAGAAACGGCTGTCCAGCCAAAACTGAGGCTTCAAACTTGATGAAAACAGTCTCTCCCAAAATAACTCAAGGGCCGCTTGTGTTTTTTAGGCCTTCGCAAGCTATCGGAAGTGTGTGCGCGGCAGTAGAGACAAATCCATGTTTTCGCGCATTTTTTGCGATTTCAAGGTCGAAAAACACATAGGCCCCAAAATGAAAGAAACGGCTGCCGCGCCAAAACTATGGCTTCAAACTTGATGAAAACAGTCTCTCCCATAATAACTCACGGGCTGCTTGTGTTTTTTAGGCCTTTGCAAGCTATCGGAAGTGTGTGCGCGGCAGGAGAGACAAATCCATGTTTTCGCGCCTTTTTTGCGATTTCAAGGTCGAAAAACACATAGGCCCCAAAATGAAAGAAACGGCTGGCGCGCCAAAACTATGGCTTCAAACTTGATGAAAACAGTCTCTCCCATAATAACTCACGGACTGCTTGTGTTTTTTAGGCCTTTGCAAGCTATCGGAAGTGTGTGCGCGGCAGGAGAGACAAATCCATGTTTTCGCGCCTTTTTTGCGATTTCCAGGTCGAAAAACACACAGACCCCAAAAATAAAGAAACGGCTGTCCAGCCAAAACTGAGGCTTCAAACTTGATGAAAACAGTCTCTCCCACAATAACTCAAGGGCCGCTTGTGTTTTTTAGGCCTTCGCAAGCTATCGGAAGTGTGTGCGCGGCAGGAGAGACAAATCCATGTTTTCGCGCATTTTTTGCGATTTCAAGGTCGAAAAACACATAGGCCCCAAAATGAAAGAAACGGATGCCGCGCCAATACTATGGCTTCAAACTTGATGAAAACAGTCTCTCCCATATTAACTCACGGGCTGATTGTGTTTTTTAGGCCTTCGCAAGCTATCGGAAGTGTGTGCGCAGCAGGAGAGACAAATCTATGTTTTCGCGCCTTTTTTGCCATTTCCAGGTCGAAAAACACACAGACCCCAAAAATAAAGAAACGGCTGTCCAGCCAAAACTGAGGCTTCAAACTTGATGAAAACAGTCTCTCCCAAAATAACTCAAGGGCCGCTTGTGTTTTTTAGGCCTTCGCAAGCTATCGGAAGTGTGTGCGCGGCAGTAGAGACAAATCCATGTTTTCGCGCATTTTTTGCGATTTCAAGGTCGAAAAACACATAGGCCCCAAAATGAAAGAAACGGCTGCCGCGCCAAAACTATGGCTTCAAACTTGATGAAAACAGTCTCTCCCATAATAACTCACGGGCTGCTTGTGTTTTTTAGGCCTTTGCAAGCTATCGGAAGTGTGTGCGCGGCAGGAGAGACAAATCCATGTTTTCGCGCCTTTTTTGCGATTTCAAGGTCGAAAAACACATAGGCCCCAAAATGAAAGAAACGGCTGGCGCGCCAAAACTATGGCTTCAAACTTGATGAAAACAGTCTCTCCCATAATAACTCACGGGCTGCTTGTGTTTTTTAGGCCTTTGCAAGCTATCGGAAGTGTGTGCGCGGCAGGAGAGACAAATCCATGTTTTCGCGCCTTTTTTGCGATTTCAAGGTCGAAAAACACATAGGCCCCAAAATGAAAGAAACGGCTGGCGCGCCAAAACTATGGCTTCAAACTTGATGAAAACAGTCTCTCCCATAATAACTCACGGACTGCTTGTGTTTTTTAGGCCTTTGCAAGCTATCGGAAGTGTGTGCGCGGCAGGAGAGACAAATCCATGTTTTCGCGCCTTTTTTGCGATTTCCAGGTCGAAAAACACACAGACCCCAAAAATAAAGAAACGGCTGTCCAGCCAAAACTGAGGCTTCAAACTTGATGAAAACAGTCTCTCCCACAATAACTCAAGGGCCGCTTGTGTTTTTTAGGCCTTCGCAAGATATCGGAAGTGTGTGCGCGGCAGGAGAGACAAATCCATGTTTTCGCGCATTTTTTGCGATTTCAAGGTCGAAAAACACATAGGCCCCAAAATGAAAGAAACGGATGCCGCGCCAATACTATGGCTTCAAACTTGATGAAAACAGTCTCTCCCATATTAACTCACGGGCTGATTGTGTTTTTTAGGCCTTCGCAAGCTATCGGAAGTGTGTGCGCAGCAGGAGAGACAAATCTATGTTTTCGCGCCTTTTTTGCCATTTCCAGGTCGAAAAACACACAGACCCCAAAAATAAAGAAACGGCTGTCCAGCCAAAACTGAGGCTTCAAACTTGATGAAAACAGTCTCTCGCAAAATAACTCAAGGGCCGCTTGTGTTTTTTAGGCCTTCGCAAGCTATCGGAAGTGTGTGCGCGGCAGTAGAGACAAATCCATGTTTTCGCGCATTTTTTGCGATTTCAAGGTCGAAAAACACATAGGCCCCAAAATGAAAGAAACGGCTGCCGCGCCAAAACTATGGCTTCAAACTTGATGAAAACAGTCTCTCCCATAATAACTCACGGGCTGCTTGTGTTTTTTAGGCCTTTGCAAGCTATCGGAAGTGTGTGCGCGGCAGGAGAGACAAATCCATGTTTTCGCGCCTTTTTTGCGATTTCAAGGTCGAAAAACACATAGGCCCCAAAATGAAAGAAACGGCTGGCGCGCCAAAACTATGGCTTCAAACTTGATGAAAACAGTCTCTCCCATAATAACTCACGGGCTGCTTGTGTTTTTTAGGCCTTTGCAAGCTATCGGAAGTGTGTGCGCGGCAGGAGAGACAAATCCATGTTTTCGCGCCTTTTTTGCGATTTCAAGGTCGAAAAACACATAGGCCCCAAAATGAAAGAAACGGCTGGCGCGCCAAAACTATGGCTTCAAACTTGATGAAAACAGTCTCTCCCATAATAACTCACGGACTGCTTGTGTTTTTTAGGCCTTTGCAAGCTATCGGAAGTGTGTGCGCGGCAGGAGAGACAAATCCATGTTTTCGCGCCTTTTTTGCGATTTCCAGGTCGAAAAACACACAGACCCCAAAAATAAAGAAACGGCTGTCCAGCCAAAACTGAGGCTTCAAACTTGATGAAAACAGTCTCTCCCACAATAACTCAAGGGCCGCTTGTGTTTTTTAGGCCTTCGCAAGCTATCGGAAGTGTGTGCGCGGCAGGAGAGACAAATCCATGTTTTCGCGCATTTTTTGCGATTTCAAGGTCGAAAAACACATAGGCCCCAAAATGAAAGAAACGGCTGCCGCGCCAAAACTATGGCTTCAAACTTGATGAAAACAGTCTCTCCCATAATAACTCACGGGCTGCTTGTGTTTTTTAGGCCTTTGCAAGCTATCGGAAGTGTGTGCGCGGCAGGAGAGACAAATCCATGTTTTCGCGCCTTTTTTGCGATTTCAAGGTCGAAAAACACATAGGCCCCAAAATGAAAGAAACGGCTGGCGCGCCAAAACTATGGCTTCAAACTTGATGAAAACAGTCTCTCCCATATTAACTCACGGGCTGATTGTGTTTTTTAGGCCTTCGCAAGCTATCGGAAGTGTGTGCGCAGCAGGAGAGACAAATCTATGTTTTCGCGCCTTTTTTTCATTTCCAGGTCGAAAAACACACAGAACCCAAAAATAAAGAAACGGCTGTCCAGCCAAAACTGAGGCTTCAAACTTGATGAAAACAGTCTCTCCCACAATAACTCAAGGGCCGCTTGTGTTTTTTAGGCCTTCGCAAGCTATCAGAAGTGTGTGCGCGGCAGGAGAGACAAATCCATGTTTTTGCGCATTTTTTGCGATTTCAAGGTCGAAAAACACATAGGCCCCAAAATGAAAGAAACGGCTGGCGCGCCAAAACTATGGCTTCAAACTTGATGAAAACAGTCTCTCCAATAATAACTCACGGGCTGCTTGTGTTTTTTAGGCCTTTGCAAGCTATCGGAAGTGTTTGCGCGGCAGGAGAGACAAATCCATGTTTTCGCGCCTTTTTTGCGATTTCAAGGTCGAAAAACACATAGGCCCCAAAATGAAAGAAACGGCTGGCGCGCCAAAACTATGGCTTCAAACTTGAGGAAAACAGTCTCTCCCATAATAACTCACGGGCTGCTTGTGTTTTTTAGGCCTTTGCAAGCTATCGGAAGTGTGTGCGCGGCAGGAGAGACAAATCCATGTTTTCGCGCCTTTTTTGCGATTTCAAGGTCGAAAAACACATAGGCCCCAAAATGAAAGAAACGGATGGCGCGCCAAAACTATGGCTTCAAACTTGATGAAAACAGTCTCTCCCATAATAACTCACGGGCTGCTTGTGTTTTTTAGGCCTTTGCAAGCTATCGGAAGTGTGTGCGCGGCAGGAGAGACAAATCCATGTTTTCGCGCCTTTTTTGCGATTTCCAGGTCGAAAAACACACAGACCCCAAAAATAAAGAAACGGCTGTCCAGCCAAAACTGAGGCTTCAAACTTGATGAAAACAGTCTCTCCCACAATAACTCAAGGGCCGCTTGTGTTTTTTAGGCCTTCGCAAGCTATCGGAAGTGTGTGCGCGGCAGGAGAGACAAATCCATGTTTTCGCGCATTTTTTGCGATTTCAAGGTCGAAAAACACATAGGCCCCAAAATGAAAGAAACGGCTGCCGCGCCAAAACTATGGCTTCAAACTTGATGAAAACAGTCTCTCCCACAATAACTCAAGGGCCGCTTGTGTTTTTTAGGCCTTTGCAAGCTATCGGAAGTGTGTGCGCGGCAGTAGAGACAAATCCATGTTTTCGCGCCTTTTTTGCGATTTCAAGGTCGAAAAACACATAGGCCCCAAAATGAAAGAAACGGCTGGCGCGCCAAAACTATGGCTTCAAACTTGATGAAAACAGTCTCTCCCATAATAACTCACGGGCTGCTTGTGTTTTTTAGGCCTTTGCAAGCTATCGGAAGTGTGTGCGCGGCAGGAGAGACAAATCCATGTTTTCGCGCCTTTTTTGCGATTTCCAGGTCGAAAAACACACAGACCCCAAAAATAAAGAAACGGCTGTCCAGCCAAAACTATGGCTTCAAACTTGATGAAAACAGTCTCTCCCATAATAACTCACAGGCTGCTTGTGTTTTTTAGGCCTTTGCAAGCTATCGGAAGTGTGTGCGCGGCAGGAGAGACAAATCCATGTTTTCACGCCTTTTTTGCGATTTCAAGGTCGAAAAACACATAGGCCCCAAAATGAAAGAAACGGCTGGCGCGCCAAAACTATGGCTTCAAACTTGATGAAAACAGTCTCTCCAATAATAACTCACGGGCTGCTTGTGTTTTTTAGGCCTTTGCAAGCTATCGGAAGTGTGTGCGCGGCAGGAGAGACAAATCCATGTTTTCGCGCCTTTTTTGCGATTTCAAGGTCGAAAAACACATAGGCCCCAAAATGAAAGAAACGGCTGGCGCGCCAAAACTATGGCTTCAAACTTGAGGAAAACAGTCTCTCCCATAATAACTCACGGGCTGCTTGTGTTTTTTAGGCCTTTGCAAGCTATCGGAAGTGTGTGCGCGGCAGGAGAGACAAATCCATGTTTTCGCGCCTTTTTTGCGATTTCAAGGTCGAAAAACACATAGGCCCCAAAATGAAAGAAACGGATGGCGCGCCAAAACTATGGCTTCAAACTTGATGAAAACAGTCTCTCCCATAATAACTCACGGGCTGCTTGTGTTTTTTAGGCCTTTGCAAGCTATCGGAAGTGTGTGCGCGGCAGGAGAGACAAATCCATGTTTTCGCGCCTTTTTTGCGATTTCCAGGTCGAAAAACACACAGACCCCAAAAATAAAGAAACGGCTGTCCAGCCAAAACTGAGGCTTCAAACTTGATGAAAACAGTCTCTCCCACAATAACTCAAGGGCCGCTTGTGTTTTTTAGGCCTTCGCAAGCTATCGGAAGTGTGTGCGCGGCAGGAGAGACAAATCCATGTTTTCGCGCATTTTTTGCGATTTCAAGGTCGAAAAACACATAGGCCCCAAAATGAAAGAAACGGCTGCCGCGCCAAAACTATGGCTTCAAACTTGATGAAAACAGTCTCTCCCACAATAACTCAAGGGCCGCTTGTGTTTTTTAGGCCTTTGCAAGCTATCGGAAGTGTGTGCGCGGCAGGAGAGACAAATCCATGTTTTCGCGCCTTTTTTGCGATTTCAAGGTCGAAAAACACATAGGCCCCAAAATGAAAGAAACGGATGGCGCGCCAAAACTATGGCTTCAAACTTGATGAAAACAGTCTCTCCCATAATAACTCACGGGCTGCTTGTGTTTTTTAGGCCTTTGCAAGCTATCGGAAGTGTGTGCGCGGCAGGAGAGACAAATCCATGTTTTCGCGCCTTTTTTGCGATTTCCAGGTCGAAAAACACACAGACCCCAAAAATAAAGAAACGGCTGTCCAGCCAAAACTGAGGCTTCAAACTTGATGAAAACAGTCTCTCCCACAATAACTCAAGGGCCGCTTGTGTTTTTTAGGCCTTCGCAAGCTATCGGAAGTGTGTGCGCGGCAGGAGAGACAAATCCATGTTTTCGCGCATTTTTTGCGATTTCAAGGTCGAAAAACACATAGGCCCCAAAATGAAAGAAACGGCTGCCGCGCCAAAACTATGGCTTCAAACTTGATGAAAACAGTCTCTCCCACAATAACTCAAGGGCCGCTTGTGTTTTTTAGGCCTTTGCAAGCTATCGGAAGTGTGTGCGCGGCAGTAGAGACAAATCCATGTTTTCGCGCCTTTTTTGCGATTTCAAGGTCGAAAAACACATAGGCCCCAAAATGAAAGAAACGGCTGGCGCGCCAAAACTATGGCTTCAAACTTGATGAAAACAGTCTCTCCCATAATAACTCACGGGCTGCTTGTGTTTTTTAGGCCTTTGCAAGCTATCGGAAGTGTGTGCGCGGCAGGAGAGACAAATCCATGTTTTCGCGCCTTTTTTGCGATTTCCAGGTCGAAAAACACACAGACCCCAAAAATAAAGAAACGGCTGTCCAGCCAAAACTATGGCTTCAAACTTGATGAAAACAGTCTCTCCCATAATAACTCACAGGCTGCTTGTGTTTTTTAGGCCTTTGCAAGCTATCGGAAGTGTGTGCGCGGCAGGAGAGACAAATCCATGTTTTCACGCCTTTTTTGCGATTTCAAGGTCGAAAAACACATAGGCCCCAAAATGAAAGAAACGGCTGGCGCGCCAAAACTATGGCTTCAAACTTGATGAAAACAGTCTCTCCAATAATAACTCACGGGCTGCTTGTGTTTTTTAGGCCTTTGCAAGCTATCGGAAGTGTGTGCGCGGCAGGAGAGACAAATCCATGTTTTCGCGCCTTTTTTGCGATTTCAAGGTCGAAAAACACATAGGCCCCAAAATGAAAGAAACGGCTGGCGCGCCAAAACTATGGCTTCAAACTTGAGGAAAACAGTCTCTCCCATAATAACTCACGGGCTGCTTGTGTTTTTTAGGCCTTTGCAAGCTATCGGAAGTGTGTGCGCGGCAGGAGAGACAAATCCATGTTTTCGCGCCTTTTTTGCGATTTCAAGGTCGAAAAACACATAGGCCCCAAAATGAAAGAAACGGATGGCGCGCCAAAACTATGGCTTCAAACTTGATGAAAACAGTCTCTCCCATAATAACTCACGGGCTGCTTGTGTTTTTTAGGCCTTTGCAAGCTATCGGAAGTGTGTGCGCGGCAGGAGAGACAAATCCATGTTTTCGCGCCTTTTTTGCGATTTCCAGGTCGAAAAACACACAGACCCCAAAAATAAAGAAACGGCTGTCCAGCCAAAACTGAGGCTTCAAACTTGATGAAAACAGTCTCTCCCACAATAACTCAAGGGCCGCTTGTGTTTTTTAGGCCTTCGCAAGCTATCGGAAGTGTGTGCGCGGCAGGAGAGACAAATCCATGTTTTCGCGCATTTTTTGCGATTTCAAGGTCGAAAAACACATAGGCCCCAAAATGAAAGAAACGGCTGCCGCGCCAAAACTATGGCTTCAAACTTGATGAAAACAGTCTCTCCCACAATAACTCAAGGGCCGCTTGTGTTTTTTAGGCCTTTGCAAGCTATCGGAAGTGTGTGCGCGGCAGTAGAGACAAATCCATGTTTTCGCGCATTTTTTGCGATTTCAAGGTCGAAAAACACATAGGCCCCAAAATGAAAGAAACGGCTGCCGCGCCAAAACTATGGCTTCAAACTTGATGAAAACAGTCTCTCCCATAATAACTCACGGGCTGCTTGTGTTTTTTAGGCCTTTGCAAGCTATCGGAAGTGTGTGCGCGGCAGGAGAGACAAATCCATGTTTTTGCGCCTTTTTTGCGATTTCAAGGTCGAAAAACACATAGGCCCCAAAATGAAAGAAACGGCTGGCGCGCCAAAACTATGGCTTCAAACTTGATGAAAACAGTCTCTCCCACAATAACTCAAGGGCCGCTTGTGTTTTTTAGGCCTTCGCAAGCTATCGGAAGTGTGTGCGCGGCAGGAGAGACAAATCCATGTTTTCGCGCATTTTTTGCGATTTCAAGGTCGAAAAACACATAGGCCCCAAAATGAAAGAAACGGCTGCCGCGCCAAAACTATGGCTTCAAACTTGATGAAAACAGTCTCTCCCATAATAACTCACGGGCTGCTTGTGTTTTTTAGGCCTTTGCAAGCTATCGGAAGTGTGTGCGCGGCAGGAGAGACAAATCCATGTTTTCGCGCCTTTTTTGCGATTTCCAGGTCGAAAAACACACAGACCCCAAAAATAAAGAAACGGCTGTCCAGCCAAAACTATGGCTTCAAACTTGATGAAAACAGTCTCTCCCATAATAACTCACAGGCTGCTTGTGTTTTTTAGGCCTTTGCAAGCTATCGGAAGTGTGTGCGCGGCAGGAGAGACAAATCCATGTTTTCACGCCTTTTTTGCGATTTCAAGGTCGAAAAACACATAGGCCCCTAAATGAAAGAAACGGCTGGCGCGCCAAAACTATGGCTTCAAACTTGATGAAAACAGTCTCTCCCATATTAACTCACGGGCTGATTGTGTTTTTTAGGCCTTCGCAAGCTATCGGAAGTGTGTGCGCAGCAGGAGAGACAAATCTATGTTTTCGCGCCTGTTTTGCCATTTCCAGGTCGAAAAACACACAGACCCCAAAAATAAAGAAACGGCTGTCCAGCCAAAACTGAGGCTTCAAACTTGATGAAAACAGTCTCTCCCACAATAACTCAAGGGCCGCTTGTGTTTTTTAGGCCTTCGCAAGCTATCGGAAGTGTGTGCGCGGCAGGAGAGACAAATCCATGTTTTCGCGCATTTTTTGCGATTTCAAGGTCGAAAAACACATAGGCCCCAAAATGAAAGAAACGGCTGCCGCGCCAAAACTATGGCTTCAAACTTGATGAAAACAGTCTCTCCCATAATAACTCACGGGCTGCTTGTGTTTTTTAGGCCTTTGCAAGCTATCGGAAGTGTGTGCGCGGCAGGAGAGACAAATCCATGTTTTCGCGCCTTTTTTGCGATTTCAAGGTCGAAAAACACATAGGCCCCAAAATGAAAGAAACGGATGGCGCGCCAAAACTATGGCTTCAAACTTGATGAAAACAGTCTCTCCCATATTAACTCACGGGCTGATTGTGTTTTTTAGGCCTTCGCAAGCTATCGGAAGTGTGTGCGCAGCAGGAGAGACAAATCTATGTTTTCGCGCCTTTTTTGCCATTTCCAGGTCGAAAAACACACAGAACCCAAAAATAAAGAAACGGCTGTCCAGCCAAAACTGAGGCTTCAAACTTGATGAAAACAGTCTCTCCCACAATAACTCAAGGGCCGCTTGTGTTTTTTAGGCCTTCGCAAGCTATCAGAAGTGTGTGCGCGGCAGGAGAGACAAATCCATGTTTTTGCGCATTTTTTGCGATTTCAAGGTCGAAAAACACATAGGCCCCAAAATGAAAGAAACGGCTGCCGCGCCAAAACTATGGCTTCAAACTTGATGAAAACAGTCTCTCCCATATTAACTCACGGGCTGATTGTGTTTTTTAGGCCTTCGCAAGCTATCGGAAGTGTGTGCGCAGCAGGAGAGACAAATCCATGTTTTCGCGCCTTTTTTGCGATTTCAAGGTCGAAAAACACATAGGCCCCAAAATGAAAGAAACGGCTGGGGCGCCAAAACTATGGCTTGAAACTTGATGAAAACAGTCTTTCCCATAATAACTCAAGGGCTGCTTGTGTTTTTTAGGCCTTTGCAAGCTATCGGAAGTTTTGCGCGGCAGGAGAGACAAATCCATGTTTTCGCGCCTTTTTTGCGATTTCAAGGTCGAAAAACACATAGGCCCCAAAATGAAAGAAACGGCTGGCGCGCCAAAACTATGGCTTCAAACTTGATGAAAACGGTCTTTCCCATAATAACTCACGGGCTGCTTGTGTTTTTTAGGCCTTTGCAAGCTATCGGAAGTGTGTGCGCGGCAGGAGAGACAAATCCATGTTTTCGCGCCTTTTTTGCGATTTCAAGGTCGAAAAACACATAGGCCCCAAAATGAAAGAAACGGCTGGCGCGCCAAAACTATGGCTTCAAACTTGATGAAAACAGTCTCTCCCATATTAACTCACGGGCTGATTGTGTTTTTTAGGCCTTCGCAAGCTATCGGAAGTGTGTGCGCAGCAGGAGAGACAAATCTATGTTTTCGCGCCTTTTTTGCCATTTCCAGGTCGAAAAACACACAGAACCCAAAAATAAAGAAACGGCTGTCCAGCCAAAACTGAGGCTTCAAACTTGATGAAAACAGTCTCTCCCACAATAACTCAAGGGCCGCTTGTGTTTTTTAGGCCTTCGCAAGCTATCAGAAGTGTGTGCGCGGCAGGAGAGACAAATCCATGTTTTTGCGCATTTTTTGCGATTTCAAGGTCGAAAAACACATAGGCCCCAAAATGAAAGAAACGGCTGCCGCGCCAAAACTATGGCTTCAAACTTGATGAAAACAGTCTCTCCCATATTAACTCACGGGCTGATTGTGTTTTTTAGGCCTTCGCAAGCTATCGGAAGTGTGTGCGCAGCAGGAGAGACAAATCCATGTTTTCGCGCCTTTTTTGCGATTTCAAGGTCGAAAAACACATAGGCCCCAAAATGAAAGAAACGGCTGGCGCGCCAAAACTATGGCTTCAAACTTGATGAAAACAGTCTCTCCCATATTAACTCACGGGCTGATTGTGTTTTTTAGGCCTTCGCAAGCTATCGGAAGTGTGTGCGCAGCAGGAGAGACAAATCTATGTTTTCGCGCCTTTTTTGCCATTTCCAGGTCGAAAAACACACAGAACCCAAAAATAAAGAAACGGCTGTCCAGCCAAAACTGAGGCTTCAAACTTGATGAAAACAGTCTCTCCCACAATAACTCAAGGGCCGCTTGTGTTTTTTAGGCCTTCGCAAGCTATCAGAAGTGTGTGCGCGGCAGGAGAGACAAATCCATGTTTTTGCGCATTTTTTGCGATTTCAAGGTCGAAAAACACATAGGCCCCAAAATGAAAGAAACGGCTGCCGCGCCAAAACTATGGCTTCAAACTTGATGAAAACAGTCTCTCCCATAATAACTCACGGGCTGCTTGTGTTTTTTAGGCCTTTGCAAGCTATCGGAAGTGTGTGCGCGGCAGGAGAGACAAATCTATGTTTTCGCGCCTTTTTTGCGATTTCAAGGTCGAAAAACACATAGGCCCCAAAATGAAAGAAACGGCTGGCGCGCCAAAACTATGGCTTCAAACTTGATGAAAACAGTCTCTCCCATGTTAACTCACGGGCTGATTGTGTTTTTTAGGCCTTCGCAAGCTATCGGAAGTGTGTGCGCAGCAGGAGAGACAAATCTATGTTTTCGCGCCTTTTTTTCATTTCCAGGTCGAAAAACACACAGAACCCAAAAATAAAGAAACGGCTGTCCAGCCAAAACTGAGGCTTCAAACTTGATGAAAACAGTCTCTCCCACAATAACTCAAGGACCGCTTGTGTTTTTTAGGCCTTCGCAAGCTATCAGAAGTGTGTGCGCGGCAGGAGAGACAAATCCATGTTTTTGCGCATTTTTTGCGATTTCAAGGTCGAAAAACACATAGGCCCCAAAATGAAAGAAACGGCTGGCGCGCCAAAACTATGGCTTCAAACTTGAGGAAAACAGTCTCTCCCATAATAACTCACGGGCTGCTTGTGTTTTTTAGGCCTTTGCAAGCTATCGGAAGTGTGTGCGCGGCAGGAGAGACAAATCCATGTTTTCGCGCCTTTTTTGCGATTTCAAGGTCGAAAAACACATAGGCCCCAAAATGAAAGAAACGGATGGCGCGCCAAAACTATGGCTTCAAACTTGATGAAAACAGTCTCTCCCATAATAACTCACAGGCTGCTTGTGTTTTTTAGGCCTTTGCAAGCTATCGGAAGTGTGTGCGCGGCAGGAGAGACAAATCCATGTTTTCACGCCTTTTTTGCGATTTCAAGGTCGAAAAACACATAGGCCCCTAAATGAAAGAAACGGCTGGCGCGCCAAAACTATGGCTTCAAACTTGATGAAAACAGTCTCTCCCATATTAACTCACGGGCTGATTGTGTTTTTTAGGCCTTCGCAAGCTATCGGAAGTGTGTGCGCAGCAGGAGAGACAAATCTATGTTTTCGCGCCTGTTTTGCCATTTCCAGGTCGAAAAACACACAGACCCCAAAAATAAAGAAACGGCTGTCCAGCCAAAACTGAGGCTTCAAACTTGATGAAAACAGTCTCTCCCACAATAACTCAAGGGCCGCTTGTGTTTTTTAGGCCTTCGCAAGCTATCGGAAGTGTGTGCGCGGCAGGAGAGACAAATCCATGTTTTCGCGCATTTTTTGCGATTTCAAGGTCGAAAAACACATAGGCCCCAAAATGAAAGAAACGGCTGCCGCGCCAAAACTATGGCTTCAAACTTGATGAAAACAGTCTCTCCCATAATAACTTACGGGCTGCTTGTGTTTTTTAGGCCTTTGCAAGCTATCGGAAGTGTGTGCGCGGCAGGAGAGACAAATCCATGTTTTCGCGCCTTTTTTGCGATTTCAAGGTCGAAAAACACATAGGCCCCAAAATGAAAGAAACGGCTGGCGCGCCAAAACTATGGCTTCAAACTTGATGAAAACAGTCTCTCCCATATTAACTCACGGGCTGATTGTGTTTTTTAGGCCTTCGCAAGCTATCGGAAGTGTGTGCGCAGCAGGAGAGACAAATCTATGTTTTCGCGCCTTTTTTGCCATTTCCAGGTCGAAAAACACACAGAACCCAAAAATAAAGAAACGGCTGTCCAGCCAAAACTGAGGCTTCAAACTTGATGAAAACAGTCTCTCCCACAATAACTCAAGGGCCGCTTGTGTTTTTTAGGCCTTCGCAAGCTATCAGAAGTGTGTGCGCGGCAGGAGAGACAAATCCATGTTTTTGCGCATTTTTTGCGATTTCAAGGTCGAAAAACACATAGGCCCCAAAATGAAAGAAACGGCTGCCGCGCCAAAACTATGGCTTCAAACTTGATGAAAACAGTCTCTCCCATATTAACTCACGGGCTGATTGTGTTTTTTAGGCCTTCGCAAGCTATCGGAAGTGTGTGCGCAGCAGGAGAGACAAATCCATGTTTTCGCGCCTTTTTTGCGATTTCAAGGTCGAAAAACACATAGGCCCCAAAATGAAAGAAACGGCTGGGGCGCCAAAACTATGGCTTGAAACTTGATGAAAACAGTCTTTCCCATAATAACTCAAGGGCTGCTTGTGTTTTTTAGGCCTTTGCAAGCTATCGGAAGTTTTGCGCGGCAGGAGAGACAAATCCATGTTTTCGCGCCTTTTTTGCGATTTCAATGTCGAAAAACACATAGGCCCCAAAATGAAAGAAACGGCTGGCGCGCCAAAACTATGGCTTCAAACTTGATGAAAACGGTCTTTCCCATAATAACTCACGGGCTGCTTGTGTTTTTTAGGCCTTTGCAAGCTATCGGAAGTGTGTGCGCGGCAGGAGAGACAAATCCATGTTTTCGCGCCTTTTTTGCGATTTCAAGGTCGAAAAACACATAGGCCCCAAAATGAAAGAAACGGCTGGCGCGCCAAAACTATGGCTTCAAACTTGATGAAAACAGTCTCTCCCATATTAACTCACGGGCTGATTGTGTTTTTTAGGCCTTCGCAAGCTATCGGAAGTGTGTGCGCAGCAGGAGAGACAAATCTATGTTTTCGCGCCTTTTTTGCCATTTCCAGGTCGAAAAACACACAGAACCCAAAAATAAAGAAACGGCTGTCCAGCCAAAACTGAGGCTTCAAACTTGATGAAAACAGTCTCTCCCACAATAACTCAAGGGCCGCTTGTGTTTTTTAGGCCTTCGCAAGCTATCAGAAGTGTGTGCGCGGCAGGAGAGACAAATCCATGTTTTTGCGCATTTTTTGCGATTTCAAGGTCGAAAAACACATAGGCCCCAAAATGAAAGAAACGGCTGCCGCGCCAAAACTATGGCTTCAAACTTGATGAAAACAGTCTCTCCCATATTAACTCACGGGCTGATTGTGTTTTTTAGGCCTTCGCAAGCTATCGGAAGTGTGTGCGCAGCAGGAGAGACAAATCCATGTTTTCGCGCCTTTTTTGCGATTTCAAGGTCGAAAAACACATAGGCCCCAAAATGAAAGAAACGGCTGGGGCGCCAAAACTATGGCTTGAAACTTGATGAAAACAGTCTCTCCCATAATAACTCAAGGGCTGCTTGTGTTTTTTAGGCCTTTGCAAGCTATCGGAAGTTTTGCGCGGCAGGAGAGACAAATCCATGTTTTCGCGCCTTTTTTGCGATTTCAAGGTCGAAAAACACATAGGCCCCAAAATGAAAGAAACGGCTGGCGCGCCAAAACTATGGCTTCAAACTTGATGAAAACGGTCTTTCCCATAATAACTCAAGGGCTGCTTGTGTTTTTTAGGCCTTTGCAAGCTATCGGAAGTTGTGCGCGGCAGGAGAGACAAATCCATGTTTTCGCGCCTTTTTTGCGATTTCAAGGTCGAAAAACACATAGGCCCCAAAATGAAAGAAACGGCTGCCGCGCCAAAACTATGGCTTCAAACTTGATGAAAACAGTCTCTCCCATAATAACTCACGGGCTGCTTGTGTTTTTTAGGCCTTTGCAAGCTATCGGAAGTGTGTGCGCGGCAGGAGAGACAAATCCATGTTTTCGCGCCTTTTTTGCGATTTCAAGGTCGAAAAACACATAGGCCCCAAAATGAAAGAAACGGCTGCCGCGCCAAAACTATGGCTTCAAACTTGATGAAAACAGTCTCTCCCATAATAACTCACGGGCTGCTTGTGTTTTTTAGGCCTTTGCAAGCTATCGGAAGTGTGTGCGCGGCAGGAGAGACAAATCCATGTTTTCGCGCATTTTTTGCGATTTCAAGGTCGAAAAACACATAGGCCCCAAAATGAAAGAAACGGCTGCCGCGCCAAAACTATGGCTTCAAACTTGATGAAAACAGTCTCTCCCATAATAACTCACGGGCTGCTTGTGTTTTTTAGGCCTTTGCAAGCTATTGGAAGTGTGTGCGCGGCAGGAGAGACAAATCCATGTTTTCGCGCCTTTTTTGCGATTTCAAGGTCGAAAAACACATAGGCCCCAAAATGAAATAAACGGCTGGCGCGCCAAAACTATGGCTTCAAACTTGATGAAAACAGTCTCTCCCATATTAACTCACGGGCTGATTGTGTTTTTTAGGCCTTCGCAAGCTATCGGAAGTGTGTGCTCAGCAGGAGAGACAAATCTATGTTTTCGCGCCTGTTTTGCCATTTCCAGGTCGAAAAACACACAGAACCCAAAAATAAAGACACGGCTGTCCAGCCAAAACTGAGGCTTCAAACTTGATGAAAACAGTCTCTCCCACAATAACTCAAGGGCCGCTTGTGTTTTTTAGGCCTTCGCAAGCTATCGGAAGTGTGTGCGCGGCAGGAGAGACAAATCCATGTTTTCGCGCATTTTTTGCGATTTCAAGGTCAAAAAACACATAGGCCCCAAAATGAAAGAAACGGCTGGGGCGCCAAAACTATGGCTTGAAACTTGATGAAAACAGTCTCTCCCATAATAACTCAAGGGCTGCTTGTGTTTTTTAGGCCTTTGCAAGCTATCGGAAGTTGTGCGCGGCAGGAGAGACAAATCTATGTTTTCGCGCCTTTTTTGCGATTTCAAGGTCGAAAAACACATAGGCCCCAAAATGAAAGAAACGGCTGGCGCGCCAAAACTATGGCTTCAAACTTGATGAAAACAGTCTTTCCCATAATAACTCACGGGCTGCTTGTGTTTTTTAGGCCTTTGCAAGCTATCGGAAGTGTGTGCGTGGCAGGAGAGACAAATCTATGTTTTCGCGCCTGTTTTGCCATTTCCAGGTCGAAAAACACACAGAACCCAAAAATAAAGACACGGCTGTCCAGCCAAAACTGAGGCTTCAAACTTGATGAAAACAGTCTCTCCCACAATAACTCAAGGGCCGCTTGTGTTTTTTAGGCCTTCGCAAGCTATCGGAAGTGTGTGCGCGGCAGGAGAGACAAATCCATGTTTTCGCGCCTTTTTTGCGATTTCAAGGTCGAAAAACACATAGGCCCCAAAATGAAAGAAACGGCTGGCGCGCCAAAACTATGGCTTCAAACTTGATGAAAACAGTCTCTCCCATATTAACTCACGGGCTGATTGTGTTTTTTAGGCCTTCGCAAGCTATCGGAAGTGTGTGCTCAGCAGGAGAGACAAATCTATGTTTTCGCGCCTGTTTTGCCATTTCCAGGTCGAAAAACACACAGAACCCAAAAATAAAGACACGGCTGTCCAGCCAAAACTGAGGCTTCAAACTTGATGAAAACAGTCTCTCCCACAATAACTCAAGGGCCGCTTGTGTTTTTTAGGCCTTTGCAAGCTATCGGAAGTTGTGCGCGGCAGGAGAGACAAATCCATGTTTTCGCGCCTTTTTTGCGATTTCAAGGTCGAAAAACACATAGGCCCCAAAATGAAAGAAACGGCTGGCGCGCCAAAACTATGGCTTCAAACTTGATGAAAACAGTCTTTCCCATAATAACTCACGGGCCGCTTGTGTTTTTTAGGCCTTTGCAAGCTATCGGAAGTGTGTGCGCGGCAGGAGAGACAAATCCATGTTTTCGCGCCTTTTTTGCGATTTCAAGGTCGAAAAACACATAGGCCCCAAAATGAAAGAAACGGCTGCCGCGCCAAAACTATGGCTTCAAACTTGATGAAAACAGTCTCTCCCATAATAACTCACGGGCTGCTTGTGTTTTTTAGGCCTTTGCAAGCTATTGGAAGTGTGTGCGCGGCAGGAGAGACAAATCCATGTTTTCGCGCCTTTTTTGCGATTTCAAGGTCGAAAAACACATAGGCCCCAAAATGAAAGAAACGGCTGCCGCGCCAAAACTATGGCTTCAATCTTGATGAAAACAGTCTCTCCCATAATAACCCAAAAATAAAGAAACGGCTGTCTCCTGCCGCGCACACACTTCCGATAGCTTGCAAAGGAAAACAGTCTCTCCCATAATAACTCAAGGGCTGCTTGTGTTTTTTAGGCCTTTGCAAGCTATCGGAAGTTGTGCGCGGCAGGAGAGACAAATCCATGTTTTCGCGCCTTTTTTGCGATTTCAAGGTCGAAAAACACATAGGCCCCAAAATGAAAGAAACGGCTGGCGCGCCAAAACTATAGCTTCAAACTTGATGAAAACAGTCTTTCCCATAATAACTCACGGTCTGCTTGTGTTTTTTAGGCCTTTGCAAGCTATCGGAAGTGTGTGCGCGGCAGGAGAGACAAATCCATGTTTTCGCGCCTTTTTTGCGATTTCAAGGTCGAAAAACACATAGGCCCCAAAATGAAAGAAACGGCTGGGGAGCCAAAACTATGGCTTGAAACTTGATGAAAACAGTCTCTCCCATAATAACTCAAGGGCTGCTTGTGTTTTTTAGGCCTTTGCAAGCTATCGGAAGTTGTGCGCGGCAGGAGAGACAAATCCATGTTTTCGCGCCTTTTTTGCGATTTCAAGGTCGAAAAACACATAGGCCCCAAAATGAAAGAAACGGCTGGCGCGCCAAAACTATAGCTTCAAACTTGATGAAAACAGTCTTTCCCATAATAACTCACGGTCTGCTTGTGTTTTTTAGGCCTTTGCAAGCTATCGGAAGTGTGTGCGCGGCAGGAGAGACAAATCCATGTTTTCGCGCCTTTTTTGCGATTTCAAGGTCGAAAAACACATAGGCCCCAAAATGAAAGAAACGGCTGCCGCGCCAAAACTATGGCTTCAAACTTGATGAAAACAGTCTCTCCCATAATAACTCACGGGCTGCTTGTGTTTTTTAGGCCTTTGCAAGCTATCGGAAGTGTGTACGCGGCAGGAGAGACAAATCCATGTTTTCGCGCATTTTTTGCGATTTCAAGGTCGAAAAACACATAGGCCCCAAAATGAAAGAAACGGCTGCCGCGCCAAAACTATGGCTTCAAACTTGATGAAAACAGTCTCTCCCATAATAACTCACGGGCTGCTTGTGTTTTTTAGTCCTTTGCAAGCTATTGGAAGTGTGTGCGCGGCAGGAGAGACAAATCCATGTTTTCGCGCCTTTTTTGCGATTTCAAGGTCGAAAAACACATAGGCCCCAAAATGAAAGAAACGGCTGCCGCGCCAAAACTATGGCTTCAATCTTGATGAAAACAGTCTCTCCCATAATAACCCAAAAATAAAGAAACGGCTGTCTCCTGCCGCGCACACACTTCCGATAGCTTGCAAAGGAAAACAGTCTCTCCCATAATAACTCAAGGGCTGCTTGTGTTTTTTAGGCCTTTGCAAGCTATCGGAAGTTGTGCGCGGCAGGAGAGACAAATCCATGTTTTCGCGCCTTTTTTGCGATTTCAAGGTCGAAAAACACATAGGCCCCAAAATGAAAGAAACGGCTGGCGCGCCAAAACTATAGCTTCAAACTTGATGAAAACAGTCTTTCCCATAATAACTCACGGTCTGCTTGTGTTTTTTAGGCCTTTGCAAGCTATCGGAAGTGTGTGCGCGGCAGGAGAGACAAATCCATGTTTTCGCGCCTTTTTTGCGATTTCAAGGTCGAAAAACACATAGGCCCCAAAATGAAAGAAACGGCTGGGGCGCCAAAACTATGGCTTGAAACTTGATGAAAACAGTCTCTCCCATAATAACTCAAGGGCTGCTTGTGTTTTTTAGGCCTTTGCAAGCTATCGGAAGTTGTGCGCGGCAGGAGAGACAAATCCATGTTTTCGCGCCTTTTTTGCGATTTCAAGGTCGAAAAACACATAGGCCCCAAAATGAAAGAAACGGCTGGGGCGCCAAAACTATGGCTTGAAACTTGATGAAAACAGTCTCTCCCATATTAACTCACGGGCTGATTGTGTTTTTTAGGCCTTTGCAAACTATCGGAAGTGTGTGCGCAGCAGGAGAGACAAATCTATGTTTTCGCGCCTTTTTTGCCATTTCCAGGTCGAAAAACACATAGAACCCAAAAATAAATAAAACGGCTGTCCAGCCAAAACTGAGGCTTCAAACTTGATGAAAACAGTCTCTCCCACAATAACTCAAGGGCCGCTTGTGTTTTTTAGGCCTTCGCAAGCTATCGGAAGTGTGTGCGCGGCAGGAGAGACAAATCCATGTTTTCGTGCATTTTTTGCGATTTCAAGGTCGAAAAACACATAGGCCCCAAAATGAAAGAAACGGCTGCCGCGCCAAAACTATGGCTTCAATCTTGATGAAAACAGTCTCTCCCATAATAACTCACGGGCTGCTTGTGTTTTTTAGGCCTTTGCAAGCTATCGGAAGTGTGTGCGCGGCAGGAGAGACAAATCCATGTTTTCGCGCCTTTTTTGCGATTTCAAGGTCGAAAAACACATAGGCCCCAAAATGAAAGAAACGGCTGGGGCGCCAAAACTATGGCTTGAAACTTGATGAAAACAGTCTCTCCCATAATAACTCAAGGGCTGCTTGTGTTTTTTAGGCCTTTGCAAGCTATCGGAAGTTGTGCGCGGCAGGAGAGACAAATCCATGTTTTCGCGCCTTTTTTGCGATTTCAAGGTCGAAAAACACATAGGCCCCAAAATGAAAGAAACGGCTGGCGCGCCAAAACTATAGCTTCAAACTTGATGAAAACAGTCTTTCCCATAATAACTCACGGTCTGCTTGTGTTTTTTAGGCCTTTGCAAGCTATCGGAAGTGTGTGCGCGGCAGGAGAGACAAATCCATGTTTTCGCGCCTTTTTTGCGATTTCAAGGTCGAAAAACACATAGGCCCCAAAATGAAAGAAACGGCTGCCGCGCCAAAACTATGGCTTCAAACTTGATGAAAACAGTCTCTCCCATAATAACTCACGGGCTGCTTGTGTTTTTTAGGCCTTTGCAAGCTATCGGAAGTGTGTGCGCGGCAGGAGAGACAAATCCATGTTTTCGCGCATTTTTTGCGATTTCAAGGTCGAAAAACACATAGGCCCCAAAATGAAAGAAACGGCTGCCGCGCCAAAACTATGGCTTCAAACTTGATGAAAACAGTCTCTCCCATAATAACTCACGGGCTGCTTGTGTTTTTTAGGCCTTTGCAAGCTATTGGAAGTGTGTGCGTGGCAGGAGAGACAAATCCATGTTTTCGCGCCTTTTTTGCGATTTCAAGGTCGAAAAACACATAGGCCCCAAAATGAAAGAAACGGCTGCCGCGCCAAAACTATGGCTTCAATCTTGATGAAAACAGTCTCTCCCATAATAACTCATGGGCTGCTTGTGTTTTTTAGGCCTTTGCAAGCTATCGGAAGTGTGTGCGCGGCAGGAGAGACAAATCCATGTTTTCGCGCCTTTTTTGCGATTTCAAGGTCGAAAAACACATAGGCCCCAAAATGAAAGAAACGGCTGGGGCGCCAAAACTATGGCTTGAAACTTGATGAAAACAGTCTCTCCCATAATAACTCAAGGGCTGCTTGTGTTTTTTAGGCCTTTGCAAGCTATCGGAAGTTGTGCGCGGCAGGAGAGACAAATCCATGTTTTCGCGCATTTTTTGCGATTTCAAGGTCGAAAAACACATAGGCCCCAAAATGAAAGAAACGGCTGGGGCGCCAAAATTATGGCTTGAAACTTGATGAAAACAGTCTCTCCCATATTAACTCACGGGCTGATTGTGTTTTTTAGGCCTTCGCAAGCTATCGGAAGTGTGTGCGCAGCAGGAGAGACAAATCTATGTTTTCGCGCCTTTTTTGCCATTTCCAGGTCGAAAAACACATAGAACCCAAAAATAAAGAAACGGCTGTCCAGCCAAAACTGAGGCTTCAAACTTGATGAAAACAGTCTCTCCCACAATAACTCAAGGGCCGCTTGTGTTTTTTAGGCCTTCGCAAGCTATCGGAAGTGTGTGCGCGGCAGGAGAGACAAATCCATGTTTTCGTGCATTTTTTGCGATTTCAAGGTCTAAAAACACATAGGCCCCAAAATGAAAGAAACGGCTGCCGCGCCAAAACTATGGCTTCAATCTTGATGAAAACAGTCTCTCCCATAATAACTCACGGGCTGCTTGTGTTTTTTAGGCCTTTGCAAGCTATCGGAAGTGTGTGCGCGGCAGGAGAGACAAATCCATGTTTTCGCGCCTTTTTTGCGATTTCAAGGTCGAAAAACACATAGGCCCCAAAATGAAAGAAACGGCTGGGGCGCCAAAACTATGGCTTGAAACTTGATGAAAACAGTCTCTCCCATAATAACTCAAGGGCTGCTTGTGTTTTTTAGGCCTTTGCAAGCTATCGGAAGTTGTGCGCGGCATGAGAGACAAATCCATGTTTTCGCGCCTTTTTTGCGATTTCAAGGTCGAAAAACACATAGGCCCCAAAATGAAAGAAACGGCTGGCGCGCCAAAACTATAGCTTCAAACTTGATGAAAACAGTCTTTCCCATAATAACTCACGGTCTGCTTGTGTTTTTTAGGCCTTTGCAAGCTATCGGAAGTGTGTGCGCGGCAGGAGAGACAAATCCATGTTTTAGCGCCTTTTTTGCGATTTCAAGGTCGAAAAACACATAGGCCCCAAAATGAAAGAAACGGCTGCCGCGCCAAAACTATGGCTTCAAACTTGATGAAAACAGTCTCTCCCATAATAACTCACGGGCTGCTTGTGTTTTTTAGGCCTTTGCAAGCTATCGGAAGTGTGTGCGCGGCAGGAGAGACAAATCCATGTTTTCGCGGCTTTTTTGCGATTTCAAGGTCGAAAAACACATAGGCCCCAAAATGAAAGAAACGGCTGGGGCGCCAAAACTATGGCTTGAAACTTGATGAAAACAGTCTCTCCCATAATAACTCAAGGGCTGCTTGTGTTTTTTAGGCCTTTGCAAGCTATCGGAAGTTGTGCGCGGCAGGAGAGACAAATCCATGTTTTCGCGCCTTTTTTGCGATTTCAAGGTCGAAAAACACATAGGCCCCAAAATGAAAGAAACGGCTGGCGCGCCAAAACTATGGCTTCAAACTTGATGAAAACAGTCTTTCCCATAATAACTCACGGGCTGCTTGTGTTTTTTAGGCCTTTGCAAGCTATCGGAAGTGTGTGCGCGGCAGGAGAGACAAATCCATGTTTTCGCGACTTTTTTGCGATTTCAAGGTCGAAAAACACATAGGCCTCAAAATGAAAGAAACGGCTGCCGCGCCAAAACTATGGCTTCAATCTTGATGAAAACAGTCTCTCCCATAATAACTCACGGGCTGCTTGTGTTTTTTAGGCCTTTGCAAGCTATCGGAAGTGTGTGCGCGGCAGGAGAGACAAATCCATGTTTTCGCGCCTTTTTTGCGATTTCAAGGTCGAAAAACACATAGGCCCCAAAATGAAAGAAACGGCTGGGGCGCCAAAACTATGGCTTGAAACTTGATGAAAACAGTCTCTCCCATAATAACTCAAGGGCTGCTTGTGTTTTTTAGGCCTTTGCAAGCTATCGGAAGTTGTGCGCGGCATGAGAGACAAATCCATGTTTTCGCGCCTTTTTTGCGATTTCAAGGTCGAAAAACACATAGGCCCCAAAATGAAAGAAACGGCTGGCGCGCCAAAACTATAGCTTCAAACTTGATGAAAACAGTCTTTCCCATAATAACTCACGGTCTGCTTGTGTTTTTTAGGCCTTTGCAAGCTATCGGAAGTGTGTGCGCGGCAGGAGAGACAAATCCATGTTTTAGCGCCTTTTTTGCGATTTCAAGGTCGAAAAACACATAGGCCCCAAAATGAAAGAAACGGCTGCCGCGCCAAAACTATGGCTTCAAACTTGATGAAAACAGTCTCTCCCATAATAACTCACGGGCTGCTTGTGTTTTTTAGGCCTTTGCAAGCTATCGGAAGTGTGTGCGCGGCAGGAGAGACAAATCCATGTTTTCGCGGCTTTTTTGCGATTTCAAGGTCGAAAAACACATAGGCCCCAAAATGAAAGAAACGGCTGGGGCGCCAAAACTATGGCTTGAAACTTGATGAAAACAGTCTCTCCCATAATAACTCAAGGGCTGCTTGTGTTTTTTAGGCCTTTGCAAGCTATCGGAAGTTGTGCGCGGCAGGAGAGACAAATCCATGTTTTCGCGCCTTTTTTGCGATTTCAAGGTCGAAAAACACATAGGCCCCAAAATGAAAGAAACGGCTGGCGCGCCAAAACTATGGCTTCAAACTTGATGAAAACAGTCTTTCCCATAATAACTCACGGGCTGCTTGTGTTTTTTAGGCCTTTGCAAGCTATCGGAAGTGTGTGCGCGGCAGGAGAGACAAATCCATGTTTTCGCGACTTTTTTGCGATTTCAAGGTCGAAAAACACATAGGCCTCAAAATGAAAGAAACGGCTGCCGCGCCAAAACTATGGCTTCAATCTTGATGAAAACAGTCTCTCCCATAATAACTCACGGGCTGCTTGTGTTTTTTAGGCCTTTGCAAGCTATCGGAAGTGTGTGCGCGGCAGGAGAGACAAATCCATGTTTTCGCGCCTTTTTTGCGATTTCAAGGTCGAAAAACACATAGGCCCCAAAATGAAAGAAACGGCTGGCGCGCCAAAACTATGGCTTCAAACTTGATGAAAACAGTCTTTCCCATAATAACTCACGGGCTGCTTGTGTTTTTTAGGCCTTTGCAAGCTATCGGAAGTGTGTGCGCGGCAGGAGAGACAAATCCATGTTTTCGCGACTTTTTTGCGATTTCAAGGTCGAAAAACACATAGGCCTCAAAATGAAAGAAACGGCTGCCGCGCCAAAACTATGGCTTCAATCTTGATGAAAACAGTCTCTCCCATAATAACTCACGGGCTGCTTGTGTTTTTTAGGCCTTTGCAAGCTATCAGAAGTGTGTGCGCGGCAGGAGAGACAAATCCATGTTTTCGCGCCTTTTTTGCGATTTCAAGGTCGAAAAACACATAGGCCCCAAAATGAAAGAAACGGCTGGGGCGCCAAAACTATGGCTTGAAACTTGATGAAAACAGTCTCTCCCATAATAACTCAAGGGCTGCTTGTGTTTTTTAGGCCTTTGCAAGCTATCGGAAGTGTGTGCGCGGCAGGAGAGACAAATCCATGTTTTCCCGCCTTTTTTGCGATTTCAAGGTCGAAAAACACATAGGCCCCAAAATGAAAGAAACGGCTGGCGCGCCAAAACTATGGCTTCAAACTTGATGAAAACAGTCTTTCCCATAATAACTCACTGGCTGCTTGTGTTTTTTAGGCCTTTGCAAGCTATCGGAAGTGTGTGCGCGGCAGGAGAGACAAATCCATGTTTTCGCGCCTTTTTTGCGATTTCAAGGTCGAAAAACACATAGTCCCCAAAATGAAAGAAACTGCTGGCGCGCCAAAACTATGGCTTCAAACTTGATGAAAACAGTCTCTCCCATAATAACTCACGGGCTGCTTGTGTTTTTTAGGCCTTTGCAAGCTATCGGAAGTGTGTGCGCGGCAGGAGAGACAAATCCATGTTTTCGCGCATTTTTTGCGATTTCAAGGTCGAAAAACACATAGGCCCCAAAATGAAAGAAACGGCTGCCGCGCCAAAACTATGGCTTCAAACTTGATGAAAACAGTCTCTCCCATAATAACTCACGGGCTGCTTGTGTTTTTTAGGCCTTTGCAAGCTATTGGAAGTGTGTGCGCGGCAGGAGAGACAAATCCATGTTTTCGCGCCTTTTTGCGATTTCAAGGTCGAAAAACACATAGGCCCCAAAATGAAAGAAACGGCTGCCGCGCCAAAACTATGGCTTCAATCTTGATGAAAACAGTCTCTCCCATAATAACTCATGGGCTGCTTGTGTTTTTTAGGCCTTTGCAAGCTATCGGAAGTGTGTGCGCGGCAGGAGAGACAAATCCATGTTTTCGCGCCTTTTTTGCGATTTCAAGGTCGAAAAACACATAGGCCCCAAAATGAAAGAAACGGCTGGGGCGCCAAAACTATGGCTTGAAACTTGATGAAAACAGTCTCTCCCATAATAACTCAAGGGCTGCTTGTGTTTTTTAGGCCTTTGCAAGCTATCGGAAGTTGTGCGCGGCAGGAGAGACAAATCCATGTTTTCGCGCCTTTTTTGCGATTTCAAGGTCGAAAAACACATAGGCCCCAAAATGAAAGAAACGGCTGGCGCGCCAAAACTATGGCTTCAAACTTGATGAAAACAGTCTTTCCCATAATAACTCACGGGCTGCTTGTGTTTTTTAGGCCTTTGCAAGCTATCGGAAGTGTGTGCGCGGCAGGAGAGACAAATCCATGTTTTCGCGACTTTTTTGCGATTTCAAGGTCGAAAAACACATAGGCCCCAAAATGAAAGAAACGGCTGCCGCGCCAAAACTATGGCTTCAAACTTGATGAAAACAGTCTCTCCCATAATAACTCACGGGCTGCTTGTGTTTTTTAGGCCTTTGCAAGCTATCGGAAGTGTGTGCGCGGCAGGAGAGACAAATCCATGTTTTCGCGCCTTTTTTGCGATTTCAAGGTCGAAAAACACATAGGCCCCAAAATGAAAGAAACTGCTGGCGCGCCAAAACTATGGCTTCAAACTTGATGAAAACAGTCTCTCCCATAATAACTCACGGGCTGCTTGTGTTTTTTAGGCCTTCGCAAGCTATCGGAAGTGTGTGCGCGGCAGGAGAGACAAATCCATGTTTTCGCGCATTTTTTGCGATTTCAAGGTCGAAAAACACATAGTCCCCAAAATGAAAGAAACGGCTGCCGCGCCAAAACTATGGCTTCAAACTTGATGAAAACAGTCTCTCCCATAATAACTCACGGGCTGCTTGTGTTTTTTAGGCCTTTGCAAGCTATCGGAAGTGTGTGCGCGGCAGGAGAGACAAATCCATGTTTTCGCGCCTTTTTTGCGATTTCAAGGTCGAAAAACACATAGGCCCCAAAATGAAAGAAACGGCTGGCGCGCCAAAACTATGGCTTCAAACTTGATGAAAACAGTCTCTCCCATATTAACTCACGGGCTGATTGTGTTTTTTAGGCCTTCGCAAGCTATCGGAAGTGTGTGCTCAGCAGGAGAGACAAATCTATGTTTTCGCGCCTGTTTTGCCATTTCCAGGTCGAAAAACACACAGAACCCAAAAATAAAGAAACGGCTGTCCAGCCAAAACTGAGGCTTCAAACTTGATGAAAACAGTCTCTCCAACAATAACTCAAGGGCCGCTTGTGTTTTTTAGGCCTTCGCAAGCTATCGGAAGTGTGTGCGCGGCAGGAGAGACAAATCCATGTTTTCGTGCATTTTTTGCGATTTCAAGGTCGAAAAACACATAGGCCCCAAAATGAAAGAAACGGCTGCCGCGCCAAAACTATGGCTTCAATCTTGATGAAAACAGTCTCTCCCATAATAACTCACGGGCTGCTTGTGTTTTTTAGGCCTTTGCAAGCTATCGGAAGTGTGTGCGCGGCAGGAGAGACAAATCCATGTTTTCGCGCCTTTTTTGCGATTTCAAGGTCGAAAAACACATAGGCCCCAAAATGAAAGAAACGGCTGGGGCGCCAAAACTATGGCTTGAAACTTGATGAAAACAGTCTCTCCCATAATAACTCAAGGGCTGCTTGTGTTTTTTAGGCCTTTGCAAGCTATCGGAAGTTGTGCGCGGCATGAGAGACAAATCCATGTTTTCGCGCCTTTTTTGCGATTTCAAGGTCGAAAAACACATAGGCCCCAAAATGAAAGAAACGGCTGGCGCGCCAAAACTATAGCTTCAAACTTGATGAAAACAGTCTTTCCCATAATAACTCACGGTCTGCTTGTGTTTTTTAGGCCTTTGCAAGCTATCGGAAGTGTGTGCGCGGCAGGAGAGACAAATCCATGTTTTAGCGCCTTTTTTGCGATTTCAAGGTCGAAAAACACATAGGCCCCAAAATGAAAGAAACGGCTGCCGCGCCAAAACTATGGCTTCAAACTTGATGAAAACAGTCTCTCCCATAATAACTCACGGGCTGCTTGTGTTTTTTAGGCCTTTGCAAGCTATCGGAAGTGTGTGCGCGGCAGGAGAGACAAATCCATGTTTTCGCGGCTTTTTTGCGATTTCAAGGTCGAAAAACACATAGGCCCCAAAATGAAAGAAACGGCTGGGGCGCCAAAACTATGGCTTGAAACTTGATGAAAACAGTCTCTCCCATAATAACTCAAGGGCTGCTTGTGTTTTTTAGGCCTTTGCAAGCTATCGGAAGTTGTGCGCGGCAGGAGAGACAAATCCATGTTTTCGCGCCTTTTTTGCGATTTCAAGGTCGAAAAACACATAGGCCCCAAAATGAAAGAAACGGCTGGCGCGCCAAAACTATGGCTTCAAACTTGATGAAAACAGTCTTTCCCATAATAACTCACGGGCTGCTTGTGTTTTTTAGGCCTTTGCAAGCTATCGGAAGTGTGTGCGCGGCAGGAGAGACAAATCCATGTTTTCGCGACTTTTTTGCGATTTCAAGGTCGAAAAACACATAGGCCTCAAAATGAAAGAAACGGCTGCCGCGCCAAAACTATGGCTTCAATCTTGATGAAAACAGTCTCTCCCATAATAACTCACGGGCTGCTTGTGTTTTTTAGGCCTTTGCAAGCTATCGGAAGTGTGTGCGCGGCAGGAGAGACAAATCCATGTTTTCGCGCCTTTTTTGCGATTTCAAGGTCGAAAAACACATAGGCCCCAAAATGAAAGAAACGGCTGGGGCGCCAAAACTATGGCTTGAAACTTGATGAAAACAGTCTCTCCCATAATAACTCAAGGGCTGCTTGTGTTTTTTAGGCCTTTGCAAGCTATCGGAAGTTGTGCGCGGCATGAGAGACAAATCCATGTTTTCGCGCCTTTTTTGCGATTTCAAGGTCGAAAAACACATAGGCCCCAAAATGAAAGAAACGGCTGGCGCGCCAAAACTATAGCTTCAAACTTGATGAAAACAGTCTTTCCCATAATAACTCACGGTCTGCTTGTGTTTTTTAGGCCTTTGCAAGCTATCGGAAGTGTGTGCGCGGCAGGAGAGACAAATCCATGTTTTAGCGCCTTTTTTGCGATTTCAAGGTCGAAAAACACATAGGCCCCAAAATGAAAGAAACGGCTGCCGCGCCAAAACTATGGCTTCAAACTTGATGAAAACAGTCTCTCCCATAATAACTCACGGGCTGCTTGTGTTTTTTAGGCCTTTGCAAGCTATCGGAAGTGTGTGCGCGGCAGGAGAGACAAATCCATGTTTTCGCGGCTTTTTTGCGATTTCAAGGTCGAAAAACACATAGGCCCCAAAATGAAAGAAACGGCTGGGGCGCCAAAACTATGGCTTGAAACTTGATGAAAACAGTCTCTCCCATAATAACTCAAGGGCTGCTTGTGTTTTTTAGGCCTTTGCAAGCTATCGGAAGTTGTGCGCGGCAGGAGAGACAAATCCATGTTTTCGCGCCTTTTTTGCGATTTCAAGGTCGAAAAACACATAGGCCCCAAAATGAAAGAAACGGCTGGCGCGCCAAAACTATGGCTTCAAACTTGATGAAAACAGTCTTTCCCATAATAACTCACGGGCTGCTTGTGTTTTTTAGGCCTTTGCAAGCTATCGGAAGTGTGTGCGCGGCAGGAGAGACAAATCCATGTTTTCGCGACTTTTTTGCGATTTCAAGGTCGAAAAACACATAGGCCTCAAAATGAAAGAAACGGCTGCCGCGCCAAAACTATGGCTTCAATCTTGATGAAAACAGTCTCTCCCATAATAACTCACGGGCTGCTTGTGTTTTTTAGGCCTTTGCAAGCTATCGGAAGTGTGTGCGCGGCAGGAGAGACAAATCCATGTTTTCGCGCCTTTTTTGCGATTTCAAGGTCGAAAAACACATAGGCCCCAAAATGAAAGAAACGGCTGGCGCGCCAAAACTATGGCTTCAAACTTGATGAAAACAGTCTTTCCCATAATAACTCACGGGCTGCTTGTGTTTTTTAGGCCTTTGCAAGCTATCGGAAGTGTGTGCGCGGCAGGAGAGACAAATCCATGTTTTCGCGACTTTTTTGCGATTTCAAGGTCGAAAAACACATAGGCCTCAAAATGAAAGAAACGGCTGCCGCGCCAAAACTATGGCTTCAATCTTGATGAAAACAGTCTCTCCCATAATAACTCACGGGCTGCTTGTGTTTTTTAGGCCTTTGCAAGCTATCGGAAGTGTGTGCGCGGCAGGAGAGACAAATCCATGTTTTCGCGCCTTTTTTGCGATTTCAAGGTCGAAAAACACATAGGCCCCAAAATGAAAGAAACGGCTGGGGCGCCAAAACTATGGCTTGAAACTTGATGAAAACAGTCTCTCCCATAATAACTCAAGGGCTGCTTGTGTTTTTTAGGCCTTTGCAAGCTATCGGAAGTGTGTGCGCGGCAGGAGAGACAAATCCATGTTTTCCCGCCTTTTTTGCGATTTCAAGGTCGAAAAACACATAGGCCCCAAAATGAAAGAAACGGCTGGCGCGCCAAAACTATGGCTTCAAACTTGATGAAAACAGTCTTTCCCATAATAACTCACTGGCTGCTTGTGTTTTTTAGGCCTTTGCAAGCTATCGGAAGTGTGTGCGCGGCAGGAGAGACAAATCCATGTTTTCGCGCCTTTTTTGCGATTTCAAGGTCGAAAAACACATAGTCCCCAAAATGAAAGAAACTGCTGGCGCGCCAAAACTATGGCTTCAAACTTGATGAAAACAGTCTCTCCCATAATAACTCACGGGCTGCTTGTGTTTTTTAGGCCTTTGCAAGCTATCGGAAGTGTGTGCGCGGCAGGAGAGACAAATCCATGTTTTCGCGCATTTTTTGCGATTTCAAGGTCGAAAAACACATAGGCCCCAAAATGAAAGAAACGGCTGCCGCGCCAAAACTATGGCTTCAAACTTGATGAAAACAGTCTCTCCCATAATAACTCACGGGCTGCTTGTGTTTTTTAGGCCTTTGCAAGCTATTGGAAGTGTGTGCGCGGCAGGAGAGACAAATCCATGTTTTCGCGCCTTTTTGCGATTTCAAGGTCGAAAAACACATAGGCCCCAAAATGAAAGAAACGGCTGCCGCGCCAAAACTATGGCTTCAATCTTGATGAAAACAGTCTCTCCCATAATAACTCATGGGCTGCTTGTGTTTTTTAGGCCTTTGCAAGCTATCGGAAGTGTGTGCGCGGCAGGAGAGACAAATCCATGTTTTCGCGCCTTTTTTGCGATTTCAAGGTCGAAAAACACATAGGCCCCAAAATGAAAGAAACGGCTGGGGCGCCAAAACTATGGCTTGAAACTTGATGAAAACAGTCTCTCCCATAATAACTCAAGGGCTGCTTGTGTTTTTTAGGCCTTTGCAAGCTATCGGAAGTTGTGCGCGGCAGGAGAGACAAATCCATGTTTTCGCGCCTTTTTTGCGATTTCAAGGTCGAAAAACACATAGGCCCCAAAATGAAAGAAACGGCTGGCGCGCCAAAACTATGGCTTCAAACTTGATGAAAACAGTCTTTCCCATAATAACTCACGGGCTGCTTGTGTTTTTTAGGCCTTTGCAAGCTATCGGAAGTGTGTGCGCGGCAGGAGAGACAAATCCATGTTTTCGCGACTTTTTTGCGATTTCAAGGTCGAAAAACACATAGGCCCCAAAATGAAAGAAACGGCTGCCGCGCCAAAACTATGGCTTCAAACTTGATGAAAACAGTCTCTCCCATAATAACTCACGGGCTGCTTGTGTTTTTTAGGCCTTTGCAAGCTATCGGAAGTGTGTGCGCGGCAGGAGAGACAAATCCATGTTTTCGCGCCTTTTTTGCGATTTCAAGGTCGAAAAACACATAGGCCCCAAAATGAAAGAAACTGCTGGCGCGCCAAAACTATGGCTTCAAACTTGATGAAAACAGTCTCTCCCATAATAACTCACGGGCTGCTTGTGTTTTTTAGGCCTTCGCAAGCTATCGGAAGTGTGTGCGCGGCAGGAGAGACAAATCCATGTTTTCGCGCATTTTTTGCGATTTCAAGGTCGAAAAACACATAGTCCCCAAAATGAAAGAAACGGCTGCCGCGCCAAAACTATGGCTTCAAACTTGATGAAAACAGTCTCTCCCATAATAACTCACGGGCTGCTTGTGTTTTTTAGGCCTTTGCAAGCTATCGGAAGTGTGTGCGCGGCAGGAGAGACAAATCCATGTTTTCGCGCCTTTTTTGCGATTTCAAGGTCGAAAAACACATAGGCCCCAAAATGAAAGAAACGGCTGGCGCGCCAAAACTATGGCTTCAAACTTGATGAAAACAGTCTCTCCCATATTAACTCACGGGCTGATTGTGTTTTTTAGGCCTTCGCAAGCTATCGGAAGTGTGTGCTCAGCAGGAGAGACAAATCTATGTTTTCGCGCCTGTTTTGCCATTTCCAGGTCGAAAAACACACAGAACCCAAAAATAAAGAAACGGCTGTCCAGCCAAAACTGAGGCTTCAAACTTGATGAAAACAGTCTCTCCAACAATAACTCAAGGGCCGCTTGTGTTTTTTAGGCCTTCGCAAGCTATCGGAAGTGTGTGCGCGGCAGGAGAGACAAATCCATGTTTTCGCGCATTTTTTGCGATTTCAAGGTCGAAAAACACATAGGCCCCAAAATGAAAGAAACGGCTGGGGTGCCAAAACTATGGCTTGAAACTTGATGAAAACAGTCTCTCCCATAATAACTCAAGGGCTGCTTGTGTTTTTTAGGCCTTTGCAAGCTATCGGAAGTTGTGCGCGGCAGGAGAGACAAATCCATGTTTTCGCGCCTTTTTTGCGATTTCAAGGTCGAAAAACACATAGGCCCCAAAATGAAAGAAACGGCTGGCGCGCCAAAACTATGGCTTCAAACTTGATGAAAACAGTCTTTCCCATAATAACTCACGGGCTGCTTGTGTTTTTTAGGCCTTTGCAAGCTATCGGAAGTGTGTGCGCGGCAGGAGAGACAAATCCATGTTTTCGCGACTTTTTTGCGATTTCAAGGTCGAAAAACACATAGGCCCCAAAATGAAAGAAACGGCTGCCGCGCCAAAACTATGGCTTCAAACTTGATGAAAACAGTCTCTCCCATAATAACTCACGGGCTGCTTGTGTTTTTTAGGCCTTTGCAAGCTATCGGAAGTGTGTGCGCGGCAGGAGAGACAAATCCATGTTTTCGCGCCTTTTTTGCGATTTCAAGGTCGAAAAACACATAGGCCCCAAAATGAAAGAAACGGCTGGGGCGCCAAAACTATGGCTTCAATCTTGATGAAAACAGTCTCTCCCATAATAACTCACGGGCTGCTTGTGTTTTTTAGGCCTTTGCAAGCTATCGGAAGTGTGTGCGCGGCAGGAGAGACAAATCCATGTTTTCGCGCCTTTTTTGCGATTTCAAGGTCGAAAAACACATAGGCCCCAAAATGAAAGAAACGGCTGGGGCGCCAAAACTATGGCTTGAAACTTGATGAAAACAGTCTCTCCCATAATAACTCAAGGGCTGCTTGTGTTTTTTAGGCCTTTGCAAGCTATCGGAAGTGTGTGCGCGGCAGGAGAGACAAATCCATGTTTTCCCGCCTTTTTTGCGATTTCAAGGTCGAAAAACACATAGGCCCCAAAATGAAAGAAACGGCTGGCGCGCCAAAACTATGGCTTCAAACTTGATGAAAACAGTCTTTCCCATAATAACTCACTGGCTGCTTGTGTTTTTTAGGCCTTTGCAAGCTATCGGAAGTGTGTGCGCGGCAGGAGAGACAAATCCATGTTTTCGCGCCTTTTTTGCGATTTCAAGGTCGAAAAACACATAGTCCCCAAAATGAAAGAAACTGCTGGCGCGCCAAAACTATGGCTTCAAACTTGATGAAAACAGTCTCTCCCATAATAACTCACGGGCTGCTTGTGTTTTTTAGGCCTTTGCAAGCTATCGGAAGTGTGTGCGCGGCAGGAGAGACAAATCCATGTTTTCGCGCATTTTTTGCGATTTCAAGGTCGAAAAACACATAGGCCCCAAAATGAAAGAAACGGCTGCCGCGCCAAAACTATGGCTTCAAACTTGATGAAAACAGTCTCTCCCATAATAACTCACGGGCTGCTTGTGTTTTTTAGGCCTTTGCAAGCTATTGGAAGTGTGTGCGCGGCAGGAGAGACAAATCCATGTTTTCGCGCCTTTTTGCGATTTCAAGGTCGAAAAACACATAGGCCCCAAAATGAAAGAAACGGCTGCCGCGCCAAAACTATGGCTTCAATCTTGATGAAAACAGTCTCTCCCATAATAACTCATGGGCTGCTTGTGTTTTTTAGGCCTTTGCAAGCTATCGGAAGTGTGTGCGCGGCAGGAGAGACAAATCCATGTTTTCGCGCCTTTTTTGCGATTTCAAGGTCGAAAAACACATAGGCCCCAAAATGAAAGAAACGGCTGGGGCGCCAAAACTATGGCTTGAAACTTGATGAAAACAGTCTCTCCCATAATAACTCAAGGGCTGCTTGTGTTTTTTAGGCCTTTGCAAGCTATCGGAAGTTGTGCGCGGCAGGAGAGACAAATCCATGTTTTCGCGCCTTTTTTGCGATTTCAAGGTCGAAAAACACATAGGCCCCAAAATGAAAGAAACGGCTGGCGCGCCAAAACTATGGCTTCAAACTTGATGAAAACAGTCTTTCCCATAATAACTCACGGGCTGCTTGTGTTTTTTAGGCCTTTGCAAGCTATCGGAAGTGTGTGCGCGGCAGGAGAGACAAATCCATGTTTTCGCGACTTTTTTGCGATTTCAAGGTCGAAAAACACATAGGCCCCAAAATGAAAGAAACGGCTGCCGCGCCAAAACTATGGCTTCAAACTTGATGAAAACAGTCTCTCCCATAATAACTCACGGGCTGCTTGTGTTTTTTAGGCCTTTGCAAGCTATCGGAAGTGTGTGCGCGGCAGGAGAGACAAATCCATGTTTTCGCGCCTTTTTTGCGATTTCAAGGTCGAAAAACACATAGGCCCCAAAATGAAAGAAACTGCTGGCGCGCCAAAACTATGGCTTCAAACTTGATGAAAACAGTCTCTCCCATAATAACTCACGGGCTGCTTGTGTTTTTTAGGCCTTCGCAAGCTATCGGAAGTGTGTGCGCGGCAGGAGAGACAAATCCATGTTTTCGCGCATTTTTTGCGATTTCAAGGTCGAAAAACACATAGTCCCCAAAATGAAAGAAACGGCTGCCGCGCCAAAACTATGGCTTCAAACTTGATGAAAACAGTCTCTCCCATAATAACTCACGGGCTGCTTGTGTTTTTTAGGCCTTTGCAAGCTATCGGAAGTGTGTGCGCGGCAGGAGAGACAAATCCATGTTTTCGCGCCTTTTTTGCGATTTCAAGGTCGAAAAACACATAGGCCCCAAAATGAAAGAAACGGCTGGCGCGCCAAAACTATGGCTTCAAACTTGATGAAAACAGTCTCTCCCATATTAACTCACGGGCTGATTGTGTTTTTTAGGCCTTCGCAAGCTATCGGAAGTGTGTGCTCAGCAGGAGAGACAAATCTATGTTTTCGCGCCTGTTTTGCCATTTCCAGGTCGAAAAACACACAGAACCCAAAAATAAAGAAACGGCTGTCCAGCCAAAACTGAGGCTTCAAACTTGATGAAAACAGTCTCTCCAACAATAACTCAAGGGCCGCTTGTGTTTTTTAGGCCTTCGCAAGCTATCGGAAGTGTGTGCGCGGCAGGAGAGACAAATCCATGTTTTCGCGCATTTTTTGCGATTTCAAGGTCGAAAAACACATAGGCCCCAAAATGAAAGAAACGGCTGGGGTGCCAAAACTATGGCTTGAAACTTGATGAAAACAGTCTCTCCCATAATAACTCAAGGGCTGCTTGTGTTTTTTAGGCCTTTGCAAGCTATCGGAAGTTGTGCGCGGCAGGAGAGACAAATCCATGTTTTCGCGCCTTTTTTGCGATTTCAAGGTCGAAAAACACATAGGCCCCAAAATGAAAGAAACGGCTGGCGCGCCAAAACTATGGCTTCAAACTTGATGAAAACAGTCTTTCCCATAATAACTCACGGGCTGCTTGTGTTTTTTAGGCCTTTGCAAGCTATCGGAAGTGTGTGCGCGGCAGGAGAGACAAATCCATGTTTTCGCGACTTTTTTGCGATTTCAAGGTCGAAAAACACATAGGCCCCAAAATGAAAGAAACGGCTGCCGCGCCAAAACTATGGCTTCAAACTTGATGAAAACAGTCTCTCCCATAATAACTCACGGGCTGCTTGTGTTTTTTAGGCCTTTGCAAGCTATCGGAAGTGTGTGCGCGGCAGGAGAGACAAATCCATGTTTTCGCGCCTTTTTTGCGATTTCAAGGTCGAAAAACACATAGGCCCCAAAATGAAAGAAACTGTTGGCGCGCCAAAACTATGGCTTCAAACTTGATGAAAACAGTCTCTCCCATAATAACTCACGGGCTGCTTGTGTTTTTTAGGCCTTCGCAAGCTATCGGAAGTGTGTGCGCGGCAGGAGAGACAAATCCATGTTTTCGCGCATTTTTTGCGATTTCAAGGTCGAAAAACACATAGTCCCCAAAATGAAAGAAACGGCTGCCGCGCCAAAACTATGGCTTCAAACTTGATGAAAACAGTCTCTCCCATAATAACTCACGGGCTGCTTGTGTTTTTTAGGCCTTTGCAAGCTATCGGAAGTGTGTGCACGGCAGGAGAGACAAATCCATGTTTTCGCGCCTTTTTTGCGATTTCAAGGTCGAAAAACACATAGGCCCCAAAATGAAAGAAACGGCTGGCGCGCCAAAACTATGGCTTCAAACTTGATGAAAACAGTCTCTCCCATATTAACTCACGGGCTGATTGTGTTTTTTAGGCCTTCGCAAGCTATCGGAAGTGTGTGCTCAGCAGGAGAGACAAATCTATGTTTTCGCGCCTGTTTTGCCATTTCCAGGTCGAAAAACACACAGAACCCAAAAATAAAGAAACGGCTGTCCAGCCAAAACTGAGGCTTCAAACTTGATGAAAACAGTCTCTCCAACAATAACTCAAGGGCCGCTTGTGTTTTTTAGGCCTTCGCAAGCTATCGGAAGTGTGTGCGCGGCAGGAGAGACAAATCCATGTTTTCGCGCATTTTTTGCGATTTCAAGGTCGAAAAACACATAGGCCCCAAAATGAAAGAAACTGCTGGCGCGCCAAAACTATGGCTTCAAACTTGATGAAAACAGTCTCTCCCATAATAACTCACGGGCTGCTTGTGTTTTTTAGGCCTTCGCAAGCTATCGGAAGTGTGTGCGCGGCAGGAGAGACAAATCCATGTTTTCGCGCATTTTTTGCGATTTCAAGGTCGAAAAACACATAGGCCCCAAAATGAAAGAAACGGCTGCCGCGCCAAAACTATGGCTTCAAACTTGATGAAAACAGTCTCTCCCATAATAACTCACGGGCTGCTTGTGTTTTTTAGGCCTTTGCAAGCTATCGGAAGTGTGTGCGCGGCAGGAGAGACAAATCCATGTTTTCGCGCCTTTTTTGCGATTTCAAGGTCGAAAAACACATAGGCCCCAAAATGAAAGAAACGGCTGGCGCGCCAAAACTATGGCTTCAAACTTGATGAAAACAGTCTCTCCCATATTAACTCACGGGCTGATTGTGTTTTTTAGGCCTTCGCAAGCTATCGGAAGTGTGTGCTCAGCAGGAGAGACAAATCTATGTTTTCGCGCCTGTTTTGCCATTTCCAGGTCGAAAAACACACAGAACCCAAAAATAAAGAAACGGCTGTCCAGCCAAAACTGAGGCTTCAAACTTGATGAAAACAGTCTCTCCCACAATAACTCAAGGGCCGCTTTTGTTTTTTAGGCCTTCCCAAGCTATCGGAAGTGTGTGCGCGGCAGGAGAGACAAATCCATGTTTTCGCGCATTTTTTGCGATTTCAAGGTCGAAAAACACATAGGCCCCAAAATGAAAGAAACGGCTGGCGCGCCAAAACTATGGCTTCAAACTTGATGAAAACAGTCTTTCCCATAATAACTCACGGGCTGCTTGTGTTTTTTAGGCCTTTGCAAGCTATCGGAAGTGTGTGCGCGGCAGGAGAGACAAATCCATGTTTTCGCGCCTTTTTTGCGATTTCAAGGTCGAAAAACACATAGGCCCCAAAATGAAAGAAACGGCTGCCGCGCCAAAACTATGGCTTCAATCTTGATGAAAACAGTCTCTCCCATAATAACTCACGGGCTGCTTGTGTTTTTTAGGCCTTTGCAAGCTATCGGAAGTGTGTGCGCGGCAGGACAGACAAATCCATGTTTTCGCGCCTTTTTTGCGATTTCAAGGTCGAAAAACACATAGGCCCCAAAATGAAAGAAACGGCTGCCGCGCCAAAACTATGGCTTCAAACTTTATGAAAACAGTCTCTCCCATATTAACTCACGGGCTGATTGTGTTTTTTAGGCCTTCGCAAGCTATCGGAAGTGTGTGCGCAGCAGGAGAGACAAATCTATGTTTTCGCGCCTTTTTTGCCATTTCCAGGTCGAAAAACACATAGAACCCAAAAATAAAGAAACGGCTGTCCAGCCAAAACTGAGGCTTCAAACTTGATGAAAACAGTCTCTCCCACAATAACTCAAGGGCCGCTTGTGTTTTTTAGGCCTTCGCAAGCTATCGGAAGTGTGTGCGCGGCAGGAGAGACAAATCCATGTTTTCGCGCATTTTTTGCGATTTCAAGGTCGAAAAACACATAGGCCCCAAAATGAAAGAAACTGCTGGCGCGCCAAAACTATGGCTTCAAACTTGATGAAAACAGTCTCTCCCATAATAACTCACGGGCTGCTTGTGTTTTTTAGGCCTTCGCAAGCTATCGGAAGTGTGTGCGCGGCAGGAGAGACAAATCCATGTTTTCGCGCATTTTTTGCGATTTCAAGGTCGAAAAACACATAGGCCCCAAAATGAAAGAAACGGCTGCCGCGCCAAAACTATGGCTTCAAACTTGATGAAAACAGTCTCTCCCATAATAACTCACGGGCTGCTTGTGTTTTTTAGGCCTTTGCAAGCTATCGGAAGTGTGTGCGCGGCAGGAGAGACAAATCCATGTTTTCGCGCCTTTTTTGCGATTTCAAGGTCGAAAAACACATAGGCCCCAAAATGAAAGAAACGGCTGGCGCGCCAAAACTATGGCTTCAAACTTGATGAAAACAGTCTCTCCCATATTAACTCACGGGCTGATTGTGTTTTTTAGGCCTTCGCAAGCTATCGGAAGTGTGTGCTCAGCAGGAGAGACAAATCTATGTTTTCGCGCCTGTTTTGCCATTTCCAGGTCGAAAAACACACAGAACCCAAAAATAAAGAAACGGCTGTCCAGCCAAAACTGAGGCTTCAAACTTGATGAAAACAGTCTCTCCCACAATAACTCAAGGGCCGCTTTTGTTTTTTAGGCCTTCCCAAGCTATCGGAAGTGTGTGCGCGGCAGGAGAGACAAATCCATGTTTTCGCGCATTTTTTGCGATTTCAAGGTCGAAAAACACATAGGCCCCAAAATGAAAGAAACGGCTGGCGCGCCAAAACTATGGCTTCAAACTTGATGAAAACAGTCTTTCCCATAATAACTCACGGGCTGCTTGTGTTTTTTAGGCCTTTGCAAGCTATCGGAAGTGTGTGCGCGGCAGGAGAGACAAATCCATGTTTTCGCGCCTTTTTTGCGATTTCAAGGTCGAAAAACACATAGGCCCCAAAATGAAAGAAACGGCTGCCGCGCCAAAACTATGGCTTCAATCTTGATGAAAACAGTCTCTCCCATAATAACTCACGGGCTGCTTGTGTTTTTTAGGCCTTTGCAAGCTATCGGAAGTGTGTGCGCGGCAGGAGAGACAAATCCATGTTTTCGCGCATTTTTTGCGATTTCAAGGTCGAAAAACACATAGGCCCCAAAATGAAAGAAACGGGTGGCGCACCAAAACTATGGCTTCAAACTTGATGAAAACAGTCTCTCCCATAATAACTCATGGCCTGCTTGTGTTTTTTAGGCCTTTGCAAGCTATCGGAAGTGTGTGCGCGGCAGGAGAGACAAATCCATGTTTTCGCCCCTTTTTTGCGATTTCAAGGTCGAAAAACACATAGGCCCCAAAATGAAAGAAACGGCTGGCGCGCCAAAACTATGGCTTCAAACTTGATGAAAACAGTCTCTCCCATATTAACTCACGGGCTGATTGTGTTTTTTAGGCCTTCGCAAGCTATCGGAAGTGTGTGCTCAGCAGGAGAGACAAATCTATGTTTTCGCGCCTGTTTTGCCATTTCCAGGTCGAAAAACACACAGAACCCAAAAATAAAGAAACGGCTGTCCAGCCAAAACTGAGGCTTCAAACTTGATGAAAACAGTCTCTCCCACAATAACTCAAGGGCCGCTTTTGTTTTTTAGGCCTTCCCAAGCTATCGGAAGTGTGTGCGCGGCAGGAGAGACAAATCCATGTTTTCGCGCATTTTTTGCGATTTCAAGGTCGAAAAACACATAGGCCCCAAAATGAAAGAAACGGCTGGCGCGCCAAAACTATGGCTTCAAACTTGATGAAAACAGTCTTTCCCATAATAACTCACGGGCTGCTTGTGTTTTTTAGGCCTTTGCAAGCTATCGGAAGTGTGTGCGCGGCAGGAGAGACAAATCCATGTTTTCGCGCCTTTTTTGCGATTTCAAGGTCGAAAAACACATAGGCCCCAAAATGAAAGAAACGGCTGCCGCGCCAAAACGATGGCTTCAAACTTGATGAAAACAGTCTCTCCCATAATAACTCACGGGCTGCTTGTGTTTTTTAGGCCTTTGCAAGCTATCGGAAGTGTGTGCGCGGCAGGAGAGACAAATCCATGTTTTTGCGCCTTTTTTGCGATTTCAAGGTCGAAAAACACATAGGCCCCAAAATGAAAGAAACGGCTGCCGCGCCAAAACTATGGCTTCAATCTTGATGAAAACAGTCTCTCCCATAATAACTCATGGGCTGCTTGTGTTTTTTAGGCCTTTGCAAGCTATCGGAAGTGTGTGCGCGGCAGGACAGACAAATCCATGTTTTCGCGCCTTTTTTGCGATTTCAAGGTCGAAAAACACATAGGCCCCAAAATGAAAGAAACGGCTGCCGCGCCAAAACTATGGCTTCAAACTTTATGAAAACAGTCTCTCCCATATTAACTCACGGGCTGATTGTGTTTTTTAGGCCTTCGCAAGCTATCGGAAGTGTGTGCGCAGCAGGAGAGACAAATCTATGTTTTCGCGCCTTTTTTGCCATTTCCAGGTCGAAAAACACATAGAACCCAAAAATAAAGAAACGGCTGTCCAGCCAAAACTGAGGCTTCAAACTTGATGAAAACAGTCTCTCCCACAATAACTCAAGGGCCGCTTGTGTTTTTTAGGCCTTCGCAAGCTATCGGAAGTGTGTGCGCGGCAGGAGAGACAAATCCATGTTTTCGTGCATTTTTTGCGATTTCAAGGTCGAAAAACACATAGGCCCCAAAATGAAAGAAACGGCTGCCGCGCCAAAACTATGGCTTCAATCTTGATGAAAACAGTCTCTCCCATAATAACTCACGGGCTGCTTGTGTTTTTTAGGCCTTTGCAAGCTATCGGAAGTGTGTGCGCGGCAGGAGAGACAAATCCATGTTTTCGCGCCTTTTTTGCGATTTCAAGGTCGAAAAACACATAGGCCCCAAAATGAAAGAAACGGCTGGGGCGCCAAAACTATGGCTTGAAACTTGATGAAAACAGTCTCTCCCATAATAACTCAAGGGCTGCTTGTGTTTTTTAGGCCTTTGCAAGCTATCGGAAGTTGTGCGCGGCAGGAGAGACAAATCCATGTTTTCGCGCCTTTTTTGCGATTTCAAGGTCGAAAAACACATAGGCCCCAAAATGAAAGAAACGGCTGCCGCGCCAAAACTATGGCTTCAAACTTGATGAAAACAGTCTCTCCCATAATAACTCACGGGCTGCTTGTGTTTTTTAGGCCTTTGCAAGCTATCGGAAGTGTGTGCGCGGCAGGAGAGACAAATCCATGTTTTCGCGCATTTTTTGCGATTTCAAGGTCGAAAAACACATAGGCCCCAAAATGAAAGAAACGGGTGGCGCACCAAAACTATGGCTTCAAACTTGATGAAAACAGTCTCTCCCATAATAACTCATGGCCTGCTTGTGATTTTTAGGCCTTTGCAAGCTATCGGAAGTGTGTGCGCGGCAGGAGAGACAAATCCATGTTTTCGCCCCTTTTTTGCGATTTCAAGGTCGAAAAACACATAGGCCCCAAAATGAAAGAAACGGCTGGCGCGCCAAAACTATGGCTTCAAACTTGATGAAAACAGTCTCTCCCATATTAACTCACGGGCTGATTGTGTTTTTTAGGCCTTCGCAAGCTATCGGAAGTGTGTGCTCAGCAGGAGAGACAAATCTATGTTTTCGCGCCTGTTTTGCCATTTCCAGGTCGAAAAACACACAGAACCCAAAAATAAAGAAACGGCTGTCCAGCCAAAACTGAGGCTTCAAACTTGATGAAAACAGTCTCTCCCACAATAACTCAAGGGCCGCTTTTGTTTTTTAGGCCTTCCCAAGCTATCGGAAGTGTGTGCGCGGCAGGAGAGACAAATCCATGTTTTCGCGCATTTTTTGCGATTTCAAGGTCGAAAAACACATAGGCCCCAAAATGAAAGAAACGGCTGGCGCGCCAAAACTATGGCTTCAAACTTGATGAAAACAGTCTTTCCCATAATAACTCACGGGCTGCTTGTGTTTTTTAGGCCTTTGCAAGCTATCGGAAGTGTGTGCGCGGCAGGAGAGACAAATCCATGTTTTCGCGCCTTTTTTGCGATTTCAAGGTCGAAAAACACATAGGCCCCAAAATGAAAGAAACGGCTGCCGCGCCAAAACGATGGCTTCAAACTTGATGAAAACAGTCTCTCCCATAATAACTCACGGGCTGCTTGTGTTTTTTAGGCCTTTGCAAGCTATCGGAAGTGTGTGCGCGGCAGGAGAGACAAATCCATGTTTTTGCGCCTTTTTTGCGATTTCAAGGTCGAAAAACACATAGGCCCCAAAATGAAAGAAACGGCTGCCGCGCCAAAACTATGGCTTCAATCTTGATGAAAACAGTCTCTCCCATAATAACTCATGGGCTGCTTGTGTTTTTTAGGCCTTTGCAAGCTATCGGAAGTGTGTGCGCGGCAGGACAGACAAATCCATGTTTTCGCGCCTTTTTTGCGATTTCAAGGTCGAAAAACACATAGGCCCCAAAATGAAAGAAACGGCTGCCGCGCCAAAACTATGGCTTCAAACTTTATGAAAACAGTCTCTCCCATATTAACTCACGGGCTGATTGTGTTTTTTAGGCCTTCGCAAGCTATCGGAAGTGTGTGCGCAGCAGGAGAGACAAATCTATGTTTTCGCGCCTTTTTTGCCATTTCCAGGTCGAAAAACACATAGAACCCAAAAATAAAGAAACGGCTGTCCAGCCAAAACTGAGGCTTCAAACTTGATGAAAACAGTCTCTCCCACAATAACTCAAGGGCCGCTTGTGTTTTTTAGGCCTTCGCAAGCTATCGGAAGTGTGTGCGCGGCAGGAGAGACAAATCCATGTTTTCATGCATTTTTTGCGATTTCAAGGTCGAAAAACACATAGGCCCCAAAATGAAAGAAACGGCTGCCGCGCCAAAACTATGGCTTCAATCTTGATGAAAACAGTCTCTCCCATAATAACTCACGGGCTGCTTGTGTTTTTTAGGCCTTTGCAAGCTATCGGAAGTGTGTGCGCGGCAGGAGAGACAAATCCATGTTTTCGCGCCTTTTTTGCGATTTCAAGGTCGAAAAACACATAGGCCCCAAAATGAAAGAAACGGCTGGGGCGCCAAAACTATGGCTTGAAACTTGATGAAAACAGTCTCTCCCATAATAACTCAAGGGCTGCTTGTGTTTTTTAGGCCTTTGCAAGCTATCGGAAGTTGTGCGCGGCAGGAGAGACAAATCCATGTTTTCGCGCTTTTTTTGCGATTTCAAGGTCGAAAAACACATAGGCCCCAAAATGAAAGAAATGGCTGCCGCGCCAAAACTATGGCTTCAAACTTGATGAAAACAGTCTCTCCCATAATAACTCACGGGCTGCTTGTGTTTTTTAGGCCTTTGCAAGCTATCGGAAGTGTGTGCGCGGCAGGAGAGACAAATCCATGTTTTCGCGCATTTTTTGCGATTTCAAGGTCGAAAAACACATAGGCCCCAAAATGAAAGAAACGGGTGGCGCACCAAAACTATGGCTTCAAACTTGATGAAAACAGTCTCTCCCATAATAACTCATGGCCTGCTTGTGTTTTTTAGGCCTTTGCAAGCTATCGGAAGTGTGTGCGCGGCAGGAGAGACAAATCCATGTTTTCGCCCCTTTTTTGCGATTTCAAGGTCGAAAAACACATAGGCCCCAAAATGAAAGAAACGGCTGGCGCGCCAAAACTATGGCTTCAAACTTGATGAAAACAGTCTCTCCCATATTAACTCACGGGCTGATTGTGTTTTTTAGGCCTTCGCAAGCTATCGGAAGTGTGTGCTCAGCAGGAGAGACAAATCTATGTTTTCGCGCCTGTTTTGCCATTTCCAGGTCGAAAAACACACAGAACCCAAAAATAAAGAAACGGCTGTCCAGCCAAAACTGAGGCTTCAAACTTGATGAAAACAGTCTCTCCCACAATAACTCAAGGGCCGCTTTTGTTTTTTAGGCCTTCCCAAGCTATCGGAAGTGTGTGCGCGGCAGGAGAGACAAATCCATGTTTTCGCGCATTTTTTGCGATTTCGAGGTCGAAAAACACATAGGCCCCAAAATGAAAGAAACGGCTGGCGCGCCAAAACTATGGCTTCAAACTTTATGAAAACAGTCTCTCCCATATTAACTCACGGGCTGATTGTGTTTTTTAGGCCTTCGCAAGCTATCGGAAGTGTGTGCGCAGCAGGAGAGACAAATCTATGTTTTCGCGCCTTTTTTGCCATTTCCAGGTCGAAAAACACATAGAACCCAAAAATAAAGAAACGGCTGTCCAGCCAAAACTGAGGCTTCAAACTTGATGAAAACAGTCTCTCCCACAATAACTCAAGGGCCGCTTGTGTTTTTTAGGCCTTCGCAAGCTATCGGAAGTGTGTGCGCGGCAGGAGAGACAAATCCATGTTTTCGTGCATTTTTTGCGATTTCAAGGTCGAAAAACACATAGGCCCCAAAATGAAAGAAACGGCTGCCGCGCCAAAACTATGGCTTCAATCTTGATGAAAACAGTCTCTCCCATAATAACTCACGGGCTGCTTGTGTTTTTTAGGCCTTTGCAAGCTATCGGAAGTGTGTGCGCGGCAGGAGAGACAAATCCATGTTTTCGCGCCTTTTTTGCGATTTCAAGGTCGAAAAACACATAGGCCCCAAAATGAAAGAAACGGCTGGGGCGCCAAAACTATGGCTTGAAACTTGATGAAAACAGTCTCTCCCATAATAACTCAAGGGCTGCTTGTGTTTTTTAGGCCTTTGCAAGCTATCGGAAGTTGTGCGCGGCAGGAGAGACAAATCCATGTTTTCGCGCCTTTTTTGCGATTTCAAGGTCGAAAAACACATAGGCCCCAAAATGAAAGAAACGGCTGCAGCGCCAAAACTATGGCTTCAAACTTGATGAAAACAGTCTCTCCCATAATAACTCACGGGCTGCTTGTGTTTTTTAGGCCTTTGCAAGCTATCGGAAGTGTGTGCGCGGCAGGAGAGACAAATCCATGTTTTCGCGCATTTTTTGCGATTTCAAGGTCGAAAAACACATAGGCCCCAAAATGAAAGAAACGGGTGGCGCACCAAAACTATGGCTTCAAACTTGATGAAAACAGTCTCTCCCATAATAACTCATGGCCTGCTTGTGTTTTTTAGGCCTTTGCAAGCTATCGGAAGTGTGTGCGCGGCAGGAGAGACAAATCCATGTTTTCGCCCCTTTTTTGCGATTTCAAGGTCGAAAAACACATAGGCCCCAAAATGAAAGAAACGGCTGGCGCGCCAAAACTATGGCTTCAAACTTGATGAAAACAGTCTCTCCCATAATAACTCACGGGCTGCTTGTGTTTTTTAGGCTTTTGCAAGTTATCGGAAGTGTGTGCGCGGCAGGAGAGACAAATCAATGTTTTTGCGCCTTTTTTGCGATTTCAAGGTCGAAAAACACATAGGCCCCAAAATGAAAGAAACGGCTGCCGCGCCAAAACTATGGCTTCAAACTTGATGAAAACAGTCTCTCCCACAATAACTCAAGGGCCGCTTGTGTTTTTTAGGCCTTCGCAAGCTATCGGAAGTGTGTGCGCGGCAGGAGAGACAAATCCATGTTTTCGTGCATTTTTTGCGATTTCAAGGTCGAAAAACACATAGGCCCCAAAATGAAAGAAACGGCTGCCGCGCCAAAACTATGGCTTCAATCTTGATGAAAACAGTCTCTCCCATAATAACTCACGGGCTGCTTGTGTTTTTTAGGCCTTTGCAAGCTATCGGAAGTGTGTGCGCGGCAGGAGAGACAAATCCATGTTTTCGCGCCTTTTTTGCGATTTCAAGGTCGAAAAACACATAGGCCCCAAAATGAAAGAAACGGCTGGGGCGCCAAAACTATGGCTTGAAACTTGATGAAAACAGTCTCTCCCATAATAACTCAAGGGCTGCTTGTGTTTTTTAGGCCTTTGCAAGCTATCGGAAGTTGTGCGCGGCAGGAGAGACAAATCCATGTTTTCGCGCCTTTTTTGCGATTTCAAGGTCGAAAAACACATAGGCCCCAAAATGAAAGAAACGGCTGGCGCGCCAAAACTATGGCTTCAAACTTGATGAAAACAGTCTCTCCCATAATAACTCACGGGCTGCTTGTGTTTTTTAGGCCTTTGCAAGTTATCGGAAGTGTGTGCGCGGCAGGAGAGACAAATCAATGTTTTTGCGCCTTTTTTGCGATTTCAAGGTCGAAAAACACATAGGCCCCAAAATGAAAGAAACGGCTGCCGCGCCAAAACTATGGCTTCAAACTTTATGAAAACAGTCTCTCCCATATTAACTCACGGGCTGATTGTGTTTTTTAGGCCTTCGCAAGCTATCGGAAGTGTGTGCGCAGCAGGAGAGACAAATCTATGTTTTCGCGCCTTTTTTGCCATTTCCAGGTCGAAAAACACATAGAACCCAAAAATAAAGTAACGGCTGTCCAGCCAAAACTGAGGCTTCAAACTTGATGAAAACAGTCTCTCCCACAATAACTCAAGGGCCGCTTGTGTTTTTTAGGCCTTCGCAAGCTATCGGAAGTGTGTGCGCGGCAGGAGAGACAAATCCATGTTTTCGTGCATTTTTTGCGATTTCAAGGTCTAAAAACACATAGGCCCCAAAATGAAAGAAACGGCTGCCGCGCCAAAACTATGGCTTCAATCTTGATGAAAACAGTCTCTCCCATAATAACTCACGGGCTGCTTGTGTTTTTTAGGCCTTTGCAAGCTATCGGAAGTGTGTGCGCGGCAGGAGAGACAAATCCATGTTTTCGCGCCTTTTTTGCGATTTCAAGGTCGAAAAACACATAGGCCCCAAAATGAAAGAAACGGCTGGGGCGCCAAAACTATGGCTTGAAACTTGATGAAAACAGTCTCTCCCATAATAACTCAAGGGCTGCTTGTGTTTTTTAGGCCTTTGCAAGCTATCGGAAGTTGTGCGCGGCAGGAGAGACAAATCCATGTTTTCGCGCCTTTTTTGCGATTTCAAGGTCGAAAAACACATAGGCCCCAAAATGAAAGAAACGGCTGGGGCGCCAAAACTATGGCTTGAAACTTGATGAAAACAGTCTCTCCCATAATAACTCACGGGCTGCTTGTGTTTTTTAGGCCTTTGCAAGCTATCGGAAGTTGTGCGCGGCAGGAGAGACAAATCCATGTTTTCGCGCCTTTTTTGCGATTTCAAGGTCGAAAAACACATAGGCCCCAAAATGAAAGAAACGGCTGCCGCGCCAAAACTATGGCTTCAAACTTGATGAAAACAGTCTCTCCCATAATAACTCACGGGCTGCTTGTGTTTTTTAGGCCTTTGCAAGCTATCGGAAGTGTGTGCGCGGCAGGAGATACAAATCCATGTTTTCGCGCCTTTTTTGCGATTTCAAGGTCGAAAAACACATAGGCCCCAAAATGAAAGAAACGGCTGCCGCGCCAAAACTATGGCTTCAAACTTGATGAAAACAGTCTCTCCCATATTAACTCACGGGCTGATTGTGTTTTTTAGGCCTTCGCAAGCTATCGGAAGTGTGTGCGCAGCAGGAGAGACAAATCTATGTTTTCGCGCCTTTTTTGCCATTTCCAGGTCGAAAAACACACAGACCCCAAAAATAAAGAAACGGCTGTCCAGCCAAAACTGAGGCTTCAAACTTGATGAAAACAGTCTCTCCCAAAATAACTCAAGGGCCGCTTGTGTTTTTTAGGCCTTCGCAAGCTATCGGAAGTGTGTGCGCGGCAGGAGAGACAAATCCATGTTTTCGCGCATTTTTTGCGATTTCAAGGTCGAAAAACACATAGGCCCCAAAATGAAAGAAACGGCTGGCGCGCCAAAACTATGGCTTCAAACTTGATGAAAACAGTCTTTCCCATAATAACTCACGGGCTGCTTGTGTTTTTTAGGCCTTTGCAAGCTATCGGAAGTGTGTGCGCGGCAGGAGAGACAAATCCATGTTTTCGCGCCTTTTTTGCGATTTCAAGGTCGAAAAACACATAGGCCCCAAAATGAAAGAAACGGCTGCCGCGCCAAAACGATGGCTTCAAACTTGATGAAAACAGTCTCTCCCATAATAACTCACGGGCTGCTTGTGTTTTTTAGGCCTTTGCAAGCTATCGGAAGTGTGTGCGCGGCAGGAGAGACAAATCCATGTTTTTGCGCCTTTTTTGCGATTTCAAGGTCGAAAAACACATAGGCCCCAAAATGAAAGAAACGGCTGCCGCGCCAAAACTATGGCTTCAATCTTGATGAAAACAGTCTCTCCCATAATAACTCATGGGCTGCTTGTGTTTTTTAGGCCTTTGCAAGCTATCGGAAGTGTGTGCGCGGCAGGACAGACAAATCCATGTTTTCGCGCCTTTTTTGCGATTTCAAGGTCGAAAAACACATAGGCCCCAAAATGAAAGAAACGGCTGCCGCGCCAAAACTATGGCTTCAAACTTTATGAAAACAGTCTCTCCCATATTAACTCACGGGCTGATTGTGTTTTTTAGGCCTTCGCAAGCTATCGGAAGTGTGTGCGCAGCAGGAGAGACAAATCTATGTTTTCGCGCCTTTTTTGCCATTTCCAGGTCGAAAAACACATAGAACCCAAAAATAAAGAAACGGCTGTCCAGCCAAAACTGAGGCTTCAAACTTGATGAAAACAGTCTCTCCCACAATAACTCAAGGGCCGCTTGTGTTTTTTAGGCCTTCGCAAGCTATCGGAAGTGTGTGCGCGGCAGGAGAGACAAATCCATGTTTTCATGCATTTTTTGCGATTTCAAGGTCGAAAAACACATAGGCCCCAAAATGAAAGAAACGGCTGCCGCGCCAAAACTATGGCTTCAATCTTGATGAAAACAGTCTCTCCCATAATAACTCACGGGCTGCTTGTGTTTTTTAGGCCTTTGCAAGCTATCGGAAGTGTGTGCGCGGCAGGAGAGACAAATCCATGTTTTCGCGCCTTTTTTGCGATTTCAAGGTCGAAAAACACATAGGCCCCAAAATGAAAGAAACGGCTGGGGCGCCAAAACTATGGCTTGAAACTTGATGAAAACAGTCTCTCCCATAATAACTCAAGGGCTGCTTGTGTTTTTTAGGCCTTTGCAAGCTATCGGAAGTTGTGCGCGGCAGGAGAGACAAATCCATGTTTTCGCGCTTTTTTTGCGATTTCAAGGTCGAAAAACACATAGGCCCCAAAATGAAAGAAATGGCTGCCGCGCCAAAACTATGGCTTCAAACTTGATGAAAACAGTCTCTCCCATAATAACTCACGGGCTGCTTGTGTTTTTTAGGCCTTTGCAAGCTATCGGAAGTGTGTGCGCGGCAGGAGAGACAAATCCATGTTTTCGCGCATTTTTTGCGATTTCAAGGTCGAAAAACACATAGGCCCCAAAATGAAAGAAACGGGTGGCGCACCAAAACTATGGCTTCAAACTTGATGAAAACAGTCTCTCCCATAATAACTCATGGCCTGCTTGTGTTTTTTAGGCCTTTGCAAGCTATCGGAAGTGTGTGCGCGGCAGGAGAGACAAATCCATGTTTTCGCCCCTTTTTTGCGATTTCAAGGTCGAAAAACACATAGGCCCCAAAATGAAAGAAACGGCTGGCGCGCCAAAACTATGGCTTCAAACTTGATGAAAACAGTCTCTCCCATATTAACTCACGGGCTGATTGTGTTTTTTAGGCCTTCGCAAGCTATCGGAAGTGTGTGCTCAGCAGGAGAGACAAATCTATGTTTTCGCGCCTGTTTTGCCATTTCCAGGTCGAAAAACACACAGAACCCAAAAATAAAGAAACGGCTGTCCAGCCAAAACTGAGGCTTCAAACTTGATGAAAACAGTCTCTCCCACAATAACTCAAGGGCCGCTTTTGTTTTTTAGGCCTTCCCAAGCTATCGGAAGTGTGTGCGCGGCAGGAGAGACAAATCCATGTTTTCGCGCATTTTTTGCGATTTCGAGGTCGAAAAACACATAGGCCCCAAAATGAAAGAAACGGCTGGCGCGCCAAAACTATGGCTTCAAACTTTATGAAAACAGTCTCTCCCATATTAACTCACGGGCTGATTGTGTTTTTTAGGCCTTCGCAAGCTATCGGAAGTGTGTGCGCAGCAGGAGAGACAAATCTATGTTTTCGCGCCTTTTTTGCCATTTCCAGGTCGAAAAACACATAGAACCCAAAAATAAAGAAACGGCTGTCCAGCCAAAACTGAGGCTTCAAACTTGATGAAAACAGTCTCTCCCACAATAACTCAAGGGCCGCTTGTGTTTTTTAGGCCTTCGCAAGCTATCGGAAGTGTGTGCGCGGCAGGAGAGACAAATCCATGTTTTCGTGCATTTTTTGCGATTTCAAGGTCGAAAAACACATAGGCCCCAAAATGAAAGAAACGGCTGCCGCGCCAAAACTATGGCTTCAATCTTGATGAAAACAGTCTCTCCCATAATAACTCACGGGCTGCTTGTGTTTTTTAGGCCTTTGCAAGCTATCGGAAGTGTGTGCGCGGCAGGAGAGACAAATCCATGTTTTCGCGCCTTTTTTGCGATTTCAAGGTCGAAAAACACATAGGCCCCAAAATGAAAGAAACGGCTGGGGCGCCAAAACTATGGCTTGAAACTTGATGAAAACAGTCTCTCCCATAATAACTCAAGGGCTGCTTGTGTTTTTTAGGCCTTTGCAAGCTATCGGAAGTTGTGCGCGGCAGGAGAGACAAATCCATGTTTTCGCGCCTTTTTTGCGATTTCAAGGTCGAAAAACACATAGGCCCCAAAATGAAAGAAACGGCTGCAGCGCCAAAACTATGGCTTCAAACTTGATGAAAACAGTCTCTCCCATAATAACTCACGGGCTGCTTGTGTTTTTTAGGCCTTTGCAAGCTATCGGAAGTGTGTGCGCGGCAGGAGAGACAAATCCATGTTTTCGCGCATTTTTTGCGATTTCAAGGTCGAAAAACACATAGGCCCCAAAATGAAAGAAACGGGTGGCGCACCAAAACTATGGCTTCAAACTTGATGAAAACAGTCTCTCCCATAATAACTCATGGCCTGCTTGTGTTTTTTAGGCCTTTGCAAGCTATCGGAAGTGTGTGCGCGGCAGGAGAGACAAATCCATGTTTTCGCCCCTTTTTTGCGATTTCAAGGTCGAAAAACACATAGGCCCCAAAATGAAAGAAACGGCTGGCGCGCCAAAACTATGGCTTCAAACTTGATGAAAACAGTCTCTCCCATAATAACTCACGGGCTGCTTGTGTTTTTTAGGCTTTTGCAAGTTATCGGAAGTGTGTGCGCGGCAGGAGAGACAAATCAATGTTTTTGCGCCTTTTTTGCGATTTCAAGGTCGAAAAACACATAGGCCCCAAAATGAAAGAAACGGCTGCCGCGCCAAAACTATGGCTTCAAACTTGATGAAAACAGTCTCTCCCACAATAACTCAAGGGCCGCTTGTGTTTTTTAGGCCTTCGCAAGCTATCGGAAGTGTGTGCGCGGCAGGAGAGACAAATCCATGTTTTCGTGCATTTTTTGCGATTTCAAGGTCGAAAAACACATAGGCCCCAAAATGAAAGAAACGGCTGCCGCGCCAAAACTATGGCTTCAATCTTGATGAAAACAGTCTCTCCCATAATAACTCACGGGCTGCTTGTGTTTTTTAGGCCTTTGCAAGCTATCGGAAGTGTGTGCGCGGCAGGAGAGACAAATCCATGTTTTCGCGCCTTTTTTGCGATTTCAAGGTCGAAAAACACATAGGCCCCAAAATGAAAGAAACGGCTGGGGCGCCAAAACTATGGCTTGAAACTTGATGAAAACAGTCTCTCCCATAATAACTCAAGGGCTGCTTGTGTTTTTTAGGCCTTTGCAAGCTATCGGAAGTTGTGCGCGGCAGGAGAGACAAATCCATGTTTTCGCGCCTTTTTTGCGATTTCAAGGTCGAAAAACACATAGGCCCCAAAATGAAAGAAACGGCTGGCGCGCCAAAACTATGGCTTCAAACTTGATGAAAACAGTCTCTCCCATAATAACTCACGGGCTGCTTGTGTTTTTTAGGCCTTTGCAAGTTATCGGAAGTGTGTGCGCGGCAGGAGAGACAAATCAATGTTTTTGCGCCTTTTTTGCGATTTCAAGGTCGAAAAACACATAGGCCCCAAAATGAAAGAAACGGCTGCCGCGCCAAAACTATGGCTTCAAACTTTATGAAAACAGTCTCTCCCATATTAACTCACGGGCTGATTGTGTTTTTTAGGCCTTCGCAAGCTATCGGAAGTGTGTGCGCAGCAGGAGAGACAAATCTATGTTTTCGCGCCTTTTTTGCCATTTCCAGGTCGAAAAACACATAGAACCCAAAAATAAAGTAACGGCTGTCCAGCCAAAACTGAGGCTTCAAACTTGATGAAAACAGTCTCTCCCACAATAACTCAAGGGCCGCTTGTGTTTTTTAGGCCTTCGCAAGCTATCGGAAGTGTGTGCGCGGCAGGAGAGACAAATCCATGTTTTCGTGCATTTTTTGCGATTTCAAGGTCTAAAAACACATAGGCCCCAAAATGAAAGAAACGGCTGCCGCGCCAAAACTATGGCTTCAATCTTGATGAAAACAGTCTCTCCCATAATAACTCACGGGCTGCTTGTGTTTTTTAGGCCTTTGCAAGCTATCGGAAGTGTGTGCGCGGCAGGAGAGACAAATCCATGTTTTCGCGCCTTTTTTGCGATTTCAAGGTCGAAAAACACATAGGCCCCAAAATGAAAGAAACGGCTGGGGCGCCAAAACTATGGCTTGAAACTTGATGAAAACAGTCTCTCCCATAATAACTCAAGGGCTGCTTGTGTTTTTTAGGCCTTTGCAAGCTATCGGAAGTTGTGCGCGGCAGGAGAGACAAATCCATGTTTTCGCGCCTTTTTTGCGATTTCAAGGTCGAAAAACACATAGGCCCCAAAATGAAAGAAACGGCTGGGGCGCCAAAACTATGGCTTGAAACTTGATGAAAACAGTCTCTCCCATAATAACTCACGGGCTGCTTGTGTTTTTTAGGCCTTTGCAAGCTATCGGAAGTTGTGCGCGGCAGGAGAGACAAATCCATGTTTTCGCGCCTTTTTTGCGATTTCAAGGTCGAAAAACACATAGGCCCCAAAATGAAAGAAACGGCTGCCGCGCCAAAACTATGGCTTCAAACTTGATGAAAACAGTCTCTCCCATAATAACTCACGGGCTGCTTGTGTTTTTTAGGCCTTTGCAAGCTATCGGAAGTGTGTGCGCGGCAGGAGATACAAATCCATGTTTTCGCGCCTTTTTTGCGATTTCAAGGTCGAAAAACACATAGGCCCCAAAATGAAAGAAACGGCTGCCGCGCCAAAACTATGGCTTCAAACTTGATGAAAACAGTCTCTCCCATATTAACTCACGGGCTGATTGTGTTTTTTAGGCCTTCGCAAGCTATCGGAAGTGTGTGCGCAGCAGGAGAGACAAATCTATGTTTTCGCGCCTTTTTTGCCATTTCCAGGTCGAAAAACACACAGACCCCAAAAATAAAGAAACGGCTGTCCAGCCAAAACTGAGGCTTCAAACTTGATGAAAACAGTCTCTCCCAAAATAACTCAAGGGCCGCTTGTGTTTTTTAGGCCTTCGCAAGCTATCGGAAGTGTGTGCGCGGCAGGAGAGACAAATCCATGTTTTCGCGCATTTTTTGCGATTTCAAGGTCGAAAAACACATAGGCCCCAAAATGAAAGAAACGGCTGGCGCGCCAAAACTATGGCTTGAAACTTGATGAAAACAGTCTCTCCCATAATAACTCACGGGCTGCTTGTGTTTTTTAGGCCTTTGCAAGCTATCGGAAGTGTGTGCGCGGCAGGAGAGACAAATCCATGTTTTCGCGCCTTTTTTGCGATTTCAAGGTCGAAAAACACATAGGCCCCAAAATGAAAGAAACGGCTGGCGCGCCAAAACTATGACTTCAAACTTGATGAAAACAGTCTCTCCCATATTAACTCACGGGCTGATTGTGTTTTTTAGGCCTTCGCAAGCTATCGGAAGTGTGTGCGCAGCAGGAGAGACAAATCTATGTTTTCGCGCCTGTTTTGCCATTTCCAGGTCGAAAAACACACAGACCCCAAAAATAAAGAAACGGCTGTCCAGCCAAAACTGAGGCTTCAAACTTGATGAAAACAGTCTCTCCCACAATAACTCAAGGGCCGCTTGTGTTTTTTAGGCCTTCGCAAGCTATCGGAAGTGTGTGCGCGGCAGGAGAGACAAATCCATGTTTTCGCGCATTTTTTGCGATTTCAAGGTCGAAAAACACATAGGCCCCAAAATGAAAGAAACGGCTGGCGCGCCAAAACTATGGCTTCAAACTTGATGAAAACAGTCTTTCCCATAATAACTCACGGGCTGCTTGTGTTTTTTAGGCCTTTGCAAGCTATCGGAAGTGTGTGCGCGGCAGGAGAGACAAATCCATGTTTTCGTGCATTTTTTGCGATTTCAAGGTCGAAAAACACATAGGCCCCAAAATGAAAGAAACGGCTGCCGCGCCAAAACTATGGCTTCAATCTTGATGAAAACAGTCTCTCCCATAATAACTCACGGGCTGCTTGTGTTTTTTAGGCCTTTGCAAGCTATCGGAAGTGTGTGCGCGGCAGGAGAGACAAATCCATGTTTTCGCGCCTTTTTTGCGATTTCAAGGTCGAAAAACACATAGGCCCCAAAATGAAAGAAACGGCTGGGGCGCCAAAACTATGGCTTGAAACTTGATGAAAACAGTCTCTCCCATAATAACTCAAGGGCTGCTTGTGTTTTTTAGGCCTTTGCAAGCTATCGGAAGTTGTGCGCGGCAGGAGAGACAAATCCATGTTTTCGCGCCTTTTTTGCGATTTCAAGGTCGAAAAACACATAGGCCCCAAAATGAAAGAAACGGCTGCCGCGCCAAAACTATGGCTTCAAACTTGATGAAAACAGTCTCTCCCATAATAACTCACGGGCTGCTTGTGTTTTTTAGGCCTTTGCAAGCTATCGGAAGTGTGTGCGCGGCAGGAGAGACAAATCCATGTTTTCGCGCATTTTTTGCGATTTCAAGGTCGAAAAACACATAGGCCCCAAAATGAAAGAAACGGGTGGCGCACCAAAACTATGGCTTCAAACTTGATGAAAACAGTCTCTCCCATAATAACTCATGGCCTGCTTGTGTTTTTTAGGCCTTTGCAAGCTATCGGAAGTGTGTGCGCGGCAGGAGAGACAAATCCATGTTTTCGCCCCTTTTTTGCGATTTCAAGGTCGAAAAACACATAGGCCCCAAAATGAAAGAAACGGCTGGCGCGCCAAAACTATGGCTTCAAACTTGATGAAAACAGTCTCTCCCATAATAACTCACGGGCTGCTTGTGTTTTTTAGGCTTTTGCAAGTTATCGGAAGTGTGTGCGCGGCAGGAGAGACAAATCAATGTTTTTGCGCCTTTTTTGCGATTTCAAGGTCGAAAAACACATAGGCCCCAAAATGAAAGAAACGGCTGCCGCGCCAAAACTATGGCTTCAAACTTGATGAAAACAGTCTCTCCCACAATAACTCAAGGGCCGCTTGTGTTTTTTAGGCCTTCGCAAGCTATCGGAAGTGTGTGCGCGGCAGGAGAGACAAATCCATGTTTTCGTGCATTTTTTGCGATTTCAAGGTCGAAAAACACATAGGCCCCAAAATGAAAGAAACGGCTGCCGCGCCAAAACTATGGCTTCAATCTTGATGAAAACAGTCTCTCCCATAATAACTCACGGGCTGCTTGTGTTTTTTAGGCCTTTGCAAGCTATCGGAAGTGTGTGCGCGGCAGGAGAGACAAATCCATGTTTTCGCGCCTTTTTTGCGATTTCAAGGTCGAAAAACACATAGGCCCCAAAATGAAAGAAACGGCTGGGGCGCCAAAACTATGGCTTGAAACTTGATGAAAACAGTCTCTCCCATAATAACTCAAGGGCTGCTTGTGTTTTTTAGGCCTTTGCAAGCTATCGGAAGTTGTGCGCGGCAGGAGAGACAAATCCATGTTTTCGCGCCTTTTTTGCGATTTCAAGGTCGAAAAACACATAGGCCCCAAAATGAAAGAAACGGCTGGCGCGCCAAAACTATGGCTTCAAACTTGATGAAAACAGTCTCTCCCATAATAACTCACGGGCTGCTTGTGTTTTTTAGGCCTTTGCAAGTTATCGGAAGTGTGTGCGCGGCAGGAGAGACAAATCAATGTTTTTGCGCCTTTTTTGCGATTTCAAGGTCGAAAAACACATAGGCCCCAAAATGAAAGAAACGGCTGCCGCGCCAAAACTATGGCTTCAAACTTTATGAAAACAGTCTCTCCCATATTAACTCACGGGCTGATTGTGTTTTTTAGGCCTTCGCAAGCTATCGGAAGTGTGTGCGCAGCAGGAGAGACAAATCTATGTTTTCGCGCCTTTTTTGCCATTTCCAGGTCGAAAAACACATAGAACCCAAAAATAAAGTAACGGCTGTCCAGCCAAAACTGAGGCTTCAAACTTGATGAAAACAGTCTCTCCCACAATAACTCAAGGGCCGCTTGTGTTTTTTAGGCCTTCGCAAGCTATCGGAAGTGTGTGCGCGGCAGGAGAGACAAATCCATGTTTTCGTGCATTTTTTGCGATTTCAAGGTCTAAAAACACATAGGCCCCAAAATGAAAGAAACGGCTGCCGCGCCAAAACTATGGCTTCAATCTTGATGAAAACAGTCTCTCCCATAATAACTCACGGGCTGCTTGTGTTTTTTAGGCCTTTGCAAGCTATCGGAAGTGTGTGCGCGGCAGGAGAGACAAATCCATGTTTTCGCGCCTTTTTTGCGATTTCAAGGTCGAAAAACACATAGGCCCCAAAATGAAAGAAACGGCTGGCGCGCCAAAACTATGGCTTGAAACTTGATGAAAACAGTCTCTCCCATAATAACTCACGGGCTGCTTGTGTTTTTTAGGCCTTTGCAAGCTATCGGAAGTGTGTGCGCGGCAGGAGAGACAAATCCATGTTTTCGCGCCTTTTTTGCGATTTCAAGGTCGAAAAACACATAGGCCCCAAAATGAAAGAAACGGCTGGCGCGCCAAAACTATGACTTCAAACTTGATGAAAACAGTCTCTCCCATATTAACTCACGGGCTGATTGTGTTTTTTAGGCCTTCGCAAGCTATCGGAAGTGTGTGCGCAGCAGGAGAGACAAATCTATGTTTTCGCGCCTGTTTTGCCATTTCCAGGTCGAAAAACACACAGACCCCAAAAATAAAGAAACGGCTGTCCAGCCAAAACTGAGGCTTCAAACTTGATGAAAACAGTCTCTCCCACAATAACTCAAGGGCCGCTTGTGTTTTTTAGGCCTTCGCAAGCTATCGGAAGTGTGTGCGCGGCAGGAGAGACAAATCCATGTTTTCGCGCATTTTTTGCGATTTCAAGGTCGAAAAACACATAGGCCCCAAAATGAAAGAAACGGCTGGCGCGCCAAAACTATGGCTTGAAACTTGATGAAAACAGTCTCTCCCATAATAACTCACGGGCTGCTTGTGTTTTTTAGGCCTTTGCAAGCTATCGGAAGTGTGTGCGCGGCAGGAGATACAAATCCATGTTTTCGCGCCTTTTTTGCGATTTCAAGGTCGAAAAACACATAGGCCCCAAAATGAAAGAAACTGCTGGCGCGCCAAAACTATGGCTTCAAACTTGATGAAAACAGTCTCTCCCATAATAACTCACGGGCTGCTTATGTTTTTTAGGCCTTCGCAAGCTATCGGAAGTGTGTGCGCGGCAGGAGAGACAAATCCATGTTTTCGCGCATTTTTTGCGATTTCAAGGTCGAAAAACACATAGGCCCCAAAATGAAAGAAACGGCTGCCGCGCCAAAACTATGGCTTCAAACTTGATGAAAACAGTCTCTCCCATAATAACTCACGGGCTGCTTGTGTTTTTTAGGCCTTTGCAAGCTATCGGAAGTGTGTGCGCGGCAGGAGAGACAAATCCATGTTTTCGCGCCTTTTTTGCGATTTCAAGGTCGAAAAACACATAGGCCCCAAAATGAAAGAAACGGCTGGCGCGCCAAAACTATGGCTTCAAACTTGATGAAAACAGTCTCTCCCATATTAACTCACGGGCTGATTGTGTTTTTTAGGCCTTCGCAAGCTATCGGAAGTGTGTGCTCAGCAGGAGAGACAAATCTATGTTTTCGAACCTGTTTTGCCATTTCCAGGTCGAAAAACACACAGAACCCAAAAATAAAGAAACGGCTGTCCAGCCAAAACTGAGGCTTCAAACTTGATGAAAACAGTCTCTCCCACAATAACTCAAGGGCCGCTTTTGTTTTTTAGGCCTTCCCAAGCTATCGGAAGTGTGTGCGCGGCAGGAGAGACAAATCCATGTTTTCGCGCATTTTTTGCGATTTCAAGGTCGAAAAACACATAGGCCCCAAAATGAAAGAAACGGCTGGCGCGCCAAAACTATGGCTTCAATCTTGATGAAAACAGTCTTTCCCATAATAACTCACGGGCTGCTTGTGTTTTTTAGGCCTTTGCAAGCTATCGGAAGTGTGTGCGCGGCAGGAGAGACAAATCCATGTTTTCGCGCCTTTTTTGCGATTTCAAGGTCGAAAAACACATAGGCCCCAAAATGAAAGAAACGGCTGGGGCGCCAAAACTATGGCTTGAAACTTGATGAAAACAGTCTCTCCCATAATAACTCAAGGGCTGCTTGTGTTTTTTAGGCCTTTGCAAGCTATCGGAAGTTGTGCGCGGCAGGAGAGACAAATCCATGTTTTCGCGCCTTTTTTGCGATTTCAAGGTCGAAAAACACATAGGCCCCAAAATGAAAGAAACGGCTGCCGCGCCAAAACTATGGCTTCAAACTTGATGAAAACAGTCTCTCCCATAATAACTCACGGGCTGCTTGTGTTTTTTAGGCCTTTGCAAGCTATCGGAAGTGTGTGCGCGGCAGGAGAGACAAATCCATGTTTTCGCGCATTTTTTGCGATTTCAAGGTCGAAAAACACATAGGCCCCAAAATGAAAGAAACGGGTGGCGCACCAAAACTATGGCTTCAAACTTGATGAAAACAGTCTCTCCCATAATAACTCATGGCCTGCTTGTGTTTTTTAGGCCTTTGCAAGCTATCGGAAGTGTGTGCGCGGCAGGAGAGACAAATCCATGTTTTCGCCCCTTTTTTGCGATTTCAAGGTCGAAAAACACATAGGCCCCAAAATGAAAGAAACGGCTGGCGCGCCAAAACTATGGCTTCAAACTTGATGAAAACAGTCTCTCCCATAATAACTCACGGGCTGCTTGTGTTTTTTAGGCTTTTGCAAGTTATCGGAAGTGTGTGCGCGGCAGGAGAGACAAATCAATGTTTTTGCGCCTTTTTTGCGATTTCAAGGTCGAAAAACACATAGGCCCCAAAATGAAAGAAACGGCTGCCGCGCCAAAACTATGGCTTCAAACTTGATGAAAACAGTCTCTCCCACAATAACTCAAGGGCCGCTTGTGTTTTTTAGGCCTTCGCAAGCTATCGGAAGTGTGTGCGCGGCAGGAGAGACAAATCCATGTTTTCGTGCATTTTTTGCGATTTCAAGGTCGAAAAACACATAGGCCCCAAAATGAAAGAAACGGCTGCCGCGCCAAAACTATGGCTTCAATCTTGATGAAAACAGTCTCTCCCATAATAACTCACGGGCTGCTTGTGTTTTTTAGGCCTTTGCAAGCTATCGGAAGTGTGTGCGCGGCAGGAGAGACAAATCCATGTTTTCGCGCCTTTTTTGCGATTTCAAGGTCGAAAAACACATAGGCCCCAAAATGAAAGAAACGGCTGGGGCGCCAAAACTATGGCTTGAAACTTGATGAAAACAGTCTCTCCCATAATAACTCAAGGGCTGCTTGTGTTTTTTAGGCCTTTGCAAGCTATCGGAAGTTGTGCGCGGCAGGAGAGACAAATCCATGTTTTCGCGCCTTTTTTGCGATTTCAAGGTCGAAAAACACATAGGCCCCAAAATGAAAGAAACGGCTGGCGCGCCAAAACTATGGCTTCAAACTTGATGAAAACAGTCTCTCCCATAATAACTCACGGGCTGCTTGTGTTTTTTAGGCCTTTGCAAGTTATCGGAAGTGTGTGCGCGGCAGGAGAGACAAATCAATGTTTTTGCGCCTTTTTTGCGATTTCAAGGTCGAAAAACACATAGGCCCCAAAATGAAAGAAACGGCTGCCGCGCCAAAACTATGGCTTCAAACTTTATGAAAACAGTCTCTCCCATATTAACTCACGGGCTGATTGTGTTTTTTAGGCCTTCGCAAGCTATCGGAAGTGTGTGCGCAGCAGGAGAGACAAATCTATGTTTTCGCGCCTTTTTTGCCATTTCCAGGTCGAAAAACACATAGAACCCAAAAATAAAGTAACGGCTGTCCAGCCAAAACTGAGGCTTCAAACTTGATGAAAACAGTCTCTCCCACAATAACTCAAGGGCCGCTTGTGTTTTTTAGGCCTTCGCAAGCTATCGGAAGTGTGTGCGCGGCAGGAGAGACAAATCCATGTTTTCGTGCATTTTTTGCGATTTCAAGGTCTAAAAACACATAGGCCCCAAAATGAAAGAAACGGCTGCCGCGCCAAAACTATGGCTTCAATCTTGATGAAAACAGTCTCTCCCATAATAACTCACGGGCTGCTTGTGTTTTTTAGGCCTTTGCAAGCTATCGGAAGTGTGTGCGCGGCAGGAGAGACAAATCCATGTTTTCGCGCCTTTTTTGCGATTTCAAGGTCGAAAAACACATAGGCCCCAAAATGAAAGAAACGGCTGGGGCGCCAAAACTATGGCTTGAAACTTGATGAAAACAGTCTCTCCCATAATAACTCAAGGGCTGCTTGTGTTTTTTAGGCCTTTGCAAGCTATCGGAAGTTGTGCGCGGCAGGAGAGACAAATCCATGTTTTCGCGCCTTTTTTGCGATTTCAAGGTCGAAAAACACATAGGCCCCAAAATGAAAGAAACGGCTGGGGCGCCAAAACTATGGCTTGAAACTTGATGAAAACAGTCTCTCCCATAATAACTCACGGGCTGCTTGTGTTTTTTAGGCCTTTGCAAGCTATCGGAAGTTGTGCGCGGCAGGAGAGACAAATCCATGTTTTCGCGCCTTTTTTGCGATTTCAAGGTCGAAAAACACATAGGCCCCAAAATGAAAGAAACGGCTGCCGCGCCAAAACTATGGCTTCAAACTTGATGAAAACAGTCTCTCCCATAATAACTCACGGGCTGCTTGTGTTTTTTAGGCCTTTGCAAGCTATCGGAAGTGTGTGCGCGGCAGGAGATACAAATCCATGTTTTCGCGCCTTTTTTGCGATTTCAAGGTCGAAAAACACATAGGCCCCAAAATGAAAGAAACGGCTGCCGCGCCAAAACTATGGCTTCAAACTTGATGAAAACAGTCTCTCCCATATTAACTCACGGGCTGATTGTGTTTTTTAGGCCTTCGCAAGCTATCGGAAGTGTGTGCGCAGCAGGAGAGACAAATCTATGTTTTCGCGCCTTTTTTGCCATTTCCAGGTCGAAAAACACACAGACCCCAAAAATAAAGAAACGGCTGTCCAGCCAAAACTGAGGCTTCAAACTTGATGAAAACAGTCTCTCCCAAAATAACTCAAGGGCCGCTTGTGTTTTTTAGGCCTTCGCAAGCTATCGGAAGTGTGTGCGCGGCAGGAGAGACAAATCCATGTTTTCGCGCATTTTTTGCGATTTCAAGGTCGAAAAACACATAGGCCCCAAAATGAAAGAAACGGCTGGCGCGCCAAAACTATGGCTTGAAACTTGATGAAAACAGTCTCTCCCATAATAACTCACGGGCTGCTTGTGTTTTTTAGGCCTTTGCAAGCTATCGGAAGTGTGTGCGCGGCAGGAGAGACAAATCCATGTTTTCGCGCCTTTTTTGCGATTTCAAGGTCGAAAAACACATAGGCCCCAAAATGAAAGAAACGGCTGGCGCGCCAAAACTATGACTTCAAACTTGATGAAAACAGTCTCTCCCATATTAACTCACGGGCTGATTGTGTTTTTTAGGCCTTCGCAAGCTATCGGAAGTGTGTGCGCAGCAGGAGAGACAAATCTATGTTTTCGCGCCTGTTTTGCCATTTCCAGGTCGAAAAACACACAGACCCCAAAAATAAAGAAACGGCTGTCCAGCCAAAACTGAGGCTTCAAACTTGATGAAAACAGTCTCTCCCACAATAACTCAAGGGCCGCTTGTGTTTTTTAGGCCTTCGCAAGCTATCGGAAGTGTGTGCGCGGCAGGAGAGACAAATCCATGTTTTCGCGCATTTTTTGCGATTTCAAGGTCGAAAAACACATAGGCCCCAAAATGAAAGAAACGGCTGGCGCGCCAAAACTATGGCTTGAAACTTGATGAAAACAGTCTCTCCCATAATAACTCACGGGCTGCTTGTGTTTTTTAGGCCTTTGCAAGCTATCGGAAGTGTGTGCGCGGCAGGAGATACAAATCCATGTTTTCGCGCCTTTTTTGCGATTTCAAGGTCGAAAAACACATAGGCCCCAAAATGAAAGAAACTGCTGGCGCGCCAAAACTATGGCTTCAAACTTGATGAAAACAGTCTCTCCCATAATAACTCACGGGCTGCTTATGTTTTTTAGGCCTTCGCAAGCTATCGGAAGTGTGTGCGCGGCAGGAGAGACAAATCCATGTTTTCGCGCATTTTTTGCGATTTCAAGGTCGAAAAACACATAGGCCCCAAAATGAAAGAAACGGCTGCCGCGCCAAAACTATGGCTTCAAACTTGATGAAAACAGTCTCTCCCATAATAACTCACGGGCTGCTTGTGTTTTTTAGGCCTTTGCAAGCTATCGGAAGTGTGTGCGCGGCAGGAGAGACAAATCCATGTTTTCGCGCCTTTTTTGCGATTTCAAGGTCGAAAAACACATAGGCCCCAAAATGAAAGAAACGGCTGGCGCGCCAAAACTATGGCTTCAAACTTGATGAAAACAGTCTCTCCCATATTAACTCACGGGCTGATTGTGTTTTTTAGGCCTTCGCAAGCTATCGGAAGTGTGTGCTCAGCAGGAGAGACAAATCTATGTTTTCGCGCCTGTTTTGCCATTTCCAGGTCGAAAAACACACAGAACCCAAAAATAAAGAAACGGCTGTCCAGCCAAAACTGAGGCTTCAAACTTGATGAAAACAGTCTCTCCCACAATAACTCAAGGGCCGCTTTTGTTTTTTAGGCCTTCCCAAGCTATCGGAAGTGTGTGCGCGGCAGGAGAGACAAATCCATGTTTTCGCGCATTTTTTGCGATTTCAAGGTCGAAAAACACATAGGCCCCAAAATGAAAGAAACGGCTGGCGCGCCAAAACTATGGCTTCAAACTTGATGAAAACAGTCTTTCCCATAATAACTCACGGGCTGCTTGTGTTTTTTAGGCCTTTGCAAGCTATCGGAAGTGTGTGCGCGGCAGGAGAGACAAATCCATGTTTTCGCGCCTTTTTTGCGATTTCAAGGTCGAAAAACACATAGGCCCCAAAATGAAAGAAACGGCTGCCGCGCCAAAACGATGGCTTCAAACTTGATGAAAACAGTCTCTCCCATAATAACTCACGGGCTGCTTGTGTTTTTTAGGCCTTTGCAAGCTATCGGAAGTGTGTGCGCGGCAGGAGAGACAAATCCATGTTTTCGCGCCTTTTTTGCGATTTCAAGGTCGAAAAACACATAGGCCCCAAAATGAAAGAAACGGCTGCCGCGCCAAAACTATGGCTTCAATCTTGATGAAAACAGTCTCTCCCATAATAACTCACGGGCTGCTTGTGTTTTTTAGGCCTTTGCAAGCTATCGGAAGTGTGTGCGCGGCAGGACAGACAAATCCATGTTTTCGCGCCTTTTTTGCGATTTCAAGGTCGAAAAACACATAGGCCCCAAAATGAAAGAAACGGCTGCCGCGCCAAAACTATGGCTTCAATCTTGATGAAAACAGTCTCTCCCATAATAACTCACGGGCTGCTTGTGTTTTTTAGGCCTTTGCAAGCTATCGGAAGTGTGTGCGCGGCAGGAGAGACAAATCCATGTTTTCGCGCCTTTTTTGCGATTTCAAGGTCGAAAAACACATAGGCCCCAAAATGAAAGAAACGGCTGGGGCGCCAAAACTATGGCTTGAAACTTGATGAAAACAGTCTCTCCCATAATAACTCAAGGGCTGCTTGTGTTTTTTAGGCCTTTGCAAGCTATCGGAAGTTGTGCGCGGCAGGAGAGACAAATCCATGTTTTCGCGCCTTTTTTGCGATTTCAAGGTCGAAAAACACATAGGCCCCAAAATGAAAGAAACGGCTGCCGCGCCAAAACTATGGCTTCAAACTTGATGAAAACAGTCTCTCCCATAATAACTCACGGGCTGCTTGTGTTTTTTAGGCCTTTGCAAGCTATCGGAAGTGTGTGCGCGGCAGGAGAGACAAATCCATGTTTTCGCGCATTTTTTGCGATTTCAAGGTCGAAAAACACATAGGCCCCAAAATGAAAGAAACGGGTGGCGCACCAAAACTATGGCTTCAAACTTGATGAAAACAGTCTCTCCCATAATAACTCATGGCCTGCTTGTGTTTTTTAGGCCTTTGCAAGCTATCGGAAGTGTGTGCGCGGCAGGAGAGACAAATCCATGTTTTCGCGCCTTTTTTGCGATTTCAAGGTCGAAAAACACATAGGCCCCAAAATGAAAGAAACGGCTGGCGCGCCAAAACTATGGCTTCAAACTTGATGAAAACAGTCTTTCCCATAATAACTCACGGGCTGCTTGTGTTTTTTAGGCCTTTGCAAGCTATCGGAAGTGTGTGCGCGGCAGGAGAGACAAATCCATGTTTTCGCGCCTTTTTTGCGATTTCAAGGTCGAAAAACACATAGGCCCCAAAATGAAAGAAACGGCTGGCGCGCCAAAACTATGACTTCAAACTTGATGAAAACAGTCTCTCCCATATTAACTCACGGGCTGATTGTGTTTTTTAGGCCTTCGCAAGCTATCGGAAGTGTGTGCGCAGCAGGAGAGACAAATCTATGTTTTCGCGCCTGTTTTGCCATTTCCAGGTCGAAAAACACACAGACCCCAAAAATAAAGAAACGGCTGTCCAGCCAAAACTGAGGCTTCAAACTTGATGAAAACAGTCTCTCCCACAATAACTCAAGTGACGCTTGTGTTTTTTAGGCCTTCGCAAGCTATCGGAAGTGTGTGCGCGGCAGGAGAGACAAATCCATGTTTTCGCGCCTTTTTTGCGATTTCAAGGTCGAAAAACACATAGGCCCCAAAATGAAAGAAACGGCTGGCGCGCCAAAACTATGGCTTCAAACTTGATGAAAACAGTCTTTCCCATAATAACTCACGGGCTGCTTGTGTTTTTTAGGCCTTTGCAAGCTATCGGAAGTGTGTGCGCGGCAGGAGAGACAAATCCATGTTTTCGCGCCTTTTTTGCGATTTCAAGGTCGAAAAACACATAGGCCCCAAAATGAAAGAAACGGCTGGCGCGCCAAAACTATGGCTTCAAACTTGATGAAAACAGTCTCTCCCATATTAACTCACGGGCTGATTGTGTTTTTTAGGCCTTCGCAAGCTATCGGAAGTGTGTGCGCAGCAGGAGAGACAAATCTATGTTTTCGCGCCTGTTTTGCCATTTCCAGGTCGAAAAACACACAGACCCCAAAAATAAAGAAACGGCTGTCCAGCCAAAACTGAGGCTTCAAACTTGATGAAAACAGTCTCTCCCACAATAACTCAAGGGCCGCTTGTGTTTTTTAGGCCTTCGCAAGCTATCGGAAGTGTGTGCGCGGCAGGAGAGACAAATCCATGTTTTCGCGCATTTTTTGCGATTTCAAGGTCGAAAAACACATAGGCCCCAAAATGAAAGAAACGGCTGGCGCGCCAAAACTATGGCTTGAAACTTGATGAAAACAGTCTCTCCCATAATAACTCACGGGCTGCTTGTGTTTTTTAGGCCTTTGCAAGCTATCGGAAGTGTGTGCGCGGCAGGAGATACAAATCCATGTTTTCGCGCCTTTTTTGCGATTTCAAGGTCGAAAAACACATAGGCCCCAAAATGAAAGAAACTGCTGGCGCGCCAAAACTATGGCTTCAAACTTGATGAAAACAGTCTCTCCCATAATAACTCACGGGCTGCTTGTGTTTTTTAGGCCTTCGCAAGCTATCGGAAGTGTGTGCGCGGCAGGAGAGACAAATCCATGTTTTCGCGCATTTTTTGCGATTTCAAGGTCGAAAAACACATAGGCCCCAAAATGAAAGAAACGGCTGCCGCGCCAAAACTATGGCTTCAAACTTGATGAAAACAGTCTCTCCCATAATAACTCACGGGCTGCTTGTGTTTTTTAGGCCTTTGCAAGCTATCGGAAGTGTGTGCGCGGCAGGAGAGACAAATCCATGTTTTCGCGCCTTTTTTGCGATTTCAAGGTCGAAAAACACATAGGCCCCAAAATGAAAGAAACGGCTGGCGCGCCAAAACTATGGCTTCAAACTTGATGAAAACAGTCTCTCCCATATTAACTCACGGGCTGATTGTGTTTTTTAGGCCTTCGCAAGCTATCGGAAGTGTGTGCTCAGCAGGAGAGACAAATCTATGTTTTCGCGCCTGTTTTGCCATTTCCAGGTCGAAAAACACACAGAACCCAAAAATAAAGAAACGGCTGTCCAGCCAAAACTGAGGCTTCAAACTTGATGAAAACAGTCTCTCCCACAATAACTCAAGGGCCGCTTTTGTTTTTTAGGCCTTCCCAAGCTATCGGAAGTGTGTGCGCGGCAGGAGAGACAAATCCATGTTTTCGCGCATTTTTTGCGATTTCAAGGTCGAAAAACACATAGGCCCCAAAATGAAAGAAACGGCTGGCGCGCCAAAACTATGGCTTCAAACTTGATGAAAACAGTCTTTCCCATAATAACTCACGGGCTGCTTGTGTTTTTTAGGCCTTTGCAAGCTATCGGAAGTGTGTGCGCGGCAGGAGAGACAAATCCATGTTTTCGCGCCTTTTTTGCGATTTCAAGGTCGAAAAACACATAGGCCCCAAAATGAAAGAAACGGCTGCCGCGCCAAAACGATGGCTTCAAACTTGATGAAAACAGTCTCTCCCATAATAACTCACGGGCTGCTTGTGTTTTTTAGGCCTTTGCAAGCTATCGGAAGTGTGTGCGCGGCAGGAGAGACAAATCCATGTTTTCGCGCCTTTTTTGCGATTTCAAGGTCGAAAAACACATAGGCCCCAAAATGAAAGAAACGGCTGCCGCGCCAAAACTATGGCTTCAATCTTGATGAAAACAGTCTCTCCCATAATAACTCACGGGCTGCTTGTGTTTTTTAGGCCTTTGCAAGCTATCGGAAGTGTGTGCGCGGCAGGACAGACAAATCCATGTTTTCGCGCCTTTTTTGCGATTTCAAGGTCGAAAAACACATAGGCCCCAAAATGAAAGAAACGGCTGCCGCGCAAAAACTATGGCTTCAAACTTTATGAAAACAGTCTCTCCCATATTAACTCACGGGCTGATTGTGTTTTTTAGGCCTTCGCAAGCTATCGGAAGTGTGTGCGCAGCAGGAGAGACAAATCTATGTTTTCGCGCCTTTTTTGCCATTTCCAGGTCGAAAAACACATAGAACCCAAAAATAAAGAAACGGCTGTCCAGCCAAAACTGAGGCTTCAAACTTGATGAAAACAGTCTCTCCCACAATAACTCAAGGGCCGCTTGTGTTTTTTAGGCCTTCGCAAGCTATCGGAAGTGTGTGCGCGGCAGGAGAGACAAATCCATGTTTTCGTGCATTTTTTGCGATTTCAAGGTCGAAAAACACATAGGCCCCAAAATGAAAGAAACGGCTGCCGCGCCAAAACTATGGCTTGAAACTTGATGAAAACAGTCTCTCCCATAATAACTCACGGGCTGCTTGTGTTTTTTAGGCCTTTGCAAGCTATCGGAAGTGTGTGCGCGGCAGGAGAGACAAATCCATGTTTTCGCGCCTTTTTTGCGATTTCAAGGTCGAAAAACACATAGGCCCCAAAATGAAAGAAACGGCTGGCGCGCCAAAACTATGGCTTCAAACTTGATGAAAACAGTCTTTCCCATAATAACTCACGGGCTGCTTGTGTTTTTTAGGCCTTTGCAAGCTATCGGAAGTGTGTGCGCGGCAGGAGAGACAAATCCATGTTTTCGCGCCTTTTTTGCGATTTCAAGGTCGAAAAACACATAGGCCCCAAAATGAAAGAAACGGCTGCCGCGCCAAAACGATGGCTTCAAACTTGATGAAAACAGTCTCTCCCATAATAACTCACGGGCTGCTTGTGTTTTTTAGGCCTTTGCAAGCTATCGGAAGTGTGTGCGCGGCAGGAGAGACAAATCCATGTTTTCGCGCCTTTTTTGCGATTTCAAGGTCGAAAAACACATAGGCCCCAAAATGAAAGAAACGGCTGCCGCGCCAAAACTATGGCTTCAATCTTGATGAAAACAGTCTCTCCCATAATAACTCACGGGCTGCTTGTGTTTTTTAGGCCTTTGCAAGCTATCGGAAGTGTGTGCGCGGCAGGACAGACAAATCCATGTTTTCGCGCCTTTTTTGCGATTTCAAGGTCGAAAAACACATAGGCCCCAAAATGAAAGAAACGGCTGCCGCGCCAAAACTATGGCTTCAAACTTTATGAAAACAGTCTCTCCCATATTAACTCACGGGCTGATTGTGTTTTTTAGGCCTTCGCAAGCTATCGGAAGTGTGTGCGCAGCAGGAGAGACAAATCTATGTTTTCGCGCCTTTTTTGCCATTTCCAGGTCGAAAAACACATAGAACCCAAAAATAAAGAAACGGCTGTCCAGCCAAAACTGAGGCTTCAAACTTGATGAAAACAGTCTCTCCCACAATAACTCAAGGGCCGCTTGTGTTTTTTAGGCCTTCGCAAGCTATCGGAAGTGTGTGCGCGGCAGGAGAGACAAATCCATGTTTTCGTGCATTTTTTGCGATTTCAAGGTCGAAAAACACATAGGCCCCAAAATGAAAGAAACGGCTGCCGCGCCAAAACTATGGCTTGAAACTTGATGAAAACAGTCTCTCCCATAATAACTCACGGGCTGCTTGTGTTTTTTAGGCCTTTGCAAGCTATCGGAAGTGTGTGCGCGGCAGGAGAGACAAATCCATGTTTTCGCGCCTTTTTTGCGATTTCAAGGTCGAAAAACACATAGGCCCCAAAATGAAAGAAACGGCTGGCGCGCCAAAACTATGACTTCAAACTTGATGAAAACAGTCTCTCCCATATTAACTCACGGGCTGATTGTGTTTTTTAGGCCTTCGCAAGCTATCGGAAGTGTGTGCGCAGCAGGAGAGACAAATCTATGTTTTCGCGCCTGTTTTGCCATTTCCAGGTCGAAAAACACATAGACCCCAAAAATAAAGAAACGGCTGTCCAGCCAAAACTGAGGCTTCAAACTTGATGAAAACAGTCTCTCCCACAATAACTCAAGGGACGCTTGTGTTTTTTAGGCCTTCGCAAGCTATCGGAAGTGTGTGCGCGGCAGGAGAGACAAATCCATGTTTTCGCGCCTTTTTTGCGATTTCAAGGTCGAAAAACACATAGGCCCCAAAATGAAAGAAACGGCTGGCGCGCCAAAACTATGACTTCAAACTTGATGAAAACAGTCTCTCCCATATTAACTCACGGGCTGATTGTGTTTTTTAGGCCTTCGCAAGCTATCGGAAGTGTGTGCGCAGCAGGAGAGACAAATCTATGTTTTCGCGCCTGTTTTGCCATTTCCAGGTCGAAAAACACATAGACCCCAAAAATAAAGAAACGGCTGTCCAGCCAAAACTGAGGCTTCAAACTTGATGAAAACAGTCTCTCCCACAATAACTCAAGGGACGCTTGTGTTTTTTAGGCCTTCGCAAGCTATCGGAAGTGACAAATCCATGTTTTCGCGCCTTTTTTGCGATTTCAAGGTCGAAAAACACATAGGCCCCAAAATGAAAGAAACGGCTGCCGCGCCAAAACTATGGCTTCAAACTTGATGAAAACAGTCTCTCCCATATTAACTCACGGGCTGATTGTGCTTTTTAGGCCTTCGCAAGCAATCGGAAGTGTGTGCGCAGCAGGAGAGACAAATCTATGTTTTCGCGCCTTTTTTGCCATTTCCAGGTCGAAAAACACACAGACCCCAAAAATAAAGAAACGGCTGTCCAGCCAAAACTGAGGCTTCAAACTTGATGAAAACAGTCTCTCCCACAATAACTCAAGTGACGCTTGTGTTTTTTAGGCCTTCGCAAGCTATCGGAAGTGTGTGCGCGGCAGGAGAGACAAATCCATGTTTTCGCGCATTTTTTGCGATTTCAAGGTCGAAAAACACATAGGCCCCAAAATGAAAGAAACGGCTGCCGCGCCAAAACTATGGCTTCAAACTTGATGAAAACAGTCTCTCCCATATTAACTCACGGGCTGATTGTGTTTTTTAGGCCTTCGCAAGCTATCGGAAGTGTGTGCGCAGCAGGAGAGACAAATCTATGTTTTCGCGCCTTTTTTGCCATTTCCAGGTCGAAAAACACACAGACCCCAAAAATAAAGAAACGGCTGTCCAGCCAAAACTGAGGCTTCAAACTTGATGAAAACAGTCTCTCCCAAAATAACTCAAGGGCCGCTTGTGTTTTTTAGGCCTTCGCAAGCTATCGGAAGTGTGTGCGCAGCAGGAGAGACAAATCTATGTTTTCGTGCCTGTTTTGCCATTTCCAGGTCGAAAAACACATAGACCCCAAAAATAAAGAAACGGCTGTCCAGCCAAAACTGAGGCTTCAAACTTGATGAAAACAGTCTCTCCCACAATAACTCAAGGGACGCTTGTGTTTTTTAGGCCTTCGCAAGCTATCGGAAGTGACAAATCCATGTTTTCGCGCCTTTTTTGCGATTTCAAGGTCGAAAAACACATAGGCCCCAAAATGAAAGAAACGGCTGCCGCGCCAAAACTATGGCTTCAAACTTGATGAAAACAGTCTCTCCCATATTAACTCACGGGCTGATTGTGTTTTTTAGGCCTTCGCAAGCAATCGGAAGTGTGTGCGCAGCAGGAGAGACAAATCTATGTTTTCGCGCCTTTTTTGCCATTTCCAGGTCGAAAAACACACAGACCCCAAAAATAAAGAAACGGCTGTCAAGCCAAAACTGAGGCTTCAAACTTGATGAAAACAGTCTCTCCCAAAATAACTCAAGGGCCGCTTGTGTTTTTTAGGCCTTCGCAAGCTATCGGAAGTGTGTGCGCGGCAGTAGAGACAAATCCATGTTTTCGCGCATTTTTTGTGATTTCAAGGTCGAAAAACACATAGGCCCCAAAATGAAAGAAACGGCTGCCGCGCCAAAACTATGGCTTCAAACTTGATGAAAACAGTCTCTCCCATAATAACTCACGGGCTGCTTGTGTTTTTTAGGCCTTTGCAAGCTATCGGAAGTGTGTGCGCGGCAGGAGAGACAAATCCATGTTTTCGCGCCTTTTTTGCGATTTCAAGGTCGAAAAACACACAGACCCCAAAAATAAAGAAACGGCTGTCCAGCCAAAACTGAGGCTTCAAACTTGATGAAAACAGTCTCTCCCACAATAACTCAAGGGCCGCTTGTGTTTTTTAGGCCTTCGCAAGCTATCGGAAGTGTGTGCGCGGCAGGAGAGACAAATCCATGTTTTCGCGCATTTTTTGCGATTTCAAGGTCGAAAAACACATAGGCCCCAAAATGAAAGAAACGGCTGGCGCGACAAAACTATGGCTTCAAACTTGATGAAAACAGTCTCTCCCATAATAACTCACGGGCTGCTTGTGTTTTTTAGGCCTTTGCAAGCTATCGGAAGTGTGTGCGCGGCAGGAGAGACAAATCCATGTTTTCGCGCCTGTTTTGCGATTTCCAGGTCGAAAAACACACAGACCCCAAAAATAAAGAAACGGCTGTCCAGCCAAAACTGAGGCTTCAAACTTGATGAAAACAGTCTCTCCCACAATAACTCAATGGCCGCTTGTGTTTTTTAGGCCTTCGCAAGCTATCGGAAGTGTGTGCGCGGCAGGAGAGACAAATCCATGTTTTCGCGCCTTTTTTGCGATTTCAAGGTCGAAAAACACATAGGCCCCAAAATGAAAGAAACGGCTGCCGCGCCAAAACTATGGCTTCAAACTTGATGAAAACAGTCTCTCCCATAATAACTCACGGGCTGCTTGTGTTTTTTAGGCCTTTGCAAGCTATCGGAAGTGTGTGCGCGGCAGGAGAGACAAATCCATGTTTTCGCGCCTTTTTTGCGATTTCAAGGTCGAAAAACACATAGGCCCCAAAATGAAAGAAACGGCTGCCGCGCCAAAACTATGGCTTCAAACTTGATGAAAACAGTCTCTCCCATAATAACTCACGGGCTGCTTGTGTTTTTTAGGCCTTTGCAAGCTATCGGAAGTGTGTGCGCGGCAGGAGAGACAAATCCATGTTTTCGCGCCTTTTTTGCGATTTCAAGGTCGAAAAACACATAGGCCCCAAAATGAAAGAAACGGCTGGCGCGCCAAAACTATGGCTTCAAACTTGATGAAAACAGTCTCTCCCATAATAACTCACGGACTGCTTGTGTTTTTTAGGCCTTTGCAAGCTATCGGAAGTGTGTGCGCGGCAGGAGAGACAAATCCATGTTTTCGCGCCTTTTTTGCGATTTCCAGGTCGAAAAACACACAGACCCCAAAAATAAAGAAACGGCTGTCCAGCCAAAACTGAGGCTTCAAACTTGATGAAAACAGTCTCTCCCACAATAACTCAAGGGCCGCTTGTGATTTTTAGGCCTTCGCAAGCTATCGGAAGTGTGTGCGCGGCAGGAGAGACAAATCCATGTTTTCGCGCATTTTTTGCGATTTCAAGGTCGAAAAACACATAGGCCCCAAAATGAAAGAAACGGCTGCCGCGCCAAAACTATGGCTTCAAACTTGATGAAAACAGTCTCTCCCATATTAACTCACGGGCTGATTGTGTTTTTTAGGCCTTCGCAAGCTATCGGAAGTGTGTGCGCAGCAGGAGAGACAAATCTATATTTTCGCGCCTTTTTTGCCATTTCCAGGTCGAAAAACACACAGACCCCAAAAATAAAGAAACGGCTGTCCAGCCAAAACTGAGGCTTCAAACTTGATGAAAACAGTCTCTCCCAAAATAACTCAAGGGCCGCTTGTGTTTTTTAGGCCTTCGCAAGCTATCGGAAGTGTGTGCGCAGCAGGAGAGACAAATCTATGTTTTCGCGCCTGTTTTGCCATTTCCAGGTCGAAAAACACATAGACCCAAAAAATAAAGAAACGGCTGTCCAGCCAAAACTGAGGCTTCAAACTTGATGAAAACAGTCTCTCCCACAATAACTCAAGGGACGCTTGTGTTTTTTAGGCCTTCGCAAGCTATCAGAAGTGACAAATCCATGTTTTCGCGCCTTTTTTGCGATTTCAAGGTCGAAAAACACATAGGCCCCAAAATGAAAGAAACGGCTGCCGCGCCAAAACTATGGCTTCAAACTTGATGAAAACAGTCTCTCCCATATTAACTCACGGGCTGATTGTGTTTTTTAGGCCTTCGCAAGCAATCGGAAGTGTGTGCGCAGCAGGAGAGACAAATCTATGTTTTCGCGCCTTTTTTGCCATTTCCAGGTCGAAAAACACACAGACCCCAAAAATAAAGAAACGGCTGTCCAGCCAAAACTGAGGCTTCAAACTTGATGAAAACAGTCTCTCCCAAAATAACTCAAGGGCCGCTTGTGTTTTTTAGGCCTTCGCAAGCTATCGGAAGTGTGTGCGCGGCAGTAGAGACAAATCCATGTTTTCGCGCATTTTTTGTGATTTCAAGGTCGAAAAACACATAGGCCCCAAAATGAAAGAAACGGCTGCCGCGCCAAAACTATGGCTTCAAACTTGATGAAAACAGTCTCTCCCATAATAACTCACGGGCTGATTGTGTTTTTTAGGCCTTCGCAAGCTATCGGAAGTGTGTGCGCAGCAGGAGAGACAAATCTATGTTTTCGCGCCTGTTTTGCCATTTCCAGGTCGAAAAACACACAGACCCCAAAAATAAAGAAACGGCTGTCCAGCCAAAACTGAGGCTTCAAACTTGATGAAAACAGTCTCTCCCACAATAACTCAAGGGACGCTTGTGTTTTTTAGGCCTTCGCAAGCTATCGGAAGTGTGTGCGCGGCAGGAGAGACAAATCCATGTTTTCGCGCATTTTTTGCGATTTCAAGGTCGAAAAACACATAGGCCCCAAAATGAAAGAAACGGCTGCCGCGCCAAAACTATGGCTTCAAACTTGATGAAAACAGTCTCTCCCATAATAACTCACGGGCTGCTTGTGTTTTTTAGGCCTTTGCAAGCTATCGGAAGTGTGTGCGCGGCAGGAGATACAAATCCATGTTTTCGCGCCTTTTTTGCGATTTCAAGGTCGAAAAACACATAGGCCCCAAAATGAAAGAAACGGCTGCCGCGCCAAAACTATGGCTTCAAACTTGATGAAAACAGTCTCTCCCATATTAACTCACGGGCTGATTGTGTTTTTTAGGCCTTCGCAAGCTATCGGAAGTGTGTGCGCAGCAGGAGAGACAAATCTATGTTTTCGTGCCTGTTTTGCCATTTCCAGGTCGAAAAACACACAGACCCCAAAAATAAAGAAACGGCTGTCCAGCCAAAACTGAGGCTTCAAACTTGATGAAAACAGTCTCTCCCACAATAACTCAAGTGACGCTTGTGTTTTTTAGGCCTTCGCAAGCTATCGGAAGTGTGTGCGCGGCAGGAGAGACAAATCCATGTTTTCGCGCATTTTTTGCGATTTCAAGGTCGAAAAACACATAGGCCCCAAAATGAAAGAAACGGCTGCCGCGCCAAAACTATGGCTTCAAACTTGATGAAAACAGTCTCTCCCATATTAACTCACGGGCTGATTGTGTTTTTTAGGCCTTCGCAAGCTATCGGAAGTGTGTGCGCAGCAGGAGAGACAAATCTATGTTTTCGCGCCTTTTTTGCCATTTCCAGGTCGAAAAACACACAGACCCCAAAAATAAAGAAACGGCTGTCCAGCCAAAACTGAGGCTTCAAACTTGATGAAAACAGTCTCTCCCAAAATAACTCAAGGGCCGCTTGTGTTTTTTAGGCCTTCGCAAGCTATCGGAAGTGTGTGCGCAGCAGGAGAGACAAATCTATGTTTTCGCGCCTGTTTTGCCATTTCCAGGTCGAAAAACACATAGACCCCAAAAATAAAGAAACGGCTGTCCAGCCAAAACTGAGGCTTCAAACTTGATGAAAACAGTCTCTCCCACAATAACTCAAGGGACGCTTGTGTTTTTTAGGCCTTCGCAAGCTATCGGAAGTGACAAATCCATGTTTTCGCGCCTTTTTTGCGATTTCAAGGTCGAAAAACACATAGGCCCCAAAATGAAAGAAACGGCTGCCGCGCCAAAACTATGGCTTCAAACTTGATGAAAACAGTCTCTCCCATATTAACTCACGGGCTGATTGTGTTTTTTAGGCCTTCGCAAGCAATCGGAAGTGTGTGCGCAGCAGGAGAGACAAATCTATGTTTTCGCGCCTTTTTTGCCATTTCCAGGTCGAAAAACACACAGACCCCAAAAATAAAGAAACGGCTGTCCAGCCAAAACTGAGGCTTCAAACTTGATGAAAACAGTCTCTCCCACAATAACTCAAGTGACGCTTGTGTTTTTTAGGCCTTCGCAAGCTATCGGAAGTGTGTGCGCGGCAGGAGAGACAAATCCATGTTTTCGCGCATTTTTTGCGATTTCAAGGTCGAAAAACACATAGGCCCCAAAATGAAAGAAACGGCTGCCGCGCCAAAACTATGGCTTCAAACTTGATGAAAACAGTCTCTCCCATATTAACTCACGGGCTGATTGTGTTTTTTAGGCCTTCGCAAGCTATCGGAAGTGTGTGCGCAGCAGGAGAGACAAATCTATGTTTTCGCGCCTTTTTTGCCATTTCCATGTCGAAAAACACACAGACCCCAAAAATAAAGAAACGGCTGTCCAGCCAAAACTGAGGCTTCAAACTTGATGAAAACAGTCTCTCCCAAAATAACTCAAGGGCCGCTTGTGTTTTTTAGGCCTTCGCAAGCTATCGGAAGTGTGTGCGCAGCAGGAGAGACAAATCTATGTTTTCGCGCCTGTTTTGCCATTTCCAGGTCGAAAAACACATAGACCCCAAAAATAAAGAAACGGCTGTCCAGCCAAAACTGAGGCTTCAAACTTGATGAAAACAGTCTCTCCCACAATAACTCAAGGGACGCTTGTGTTTTTTAGGCCTTCGCAAGCTATCGGAAGTGACAAATCCATGTTTTCGCGCCTTTTTTGCGATTTCAAGGTCGAAAAACACATAGGCCCCAAAATGAAAGAAACGGCTGCCGCGCCAAAACTATGGCTTCAAACTTGATGAAAACAGTCTCTCCCATATTAACTCACGGGCTGATTGTGTTTTTTAGGCCTTCGCAAGCAATCGGAAGTGTGTGCGCAGCAGGAGAGACAAATCTATGTTTTCGCGCCTTTTTTGCCATTTCCAGGTCGAAAAACACACAGACCCCAAAAATAAAGAAACGGCTGTCCAGCCAAAACTGAGGCTTCAAACTTGATGAAAACAGTCTCTCCCAAAATAACTCAAGGGCCGCTTGTGTTTTTTAGGCCTTCGCAAGCTATCGGAAGTGTGTGCGCGGCAGTAGAGACAAATCCATGTTTTCGCGCATTTTTTGTGATTTCAAGGTCGAAAAACACATAGGCCCCAAAATGAAAGAAACGGCTGCCGCGCCAAAACTATGGCTTCAAACTTGATGAAAACAGTCTCTCCCATAATAACTCACGGGCTGCTTGTGTTTTTTAGGCCTTTGCAAGCTATCGGAAGTGTGTGCGCGGCAGGAGAGACAAATCCATGTTTTCGCGCCTTTTTTGCGATTTCAAGGTCGAAAAACACATAGGCCCCAAAATGAAAGAAACGGCTGCCGCGCCAAAACTATGGCTTCAAACTTGATGAAAACAGTCTCTCCCATAATAACTCACGGGCTGCTTGTGTTTTTTAGGCCTTTGCAAGCTATCGGAAGTGTGTGCGCGGCAGGAGAGACAAATCCATGTTTTCGCGCCTTTTTTGCGATTTCAAGGTCGAAAAACACATAGGCCCCAAAATGAAAGAAACGGCTGGCGCGCCAAAACTATGGCTTCAAACTTGATGAAAACAGTCTCTCCCATAATAACTCACGGACTACTTGTGTTTTTTAGGCCTTTGCAAGCTATCGGAAGTGTGTGCGCGGCAGGAGAGACAAATCCATGTTTTCGCGCCTTTTTTGCGATTTCCAGGTCGAAAAACACACAGACCCCAAAAATAAAGAAACGGCTGTCCAGCCAAAACTGAGGCTTCAAACTTGATGAAAACAGTCTCTCCCACAATAACTCAAGGGCCGCTTGTGTTTTTTAGGCCTTCGCAAGCTATCGGAAGTGTGTGCGCGGCAGGAGAGACAAATCCATGTTTTCGCGCATTTTTTGCGATTTCAAGGTCGAAAAACACATAGGCCCCAAAATGAAAGAAACGGCTGGCGCGACAAAACTATGGCTTCAAACTTGATGAAAACAGTCTCTCCCATAATAACTCACGGGCTGCTTGTGTTTTTTAGGCCTTTGCAAGCTATCGGAAGTGTGTGCGCGGCAGGAGAGACAAATCCATGTTTTCGCGCCTTTTTTGCGATTTCCAGGTCGAAAAACACACAGACCCCAAAAATAAAGAAACGGCTGTCCAGCCAAAACTGAGGCTTCAAACTTGATGAAAACAGTCTCTCCCACAATAACTCAAGTGACGCTTGTGTTTTTTAGGCCTTCGCAAGCTATCGGAAGTGTGTGCGCGGCAGGAGAGACAAATCCATGTTTTCGCGCATTTTTTGCGATTTCAAGGTCGAAAAACACATAGGCCCCAAAATGAAAGAAACGGCTGCCGCGCCAAAACTATGGCTTCAAACTTGATGAAAACAGTCTCTCCCATATTAACTCACGGGCTGATTGTGTTTTTTAGGCCTTCGCAAGCTATCGGAAGTGTGTGCGCAGCAGGAGAGACAAATCTATGTTTTCGCGCCTTTTTTGCCATTTCCAGGTCGAAAAACACACAGACCCCAAAAATAAAGAAACGGCTGTCCAGCCAAAACTGAGGCTTCAAACTTGATGAAAACAGTCTCTCCCAAAATAACTCAAGGGCCGCTTGTGTTTTTTAGGCCTTCGCAAGCTATCGGAAGTGTGTGCGCAGCAGGAGAGACAAATCTATGTTTTCGCGCCTGTTTTGCCATTTCCAGGTCGAAAAACACATAGACCCCAAAAATAAAGAAACGGCTGTCCAGCCAAAACTGAGGCTTCAAACTTGATGAAAACAGTCTCTCCCACAATAACTCAAGGGACGCTTGTGTTTTTTAGGCCTTCGCAAGCTATCGGAAGTGACAAATCCATGTTTTCGCGCCTTTTTTGCGATTTCAAGGTCGAAAAACACATAGGCCCCAAAATGAAAGAAACGGCTGCCGCGCCAAAACTATGGCTTCAAACTTGATGAAAACAGTCTCTCCCATATTAACTCACGGGCTGATTGTGTTTTTTAGGCCTTCGCAAGCAATCGGAAGTGTGTGCGCAGCAGGAGAGACAAATCTATGTTTTCGCGCCTTTTTTGCCATTTCCAGGTCGAAAAACACACAGACCCCAAAAATAAAGAAACGGCTGTCCAGCCAAAACTGAGGCTTCAAACTTGATGAAAACAGTCTCTCCCAAAATAACTCAAGGGCCGCTTGTGTTTTTTAGGCCTTCGCAAGCTATCGGAAGTGTGTGCGCGGCAGTAGAGACAAATCCATGTTTTCGCGCATTTTTTGTGATTTCAAGGTCGAAAAACACATAGGCCCCAAAATGAAAGAAACGGCTGCCGCGCCAAAACTATGGCTTCAAACTTGATGAAAACAGTCTCTCCCATAATAACTCACGGGCTGCTTGTGTTTTTTAGGCCTTTGCAAGCTATCGGAAGTGTGTGCGCGGCAGGAGAGACAAATCCATGTTTTCGCGCCTTTTTTGCGATTTCAAGGTCGAAAAACACATAGGCCCCAAAATGAAAGAAACGGCTGCCGCGCCAAAACTATGGCTTCAAACTTGATGAAAACAGTCTCTCCCATAATAACTCACGGGCTGCTTGTGTTTTTTAGGCCTTTGCAAGCTATCGGAAGTGTGTGCGCGGCAGGAGAGACAAATCCATGTTTTCGCGCCTTTTTTGCGATTTCAAGGTCGAAAAACACATAGGCCCCAAAATGAAAGAAACGGCTGGCGCGCCAAAACTATGGCTTCAAACTTGATGAAAACAGTCTCTCCCATAATAACTCACGGACTACTTGTGTTTTTTAGGCCTTTGCAAGCTATCGGAAGTGTGTGCGCGGCAGGAGAGACAAATCCATGTTTTCGCGCCTTTTTTGCGATTTCCAGGTCGAAAAACACACAGACCCCAAAAATAAAGAAACGGCTGTCCAGCCAAAACTGAGGCTTCAAACTTGATGAAAACAGTCTCTCCCATAATAACTCACGGGCTGCTTGTGTTTTTTAGGCCTTTGCAAGCTATCGGAAGTGTGTGCGCGGCAGGAGAGACAAATCCATGTTTTCGCGCCTTTTTTGCGATTTCAAGGTCGAAAAACACATAGGCCCCAAAATGAAAGAAACGGCTGGCGCGCCAAAACTATGGCTTCAAACTTGATGAAAACAGTCTCTCCCATAATAACTCACGGACTGCTTGTGTTTTTTAGGCCTTTGCAAGCTATCGGAAGTGTGTGCGCGGCAGGAGAGACAAATCCATGTTTTCGCGCCTTTTTTGCGATTTCCAGGTCGAAAAACACACAGACCCCAAAAATAAAGAAACGGCTGTCCAGCCAAAACTGAGGCTTCAAACTTGATGAAAACAGTCTCTCCCACAATAACTCAAGGGCCGCTTGTGATTTTTAGGCCTTCGCAAGCTATCGGAAGTGTGTGCGCGGCAGGAGAGACAAATCCATGTTTTCGCGCATTTTTTGCGATTTCAAGGTCGAAAAACACATAGGCCCCAAAATGAAAAAAACGGCTGCCGCGCCAAAACTATGGCTTCAAACTTGATGAAAACAGTCTCTCCCAAAATAACTCAAGGGCTGCTTGTGTTTTTTAGGCCTTCGCAAGCTATCGGAAGTGTGTGCGCAGCAGGAGAGACAAATCTATGTTTTCGCGCCTGTTTTGCCATTTCCAGGTCGAAAAACACATAGACCCCAAAAATAAAGAAACGGCTGTCCAGCCAAAACTGAGGCTTCAAACTTGATGAAAACAGTCTCTCCCACAATAACTCAAGGGACGCTTGTGTTTTTTAGGCCTTCGCAAGCTATCGGAAGTGACAAATTCATGTTTTCGCGCCTTTTTTGCGATTTCAAGGTCGAAAAACACATAGGCCCCAAAATGAAAGAAACGGCTGGCGCGACAAAACTATGGCTTCAAACTTGATGAAAACAGTCTCTCCCATAATAACTCACGGGCTGCTTGTGTTTTTTAGGCCTTTGCAAGCTATCGGAAGTGTGTGCGCGGCAGGAGAGACAAATCCATGTTTTCGCTCCTTTTTTGCGATTTCCAGGTCGAAAAACACACAGACCCCAAAAATAAAGAAACGGCTGTCCAGCCAAAACTGAGGCTTCAAACTTGATGAAAACAGTCTCTCCCACAATAACTCAATGGCCGCTTGTGTTTTTTAGGCCTTCGCAAGCTATCGGAAGTGTGTGCGCGGCAGGAGAGACAAATCCATGTTTTCGCGAATTTTTTGCGATTTCAAGGTCGAAAAACACATAGGCCCCAAAATGAAAGAAACGGCTGCCGCGCCAAAACTATGGCTTCAAACTTGATGAAAACAGTCTCTCCCATATTAACTCACGGGCTGATTGTGTTTTTTAGGCCTTCGCAAGCTATCGGAAGTGTGTGCGCAGCAGGAGAGACAAATCTATGTTTTCGCGCCTTTTTTGCCATTTCCAGGTCGAAAAACACACAGAACCCAAAAATAAAGCAACGGCTGTCCAGCCAAAACTGAGGCTTCAAACTTGATGAAAACAGTCTCTCCCACAATAACTCAAGGGCCGCTTGTGTTTTTTAGGCCTTCGCAAGCTATCGGAAGTGTGTGCGCGGCAGGAGAGACAAATCCATGTTTTCGCGCCTTTTTTGCGATTTCAAGGTCGAAAAACACATAGGCCCCAAAATGAAAGAAACGGCTGGCGCGCCAAAACTATGGCTTCAAACTTGATGAAAACAGTCTCTCCCATATTAACTCACGGGCTGATTGTGTTTTTTAGGCCTTCGCAAGCTATCGGAAGTGTGTGCGCAGCAGGAGAGACAAATCTATGTTTTCGCGCCTGTTTTGCCATTTCCAGGTCGAAAAACACACAGACCCCAAAAATAAAGAAACGGCTGTCCAGCCAAAACTGAGGCTTCAAACTTGATGAAAACAGTCTCTCAGACAATAACTCAAGGGCCGCAAGCTATCGGAAGTGTGTGCGCGGCAGGAGAGACAAATCCATGTTTTCGCGCCTTTTTTGCGATTTCAAGGTCGAAAAACACATAGGCCCCAAAATGAAAGAAACGGCTGGCGCGCCAAAACTATGGCTTCAAACTTGATGAAAACAGTCTCTCAGACAATAACTCAAGGGCCGCTTGTGTTTTTTAGGCCTTCGCAAGCTATCGGAAGTGTGTGCGCGGCAGGAGAGACAAATCCATGTTTTCGCGCCTTTTTTGCCATTTCCAGGTCGAAAAACACAAAGGCCCCAAAATGAAAGAAACGGCTGCTGCGCCAAAACTATGACTTCAAACTTGATGAAAACAGTCTCTCCCACAATAACTCAAGGGCTGCTTGTGTTTTTTAGGCCTTCGCAAGATATCGGAAGTGTGGTTGTGGTCAGGGTCGGGGTCGGGGTTGGGGTTAGGGAAAGGGATAGGGTCGGGGTCGGGTTGATGGTTATGGTTAGGGTTGTGGTCAGGGTCGGGGTCGGGGTCGGGGTTGGGGTTAGGGAAAGGGATAGGGTCGGGGTCGGGTTGATGGTTAGGGTTGTGGTCAGGGTCGGGGTCGGGGTTGGGGTTAGGGAAAGGGATAGGGTCGGGGTCGGGTTGATGGTTATGGTTAGGGTTGTGGTCAGGGTCGGGGTCGGGGTTGGGGTTAGGGAAAGGGATAGGGTCGGGGTCGGGTTGATGGTTATGGTTAGGGTTGTGGTCAGGGTCGGGGTCGGGGTTGGGGTTAGGGAAAGGGATAGGGTCGGGGTCGGGTTGATGGTTATGGTTAGGGTTGTGGTCAGGGTCGGGGTCGGGGTTGGGGTTAGGGAAAGGGATAGGGTCGGGGTCGGGTTGATGGTTATGGTTAGGGTTGTGGTCAGGGTCGGGGTCGGGGTTGGGGTTAGGGAAAGGGATAGGGTCGGGGTCGGGTTGATGGTTATGGTTAGGGTTGTGGTCAGGGTCGGGGTCGGGGTTGGGGTTAGGGAAAGGGATAGGGTCGGGGTCGGGTTGATGGTTATGGTTAGGGTTGTGGTCAGGGTCGGGGTCGGGGTTGGGGTTAGGGAAAGGGATAGGGTCGGGGTCGGGTTGATGGTTATGGTTAGGGTTGTGGTCAGGGTCGGGGTCGGGGTTGGGGTTAGGGAAAGGGATAGGGTCGGGGTCGGGTTGATGGTTATGGTTAGGGTTGTGGTCAGGGTCGGGGTCGGGGTTGGGGTTAGGGAAAGGGATAGGGTCGGGGTCGGGTTGATGGTTATGGTTAGGGTTGTGGTCAGGGTCGGGGTCGGGGTTGGGGTTAGGGAAAGGGATAGGGTCGGGGTCGGGTTGATGGTTATGGTTAGGGTTGTGGTCAGGGTCGGGGTCGGGGATGGGGTTAGGGAAAGGGATAGGGTTGGGGTCGGGTTGATGGTTATGGTTAGGGTTGTGGTCAGGGTCGGGGTTGGGGTTAGGGAAAGGGATAGGGTCGGGGTCGGGTTGATGGTTATGGTTAGGGTTGTGGTCAGGGTCGGGGTTGGGGTTAGGGAAAGGGATAGGGTCGGGGTCGGGTTGATGGTTATGGTTAGGGTTGTGGTCAGGGTCGGGGTCGGGGTTGGGGTTAGGGAAAGGGATAGGGTCGGGGTCGGGTTGATGGTTATGGTTAGGGTTGTGGTCAGGGTCGGGGTCGGGGTTGGGGTTAGGGAAAGGGATAGGGTCGGGGTCGGGTTGATGGTTATGGTTAGGGTTGTGGTCAGGGTCGGGGTTGGGGTTAGGGAAAGGGATAGGGTCGGGGTCGGGTTGATGGTTATGGTTAGGGTTGTGGTCAGGGTCGGGGTCGGGGTTGGGGTTAGGGAAAGGGATAGGGTCGGGGTCGGGTTGATGGTTATGGTTAGGGTTGTGGTCAGGGTCGGGGTCGGGGTTGGGGTTAGGGAAAGGGATAGGGTCGGGGTCGGGTTGATGGTTATGGTTAGGGTTGTGGTCAGAGTCGGGGTCGGGGTTGGGGTTAGGGAAAGGGATAGGGTCGGGGTCGGGTTGATGGTTATGGTTAGGGTTGTGGTCAGGGTCGGGGTCGGGGTTGGGGTTAGGGAAAGGGATAGGGTCGGGGTCGGGTTGATGGTTATGGTTAGGGTTGTGGTCAGGGTCGGGGTTGGGGTTAGGGAAAGGGATAGGGTCGGGGTCGGGTTGATGGTTATGGTTAGGGTTGTGGTCAGGGTCGGGGTTGGGGTTAGGGAAAGGGATAGGGTCGGGGTCGGGTTGATGGTTATGGTTAGGGTTGTGGTCAGGGTCGGGGTTGGGGTTAGGGAAAGGGATAGGGTCGGGGTCGGGTTGATGGTTATGGTTAGGGTTGTGGTCAGGGTCGGGGTCGGGGTTGGGGTTAGGGAAAGGGATAGGGTCGGGGTCGGGTTGATGGTTATGGTTAGGGTTGTGGTCAGGGTCGGGGTCGGGGTTGGGGTTAGGGAAAGGGATGGGGTCGGGGTCGGGTTGATGGTTATGGTTAGGGTTGTGGTCAGGGTCGGGGTTGGGGTTAGGGAAAGGGATAGTGTCGGGGTCGGGTTGATGGTTATGGTTAGGGTTGTGGTCAGGGTCGGGGTCGGGGTTGGGGTTAGGGAAAGGGATAGGGTCGGGGTCGGGTTGATGGTTATGGTTAGGGTTGTGGTCAGGGTCGGGGTCGGGGTTGGGGTTAGGGAAAGGGATAGGGTCGGGGTCGGGTTGATGGTTATGGTTAGGGTTGTGGTCAGGGTCGGGGTCGGGGTTGGGGTTAGGGAAAGGGATAGGGTCGGGGTCGGGTTGATGGTTATGGTTAGGGTTGTGGTCAGGGTCGGGGTCGGGGTTGGGGTTAGGGAAAGGGATAGGGTCGGGGTCGGGTTGATGGTTATGGTTAGGGTTGTGGTCAGGGTCGGGGTTGGGGTTAGGGAAAGGGATAGGGTCGGGGTCGGGTTGATGGTTATGGTTAGGGTTGTGGTCAGGGTCGGGGTCGGGGTTGGGGTTAGGGAAAGGGATAGGGTCGGGGTCGGGTTGATGGTTATGGTTAGGGTTGTGGTCAGGGTCGGGGTCGGGGTTGGGGTTAGGGAAAGGGATAGGGTCGGGGTCGGGTTGATGGTTATGGTTAGGGTTGTGGTCAGGGTCGGGGTCGGGGTTGGGGTTAGGGAAAGGGATAGGGTCGGGTTCGGGTTGATGGTTATGGTTAGGGTTGTGGTCAGGGTCGGGGTCGGGGTTGGGGTTAGGGAAAGGGATAGGGTCGGGGTCGGGTTGATGGTTATTGTTAGGGTTGTGGTCAGGGTCGGGGTCGGGGTTGGGGTTAGGGAAAGGGATAGGGTCGGGGTCGGGTTGATGGTTATGGTTAGGGTTGTGGTCAGGGTCGGGGTCGGGGTTGGGGTTAGGGAAAGGGATAGGGTCGGGGTCGGGTTGATGGTTATGGTTAGGGTTGTGGTCAGGGTCGGGGTCGGGTTTGGGGTTAGGGAAAGGGATAGGGTCGGGGTCGGGTTGATGGTTATGGTTAGGGTTGTGGTCAGGGTCGGGGTCGGGGTTGGGGTTAGGGAAAGGGATAGGGTCGGGGTCGGGTTGATGGTTATGGTTAGGGTTGTGGTCAGGGTCGGGGTCGGGGTTGGGGTTAGGGAAAGGGATAGGGTCGGGGTCGGGTTGATGGTTATGGTTAGGGTTGTGGTCAGGGTCGGGGTCGGGGTTGGGGTTAGGGAAAGGGAAAGGGATAGGGTCGGGGTCGGGTTGATGGTTATGGTTAGGGTTGTGGTCAGGGTCGGGGTCGGGGTTGGGGTTAGGGAAAGGGATAGGGTCGGGGTCGGGTTGATGGTTATGGTTAGGGTTGTGGTCAGGGTCGGGGTCGGGGTTGGGGTTAGGGAAAGGGATAGGGTCGGGGTCGGGTTGATGGTTATGGTTAGGGTTGTGGTCAGGGTCGGGGTCGGGGTTGGGGTTAGGGAAAGGGATAGGGTCGGGGTCGGGTTGATGGTTATGGTTAGGGTTGTGGTCAGGGTCGGGGTCGGGGTTGGGGTTAGGGAAAGGGATAGGGTCGGGGTCGGGTTGATGGTTATGGTTAGGGTTGTGGTCAGGGTCGGGGTCGGGGTTGGGGTTAGGGAAAGGGATAGGGTCGGGGTCGGGTTGATGGTTATGGTTAGGGTTGTGGTCAGGGTCGGGGTCGGGGTTGGGGTTAGGGAAAGGGATAGGGTCGGGGTCGGGTTGATGGTTATGGTTAGGGTTGTGGTCAGGGTCGGGGTTGGGGTTAGGGAAAGGGATAGGGTCGGGGTCGGGTTGATGGTTATGGTTAGGGTTGTGGTCAGGGTCGGGGTCGGGTTTGGGGTTAGGGAAAGGGATAGGGTCGGGGTCGGGTTGATGGTTATGGTTAGGGTTGTGGTCAGGGTCGGGGTCGGGGTTGGGGTTAGGGAAAGGGATAGGGTCGGGGTCGGGTTGATGGTTATGGTTAGGGTTGTGGTCAGGGTCGGGGTCGGGGTTGGGGTTAGGGAAAGGGATAGGGTCGGGGTCGGGTTGATGGTTATGGTTAGGGTTGTGGTCAGGGTCGGGGTCGGGGTTGGGGTTAGGGAAAGGGATAGGGTCGGGGTCGGGTTGATGGTTATGGTTAGGGTTGTGGTCAGGGTCGGGGTCGGGGTTGGGGTTAGGGAAAGGGATAGGGTCGGGGTCGGGTTGATGGTTATGGTTATGGTTAGGGTTGTGGTCAGGGTCGGGGTCGGGGTTGGGGTTGGGGTTAGGGAAAGGGATAGGGTCGGGGTCGGGTTGATGGTTATGGTTAGGGTTGTGGTCAGGGTCGGGGTCGGGGTTGGGGTTAGGGAAAGGGATAGGGTCGGGGTCGGGTTGATGGTTATGGTTAGGGTTGTGGTCAGGGTCGGGGTCGGGGTTGGGGTTAGGGAAAGGGATAGGGTCGGGGTCGGGTTGATGGTTATGGTTAGGGTTGTGGTCAGGGTCGGGGTCGGGGTTGGGGTTAGGGAAACGGATAGGGTCGGGGTCGGGTTGATGGTTATGGTTAGGGTTGTGGTCAGGGTCGGGGTCGGGGTTGGGGTTAGGGAAAGGGATAGGGTCGGGGTCGGGTTGATGGTTATGGTTAGGGTTGTGGTCAGGGTCGGGGTCGGGGTTGGGGTTAGGGAAATGGATAGGGTCGGGGTCGGGTTGATGGTTATGGTTAGGGTTGTGGTCAGGGTCGGGGTCGGGGTTGGGGTTAGGGAAAGGGATAGGGTCGGGGTCGGGTTGATGGTTATGGTTAGGGTTGTGGTCAGGGTCGGGGTCGGGGTTGGGGTTAGGGAAAGGGATAGGGTCGGGGTCGGGTTGATGGTTATGGTTAGGGTTGTGGTCAGGGTCGGGGTCGGGGTTGGGGTTAGGGAAAGGGATAGGGTCGGGGTCGGGTTGATGGTTATGGTTAGGGTTGTGGTCAGGGTCGGGGTCGGGGTTGGGGTTAGGGAAAGGGATAGGGTCGGGGTCGGGTTGATGGTTATGGTTAGGGTTGTGGTCAGGGTCGGGGTCGGGGTTGGTGTTAGGGAAAGGGATAGGGTCGGGGTCGGGTTGATGGTTATGGTTAGGGTTGTGGTCAGGGTCGGGGTCGGGGTTGGGGTTAGGGAAAGGGATAGGGTCGGGGTCGGGTTGATGGTTATGGTTAGGGTTGTGGTCAGGGTCGGGGTCGGGGTTGGGGTTAGGGAAAGGGATAGGGTCGGGGTCGGGTTGATGGTTATGGTTAGGGTTGTGGTCAGGGTCGGGGTCGGGGTTGGGGTTAGGGAAAGGGATAGGGTCGGGGTCGGGTTGATGGTTATGGTTAGGGTTGTGCTCAGGGTCGGGGTCGGGGTTGGGGTTAGGGAAAGGGATAGGGTCGGGGTCGGGTTGATGGTTATGGTTAGGGTTGTGGTCAGGGTCGGGGTCGGGGTTGGGGTTAGGGAAAGGGATAGGGTCGGGGTCGGGTTGATGGTTATGGTTAGGGTTGTGGTCAGGGTCGGGGTCGGGGTTGGGGTTAGGGAAAGGGATAGGGTCGGGGTCGGGTTGATGGTTATGGTTAGGGTTGTGGTCAGGGTCGGGGTCGGGGTTGGGGTTAGGGAAATGGATAGGGTCGGGGTCGGGTTGATGGTTATGGTTAGGGTTGTGGTCAGGGTCGGGGTCGGGGTTGGGGTTAGGGAAAGGGATAGGGTCGGGGTCGGGTTGATGGTTATGGTTAGGGTTGTGGTCAGGGTCGGGGTCGGGGTTGGGGTTAGGGAAAGGGATAGGGTCGGGGTCGGGTTGATGGTTATGGTTAGGGTTGTGGTCAGGGTCGGGGTCGGGGTTGGGGTTAGGGAAAGGGATAGGGTCGGGGTCGGGTTGATGGTTATGGTTAGGGTTGTGGTCAGGGTCGGGGTCGGGGTTGGGGTTAGGGAAAGGGATAGGGTCGGGGTCGGGTTGATGGTTATGGTTAGGGTTGTGGTCAGGGTCGGGGTCGGGGTTGGGGTTAGGGAAAGGGATAGGGTCGGGGTCGGGTTGATGGTTATGGTTAGGGTTGTGGTCAGGGTCGGGGTCGGGGTTGGGGTTAGGGAAAGGGATAGGGTCGGGGTCGGGTTGATGGTTATGGTTAGGGTTGTGCTCAGGGTCGGGGTCGGGGTTGGGGTTAGGGAAAGGGATATGGTCGGGGTCGGGTTGATGGTTATGGTTAGGGTTGTGGTCAGGGTCGGGGTCGGGGTTGGGGTTAGGGAAAGGGATAGGGTCGGGGTCGGGTTGATGGTTATGGTTAGGGTTGTGGTCAGGGTCGGGGTCGGGGTTGGGGTTAGGGAAAGGGATAGGGTCGGGGTCGGGTTGATGGTTATGGTTAGGGTTGTGGTCAGGGTCGGGGTCGGGGTTGGGGTTAGGGAAAGGGATAGGGTCGGGGTCGGGTTGATGGTTATGGTTAGGGTTGTGGTCAGGGTCGGGGTCGGGGTCGGGGTTGGGGTTAGGGAAAGGGATAGGGTCGGGGTCGGGTTGATGGTTATGGTTAGGGTTGTGGTCAGGGTCGGGGTCGGGGTTGGGGTTAGGGAAAGGGATAGGGTCGGGGTCGGGTTGATGGTTATGGTTAGGGTTGTGGTCAGGGTCGGGGTCGGGGTTGGGGTTAGGGAAAGGGATAGGGTCGGGGTCGGGTTGATGGTTATGGTTAGGGTTGTGGTCAGGGTCGGGGTCGGGGTCGGGGTCGGGGTTGGGGTTAGGGAAAGGGATAGGGTCGGGGTCGGGTTGATGGTTATGGTTAGGGTTGTGGTCAGGGTCGGGGTCGGGGTTGGGGTTAGGGAAAGGGATAGGGTCGGGGTCGGGTTGATGGTTATGGTTAGGGTTGTGGTCAGGGTCGGGGTCGGGGTTGGGGTTAGGGAAAGGGATAGGGTCGGGGTCGGGTTGATGGTTATGGTTAGGGTTGTGGTCAGGGTCGGGGGCGGGGTTGGGGTTAGGGAAAGGGATAGGGTCGGGGTCGGGTTGATGGTTATGGTTAGGGTTGTGGTCAGGGTCGGGGTCGGGGTTGGGGTTAGGGAAAGGGATAGGGTCGGGGTCGGGTTGATGGTTATGGTTAGGGTTGTGGTCAGGGTCGGGGTCGGGGTTGGGGTTAGGGAAAGGGATAGGGTCGGGGTCGGGTTGATGGTTATGGTTAGGGTTGTGGTCAGGGTCGGGGTCGGGGTTGGGGTTAGGGAAAGGGATAGGGTCGGGGTCGGGTTGATGGTTATGGTTAGGGTTGTGGTCAGGGTCGGGGTCGGGGTTGGGGTTAGGGAAAGGGATAGGGTCGGGGTCGGGTTGATGGTTATGGTTAGGGTTGTGGTCAGGGTCGGGGTCGGGGTCGGGGTTGGGGTTAGGGAAAGGGATAGGGTCGGGGTCGGGTTGATGGTTATGGTTAGGGTTGTGGTCAGGGTCGGGGTCGGGGTTGGGGTTAGGGAAAGGGATAGGGTCGGGGTCGGGTTGATGGTTATGGTTAGGGTTGTGGTCAGGGTCGGGGTCGGGGTTGGGGTTAGGGAAAGGGATAGGGTCGGGGTCGGGTTGATGGTTATGGTTAGGGTTGTGGTCAGGGTCGGGGTCGGGGTTGGGGTTAGGGAAAGGGATAGGGTCGGGGTCGGGTTGATGGTTATGGTTAGGGTTGTGGTCAGGGTCGGGGTCGGGGTTGGGGTTAGGGAAAGGGATAGGGTCGGGGTCGGGTTGATGGTTATGGTTAGGGTTGTGGTCAGGGTCGGGGTCGGGGTTGGGGTTAGGGAAAGGGATAGGGTCGTGGTCGGGTTGATGGTTATGGTTAGGGTTGTGGTCAGGGTCGGGGTCGGGGTTGGGGTTAGGGAAAGGGATAGGGTCGGGGTCGGGTTGATGGTTATGGTTAGGGTTGTGGTCAGGGTCGGGGTCGGGGTTGGGGTTGGGGTTAGGGAAAGGGATAGGGTCGGGGTCGGGTTGATGGTTATGGTTAGGGTTGTGGTCAGGGTCGGGGTCGGGGTTGGGGTTAGGGAAAGGGATAGGGTCGGGGTCGGGTTGATGGTTATGGTTAGGGTTGTGGTCAGGGTCGGGGTCGGGGTTGGGGTTAGGGAAAGGGATAGGGTCGGGGTCGGGTTGATGGTTATGGTTAGGGTTGTGGTCAGGGTCGGGGTCGGGGTTGGGGTTGGGGTTAGGGAAAGGGATAGGGTCGGGGTCGGGTTGATGGTTATGGTTAGGGTTGTGGTCAGGGTCGGGGTCGGGGTTGGGGTTAGGGAAAGGGATAGGGTCGGGGTCGGGTTGATGGTTATGGTTAGGGTTGTGGTCAGTGTCGGGGTCGGGGTTGGGGTTAGGGAAAGGGATAGGGTCGGGGTCGGGTTGATGGTTATGGTTAGGGTTGTGGTCAGGGTCGTGGTCGGGGTTGGGGTTAGGGAAAGGGATAGGGTCGGGGTCGGGTTGATGGTTATGGTTAGGGTTGTGGTCAGGGTCGGGGTCGGGGTTGGGGTTAGGGAAAGGGATAGGGTCGGGGTCGGGTTGATGGTTATGGTTAGGGTTGTGGTCAGGGTCGGGGTTGGGGTTAGGGAAAGGGATAGGGTCGGGGTCGGGTTTATGGTTATGGTTAGGGTTGTGGTCAGGGTCGGGGTCGGGGTTGGGGTTAGGGAAAGGGATAGGGTCGGGGTCGGGTTGATGGTTATGGTTAGGGTTGTGGTCAGGGTCGGGGTCGGGGTTGGGGTTAGGGAAAGGGATAGGGTCGGGGTCGGGTTGATGGTTATGGTTAGGGTTGTGGTCAGGGTCGGGGTCGGGGTTGGAGTTAGGGAAAGGGATAGGGTCGGGGTCGGGTTGATGGTTATGGTTAGGGTTGTGGTCAGGGTCGGGGTCGGGGTTGGGGTTAGGGAAAGGGATAGGGTCGGGGTCGGGTTGATGGTTATGGTTAGGGTTGTGGTCAGGGTCGGGGTCGGGGTTGGGGTTAGGGAAAGGGATAGGGTCGGGGTCGGGTTGATGGTTATGGTTAGGGTTGTGGTCAGGGTCGGGGTCGGGGTTGGGGTTAGGGAAAGGGATAGGGTCGGGGTCGGGGTCGGGTTGATGGTTATGGTTAGGGTTGTGGTCAGGGTCGGGGTCGGGGTTGGGGTTAGGGAAAGGGATAGGGTCGGGGTCGGGTTGATGGTTATGGTTAGGGTTGTGGTCAGGGTCGGGGTCGGGGTTGGGGTTAGGGAAAGGGATAGGGTCGGGGTCGGGTTGATGGTTATGGTTAGGGTTGTGGTCAGGGTCGGGGTCGGGGTTGGGGTTAGGGAAAGGGATAGGGTCGGGGTCGGGTTGATGGTTATGGTTAGGGTTGAAACTTGATGAAAACAGTCTCTCCCACAACAACTCAAGGGCTGCTTGTGTTTTTTAGGCCTTTGCACGCTATCGGAAGTGTGTGCGCGGCAGGAGAGACAAATCCATGTTTTCGCGCCTTTTTTCCATTTCCAGGTCGAAGAAAACAAAGGCCCCAAAAATAAAGAAACGGCTGTCCAGCCAAAACTGAGGCTTCAAACTTGATGAAAACAGTCTCTCAGACAATAACTCAAGGGCCGCTTGTGTTTTTTAGGCCTTCGCAAGCTATCGGAAGTGTGTGCGCGGCAGGAGAGACAAATCCATGTTTTCGCGCCTTTTTTGCCATTTCCAGGTCGAAAAACACAAAGGCCCCAAAATGAAAGAAACGGCTGCCGCGCCAAAACTATGACTTCAAACTTGATGAAAACAGTCTCTCCCACAATAACTCAAGGGCTGCTTGTGTTTTTTAGGCCTTCGCAAGATATCGGAAGTGTGTGCGCGGCAGGAGAGACAAATCAATGTTTTCGCGACTTTTTTGCGATTTCAAGGTCGAAAAACACATAGGCCCCAAAATGAAAGAAACGGCTGGCGCGCCAAAACTATGGCTTCAAACTTGATGAAAACAGTCTCTCCCATAATAACTCACGGGCTGCTTGTGTTTTTTAGGCCATTGCACGCTATCGGAAGTGTGTGCGCGGCAGGAGAGACAAATCCATGTTTTCGCGACTTTTTTGCGATTTCAAGGTCGAAAAACACATAGGCCCCAAAATGAAAGAAACGGCTGGCGCGCCAAAACTATGGCTTCAAACTTGATGAAAACAGTCTCTCCCATAATAACTCACGGGCTGCTTGTGTTTTTTAGGCCTTTGCACGCTATCGGAAGTGTGTGCGCGGCAGGAGAGACAAATCCATGTTTTCGCGCCTTTTTTGCCATTTCCAGGTCGAAAAACACAAAGGCCCCAAAATGAAAGAAACGGCTGCCGCGCCAAAACTATGGCTTCAAACTTGATGAAAACAGTCTCTCCCACAACAACTCAAGGGCTGCTTGTGTTTTTTAGGCCTTCGCAAGATAACGGAAGTGTGTGCGCGGCAGGAGAGACAAATCAATGTTTTCGCGCCTTTTTTGCGATTTCAAGGTCGAAAAACACATAGGCCCCAAAATGAAAGAAACGGCTGCCGCGCCAAAACTATGGCTTCAAACTTGATGAAAACAGTCTCTCCCACAATAACTCAATGGCCACTTGTGTTTTTTAGGCCTTCGCAAGCTATCGGAAGTGTGTGCACAGCAGGAGAGACAAATCTATGTTTTCGCGCCTGTTTTGCCATTTCCAGGTCGAAAAACACACAGACCCCAAAAATAAAGAAACGGCTGTCCAGCCAAAACTGAGGCTTCAAACTTGATGAAAACAGTCTCTCCCATAATAACTCACGGGCTGCTTGTGTTTTTTAGGCCATTGCACGCTATCGGAAGTGTGTGCGCGGCAGGAGAGACAAATCCATGTTTTCGCGCCTTTTTTGCCATTTCCAGGTCGAAAAACACAAAGGCCCCAAAATGAAAGAAACGGCTGCCGCGCCAAAACTATGACTTCAAACTTGATGAAAACAGTCTCTCCCACAATAACTCAAGGGCTGCTTGTGTTTTTTAGGCCTTCGCAAGATATCGGAAGTGTGTGCGCGGCAGGAGAGACAAATCAATGTTTTCGCGACTTTTTTGCGATTTCAAGGTCGAAAAACACATAGGCCCCAAAATGAAAGAAACGGCTGGCGCGCCAAAACTATGGCTTCAAACTTGATGAAAACAGTCTCTCCCATAATAACTCACGGGCTGCTTGTGTTTTTTAGGCCTTTGCACGCTATCGGAAGTGTGTGCGCGGCAGGAGAGACAAATCCATGTTTTCGCGCCTTTTTTGCCATTTCCATGTCGAAAAACACAAAGGCCCCAAAATGAAAGAAACGGCTGCCGCGCCAAAACTATGGCTTCAAACTTGATGAAAACAGTCTCTCCCACAACAACTCAAGGGCTGCTTGTGTTTTTTAGGCCTTCGCAAGATAACGGAAGTGTGTGCGCGGCAGGAGAGACAAATCAATGTTTTCGCGCCTTTTTTGCGATTTCAAGGTCGAAAAACACATAGGCCCCAAAATGAAAGAAACGGCTGCCGCGCCAAAACTATGGCTTCAAACTTGATGAAAACAGTCTGTCCCACAATAACTCAATGGCCACTTGTGTTTTTTAGGCCTTCGCAAGCTATCGGAAGTGTGTGCGCGGCAGGAGAGCCAAATCCATGTTTTCGCGCATTTTTTGCGATTTCAAGGTCGAAAAACACATAGGCCCCAAAATGAAAGAAACGGCTGCCGCGCCAAAACTATGGCTTCAAACTTGATGAAAACAGTCTCTCCCATATTAACTCACGGGCTGATTGTGTTTTTTAGGCCTTCGCAAGCAATCGGAAGTGTGTGCACAGCAGGAGAGACAAATCTATGTTTTCGCGCCTACTTTGCCATTTCCAGGTCGAAAAACACACAGACCCCAAAAATAAAGAAACGGCTGTCCAGCCAAAACTGAGGCTTCAAACTTGATGAAAACAGTCTCTCCCACAATAACTCAAGGGCCGCTTGTGTTTTTTAGGCCTTTGCAAGCTATCGGAAGTGTGTGCGCGGCAGGAGAGACAAATCCATGTTTTCGCGCCTTTTTTGCGATTTCAAGGTCGAAAAACACATAGGCCCCAAAATGAAAGAAACGGCTGGCGCGCCAAAACTATGGCTTCAAACTTGATGAAAACAGTCTCTCCCATAATAACTCACGGGCTGCTTGTGTTTTTTAGGCCTTTGCAAGCTATCGGAAGTGTGTGCGCGGCAGGAGAGACAAATCCATGTTTTCGCGCCTTTTTTGCCATTTCCAGGTCGAAAAACACAAAGGCCCCAAAATGAAAGAAACGGCTGCCGCGCCAAAACTATGACTTCAAACTTGATGAAAACAGTCTCTCCCACAATAACTCAAGGGCTGCTTGTGTTTTTTAGGCCTTCGCAAGATATCGGAAGTGTGTGCGCGGCAGGAGAGACAAATCAATGTTTTCGCGACTTTTTTGCGATTTCAAGGTCGAAAAACACATAGGCCCCAAAATGAAAGAAACGGCTGGCGCGCCAAAACTATGGCTTCAAACTTGATGAAAACAGTCTCTCCCATAATAACTCACGGGCTGCTTGTGTTTTTTAGGCCTTTGCACGCTATCGGAAGTGTGTGCGCGGCAGGAGAGACAAATCCATGTTTTCGCGCCTTTTTTGCCATTTCCAGGTCGAAAAACACAAAGGCCCCAAAATGAAAGAAACGGCTGCCGCGCCAAAACTATGACTTCAAACTTGATGAAAACAGTCTCTCCCACAATAACTCAAGGGCTGCTTGTGTTTTTTAGGCCTTCGCAAGATATCGGAAGTGTGTGCGCGGCAGGAGAGACAAATCAATGTTTTCGCGACTTTTTTGCGATTTCAAGGTCGAAAAACACATAGGCCCCAAAATGAAAGAAACGGCTGGCGCGCCAAAACTATGGCTTCAAACTTGATGAAAACAGTCTCTCCCATAATAACTCACGGGCTGCTTGTGTTTTTTAGGCCTTTGCACGCTATCGGAAGTGTGTGCGCGGCAGGAGAGACAAATCCATGTTTTCGCGCCTTTTTTGCGATTTCCAGGTCGAAAAACACACAGACCCCAAAAATAAAGAAACGGCTGTCCAGCCAAAACTGAGGCTTCAAACTTGATGAAAACAGTCTCTCCCACAATAACTCAAGGGCCGCTTGTGTTTTTTAGGCCTTCGCAAGCTATCGGAAGTGTGTGCGCGGCAGGAGAGACAAATCCATGTTTTCGCGCATTTTTTGCGATTTCAAGGTCGAAAAACACATAGGCCCCAAAATGAAAGAAACGGCTGCCGCGCCAAAACTATGGCTTCAAACTTGATGAAAACAGTCTCTCCCATAATAACTCACAGGCTGCTTGTGTTTTTTAGGCCTTTGCAAGCTATCGGAAGTGTGTGCGCGGCAGGAGAGACAAATCCATGTTTTCGCGCCTTTTTTGCGATTTCAAGGTCGAAAAACACATAGGCCCCAAAATGAAAGAAACGGCTGGCGCGCCAAAACTATGGCTTCAAACTTGATGAAAACAGTCTCTCCCACAATAACTCAATGGCCGCTTGTGTTTTTTAGGCCTTCGCAAGCTATCGGAAGTGTGTGCGCGGCAGGAGAGACAAATCCATGTTTTCGCGCCTTTTTTGCGATTTCAAGGTCGAAAAACACATAGGCCCCAAAATGAAAGAAACGGCTGCCGCGCCAAAACTATGGCTTCAAACTTGATGAAAACAGTCTCTCCCATAATAACTCACAGGCTGCTTGTGTTTTTTAGGCCTTTGCAAGCTATCGGAAGTGTGTGCGCGGCAGGAGAGACAAATCCATGTTTTCGCGCCTTTTTTGCGATTTCAAGGTCGAAAAACACATAGGCCCCAAAATGAAAGAAACGGCTGGCGCGCCAAAACTATGGCTTCAAACTTGATGAAAACAGTCTCTCCCACAATAACTCAATGGCCGCTTGTGTTTTTTAGGCCTTCGCAAGCTATCGGAAGTGTGTGCGCGGCAGGAGAGACAAATCCATGTTTTCGCGCCTTTTTTGCGATTTCAAGGTCGAAAAACACATAGGCCCCAAAATGAAAGAAACGGCTGGCGCGCCAAAACTATGGCTTCAAACTTGATGAAAACAGTCTCTCCCACAATAACTCAATGGCCGCTTGTGTTTTTTAGGCCTTCGCAAGCTATCGGAAGTGTGTGCGCGGCAGGAGAGACAAATCCATGTTTTCGCGCATTTTTTGCGATTTCAAGGTCGAAAAACACATAGGCCCCAAAATGAAAGAAACGGCTACCGCGCCAAAACTATGGCTTCAAACTTGATGAAAACAGTCTCTCCCATATTAACTCACGGGCTGATTGTGTTTTTTAGGCCTTCGCAAGCTATCGGAAGTGTGTGCGCAGCAGGAGAGACAAATCTATGTTTTCGCGCCTGTTTTGCCATTTCCAGGTCGAAAAACACACAGACCCCAAAAATAAAGAAACGGCTGTCCAGCCAAAACTGAGGCTTCAAACTTGATGAAAACAGTCTCTCCCACAATAACTCAAGGGCCGCTTGTGTTTTTTAGGCCTTTGCAAGCTATCGGAAGTGTGTGCGCGGCAGTAGAGACAAATCCATGTTTTCGCGCCTTTTTTGCGATTTCAAGGTCGAAAAACACATAGGCCCCAAAATGAAAGAAACGGCTGGCGCGCCAAAACTATGGCTTCAAACTTGATGAAAACAGTCTCTCCCATAATAACTCACGGGCTGCTTGTGTTTTTTAGGCCTTTGCAAGCTATCGGAAGTGTGTGCGCGGCAGGAGAGACAAATCCATGTTTTCGGGCCTTTTTTGCGATTTCAAGGTCGAAAAACACATAGGCCCCAAAATGAAAGAAACGGCTGGCGCGCCAAAACTATGGCTTCAAACTTGATGAAAACAGTCTCTCCCATAATAACTCACGGGCTGCTTGTGTTTTTTAGGCCTTTGCAAGCTATCGGAACTGTGTGCGCGGCAGGAGAGACAAATCCATGTTTTCGCGCCTTTTTTGCGATTTCCAGGTCGAAAAACACACAGACCCCAAAAATAAAGAAACGGCTGTCCAGCCAAAACTGAGGCTTCAAACTTGATGAAAACAGTCTCTCCCACAATAACTCAAGGGCCGCTTGTGTTTTTTAGGCCTTTGCAAGCTATCGGAAGTGTGTGCGCGGCAGGAGAGACAAATCCATGTTTTCGCGCCTTTTTTGCGATTTCAAGGTCGAAAAACACATAGGCCCCAAAATGAAAGAAACGGCTGGCGCGCCAAAACTATGGCTTCAAACTTGATGAAAACAGTCTCTCCCATAATAACTCACAGGCTGCTTGTGTTTTTTAGGCCTTTGCAAGCTATCGGAAGTGTGTGCGCGGCAGGAGAGACAAATCCATGTTTTCGCGCCTTTTTTGCGATTTCAAGGTCGAAAAACACATAGGCCCCAAAATGAAAGAAATGGCTGGCACGCCAAAACTATGGCTTCAAACTTGATGAAAACAGTCTCTCCCATAATAACTCACGGACTGCTTGTGTTTTTTAGGCCTTTGCAAGCTATCGGAAGTGTGTGCGCGGCAGGAGAGACAAATCCATGTTTTCGCGCCTTTTTTGCGATTTCCAGGTCGAAAAACACACAGACCCCAAAAATAAAGAAACGGCTGTCCAGCCAAAACTGAGGCTTCAAACTTGATGAAAACAGTCTCTCCCACAATAACTCAAGGGCCGCTTGTGTTTTTTAGGCCTTCGCAAGCTATCGGAAGTGTGTGCGCGGCAGGAGAGACAAATCCATGTTTTCGCGCATTTTTTGCGATTTCAAGGTCGAAAAACACATAGGCCCCAAAATGAAAGAAACGGCTGCCGCGCCAAAACTATGGCTTCAAACTTGATGAAAACAGTCTCTCCCATAATAACTCACAGGCTGCTTGTGTTTTTTAGGCCTTTGCAAGCTATCGGAAGTGTGTGCGCGGCAGGAGAGACAAATCCATGTTTTCGCGCCTTTTTTGCGATTTCCAGGTCGAAAAACACACAGACCCCAAAATGAAAGAAACGGCTGGCGCGCCAAAACTATGGCTTCAAACTTGATGAAAACAGTCTCTCCCATAATAACTCACGGGCTGCTTGTGTTTTTTAGGCCTTCGCAAGCTATCGGAAGTGTGTGCGCGGCAGGAGAGACAAATCCATGTTTTCGCGCATTTTTTGCGATTTCAAGGTCGAAAAACACATAGGCCCCAAAATGAAAGAAACGGCTGGCGCGCCAAAACTATGGCTTCAAACTTGATGAAAACAGTCTCTCCCATAATAACTCACGGGCTGCTTGTGTTTTTTAGGCCTTTGCAAGCTATCGGAAGTGTGTGCGCGGCAGGAGAGACAAATCCATGTTTTCGCGCATTTTTTGCGATTTCAAGGTCGAAAAACACATAGGCCCCAAAATGAAAGAAATGGCTGGCACGCCAAAACTATGGCTTCAAACTTGATGAAAACAGTCTCTCCCATAATAACTCACGGACTGCTTGTGTTTTTTAGGCCTTTGCAAGCTATCGGAAGTGTGTGCGCGGCAGGAGAGACAAATCCATGTTTTCGCGCCTTTTTTGCGATTTCCAGGTCGAAAAACACACAGACCCCAAAAATAAAGAAACGGCTGTCCAGCCAAAGCTGAGGCTTCAAACTTGATGAAAACAGTCTCTCCCACAATAACTCAAGGGCCGCTTGTGTTTTTTAGGCCTTCGCAAGCTATCGGAAGTGTGTGCGCGGCAGGAGAGACAAATCCATGTTTTCGCGCATTTTTTGCGATTTCAAGGTCGAAAAACACATAGGCCCCAAAATGAAAGAAACGGCTGCCGCGCCAAAACTATGGCTTCAAACTTGATGAAAACAGTCTCTCCCATAATAACTCACAGGCTGCTTGTGTTTTTTAGGCCTTTGCAAGCTATCGGAAGTGTGTGCGCGGCAGGAGAGACAAATCCATGTTTTCGCGCCTTTTTTGCGATTTCAAGGTCGAAAAACACATAGGACCCAAAATGAAAGAAACGGCTGGCGCGCCAAAACTATGGCTTCAAACTTGATGAAAACAGTCTCTCCCACAATAACTCAATGGCCGCTTGTGTTTTTTAGGCCTTCGCAAGCTATCGGAAGTGTGTGCGCGGCAGGAGAGACAAATCCATTTTTTCGCGCATTTTTTGCGATTTCAAGGTCGAAAAACACATAGGCCCCAAAATGAAAGAAACGGCTGCCGCGCCAAAACTATGGCTTCAAACTTGATGAAAACAGTCTCTCCCATAATAACTCACAGGCTGCTTGTGTTTTTTAGGCCTTTGCAAGCTATCGGAAGTGTGTGCGCGGCAGGAGAGACAAATCCATGTTTTCGCGCCTTTTTTGCGATTTCAAGGTCGAAAAACACATAGGCCCCAAAATGAAAGAAACGGCTGGCGCGCCAAAACTATGGCTTCAAACTTGATGAAAACAGTCTCTCCCATATTAACTCACGGGCTGCTTGTGTTTTTTAGGCCTTTGCAAGCTATCGGAAGTGTGTGCGCGGCAGGAGAGACAAATCCATGTTTTCGCGCCTTTTTTGCCATTTCCAGGTCGAAAAACACAAAGGCCCCAAAATGAAAGAAACGGCTGCCGCGCCAAAACTATGACTTCAAACTTGATGAAAACAGTCTCTCCCACAATAACTCAAGGGCTGCTTGTGTTTTTTAGGCCTTCGCAAGATATCGGAAGTGTGTGCGCGGCAGGAGAGACAAATCAATGTTTTCGCGCCTTTTTTGCGATTTCAAGGTCGAAAAACACATAGGCCCCAAAATGAAAGAAACGGCTGGCGCGCCAAAACTATGGCTTCAAACTTGATGAAAACAGTCTCTCCCACAATAACTCAATGGCCGCTTGTGTTTTTTAGGCCTTCGCAAGCTATCGGAAGTGTGTGCGCGGCAGGAGAGACAAATCCATGTTTTCGCGCCTTTTTTGCGATTTCAAGGTCGAAAAACACATAGGCCCCAAAATGAAAGAAACGGCTGCCGCGCCAAAACTATGGCTTCAAACTTGATGAAAACAGTCTCTCCCATAATAACTCACAGGCTGCTTGTGTTTTTTAGGCCTTTGCAAGCTATCGGAAGTGTGTGCGCGGCAGGAGAGACAAATCCATGTTTTCGCGCCTTTTTTGCGATTTCAAGGTCGAAAAACACATAGGCCCCAAAATGAAAGAAACGGCTGGCGCGCCAAAACTATGGCTTCAAACTTGATGAAAACAGTCTCTCCCACAATAACTCAATGGCCGCTTGTGTTTTTTAGGCCTTCGCAAGCTATCGGAAGTGTGTGCGCGGCAGGAGAGACAAATCCATGTTTTCGCGCCTTTTTTGCGATTTCAAGGTCGAAAAACACATAGGCCCCAAAATGAAAGAAACGGCTGGCGCGCCAAAACTATGGCTTCAAACTTGATGAAAACAGTCTCTCCCACAATAACTCAATGGCCGCTTGTGTTTTTTAGGCCTTCGCAAGCTATCGGAAGTGTGTGCGCGGCAGGAGAGACAAATCCATGTTTTCGCGCATTTTTTGCGATTTCAAGGTCGAAAAACACATAGGCCCCAAAATGAAAGAAACGGCTACCGCGCCAAAACTATGGCTTCAAACTTGATGAAAACAGTCTCTCCCATATTAACTCACGGGCTGATTGTGTTTTTTAGGCCTTCGCAAGCTATCGGAAGTGTGTGCGCAGCAGGAGAGACAAATCTATGTTTTCGCGCCTGTTTTGCCATTTCCAGGTCGAAAAACACACAGACCCCAAAAATAAAGAAACGGCTGTCCAGCCAAAACTGAGGCTTCAAACTTGATGAAAACAGTCTCTCCCACAATAACTCAAGGGCCGCTTGTGTTTTTTAGGCCTTTGCAAGCTATCGGAAGTGTGTGCGCGGCAGTAGAGACAAATCCATGTTTTCGCGCCTTTTTTGCGATTTCAAGGTCGAAAAACACATAGGCCCCAAAATGAAAGAAACGGCTGGCGCGCCAAAACTATGGCTTCAAACTTGATGAAAACAGTCTCTCCCATAATAACTCACGGGCTGCTTGTGTTTTTTAGGCCTTTGCAAGCTATCGGAAGTGTGTGCGCGGCAGGAGAGACAAATCCATGTTTTCGGGCCTTTTTTGCGATTTCAAGGTCGAAAAACACATAGGCCCCAAAATGAAAGAAACGGCTGGCGCGCCAAAACTATGGCTTCAAACTTGATGAAAACAGTCTCTCCCATAATAACTCACGGGCTGCTTGTGTTTTTTAGGCCTTTGCAAGCTATCGGAACTGTGTGCGCGGCAGGAGAGACAAATCCATGTTTTCGCGCCTTTTTTGCGATTTCCAGGTCGAAAAACACACAGACCCCAAAAATAAAGAAACGGCTGTCCAGCCAAAACTGAGGCTTCAAACTTGATGAAAACAGTCTCTCCCACAATAACTCAAGGGCCGCTTGTGTTTTTTAGGACTTTGCAAGCTATCGGAAGTGTGTGCGCGGCAGGAGAGACAAATCCATGTTTTCGCGCCTTTTTTGCGATTTCAAGGTCGAAAAACACATAGGCCCCAAAATGAAAGAAACGGCTGGCGCGCCAAAACTATGGCTTCAAACTTGATGAAAACAGTCTCTCCCATAATAACTCACAGGCTGCTTGTGTTTTTTAGGCCTTTGCAAGCTATCGGAAGTGTGTGCGCGGCAGGAGAGACAAATCCATGTTTTCGCGCCTTTTTTGCGATTTCAAGGTCGAAAAACACATAGGCCCCAAAATGAAAGAAATGGCTGGCACGCCAAAACTATGGCTTCAAACTTGATGAAAACAGTCTCTCCCATAATAACTCACGGACTGCTTGTGTTTTTTAGGCCTTTGCAAGCTATCGGAAGTGTGTGCGCGGCAGGAGAGACAAATCCATGTTTTCGCGCCTTTTTTGCGATTTCCAGGTCGAAAAACACACAGACCCCAAAAATAAAGAAACGGCTGTCCAGCCAAAACTGAGGCTTCAAACTTGATGAAAACAGTCTCTCCCACAATAACTCAAGGGCCGCTTGTGTTTTTTAGGCCTTCGCAAGCTATCGGAAGTGTGTGCGCGGCAGGAGAGACAAATCCATGTTTTCGCGCATTTTTTGCGATTTCAAGGTCGAAAAACACATAGGCCCCAAAATGAAAGAAACGGCTGCCGCGCCAAAACTATGGCTTCAAACTTGATGAAAACAGTCTCTCCCATAATAACTCACAGGCTGCTTGTGTTTTTTAGGCCTTTGCAAGCTATCGGAAGTGTGTGCGCGGCAGGAGAGACAAATCCATGTTTTCGCGCCTTTTTTGCGATTTCCAGGTCGAAAAACACACAGACCCCAAAATGAAAGAAACGGCTGGCGCGCCAAAACTATGGCTTCAAACTTGATGAAAACAGTCTCTCCCATAATAACTCACGGGCTGCTTGTGTTTTTTAGGCCTTCGCAAGCTATCGGAAGTGTGTGCGCGGCAGGAGAGACAAATCCATGTTTTCGCGCATTTTTTGCGATTTCAAGGTCGAAAAACACATAGGCCCCAAAATGAAAGAAACGGCTGGCGCGCCAAAACTATGGCTTCAAACTTGATGAAAACAGTCTCTCCCATAATAACTCACGGGCTGCTTGTGTTTTTTAGGCCTTTGCAAGCTATCGGAAGTGTGTGCGCGGCAGGAGAGACAAATCCATGTTTTCGCGCATTTTTTGCGATTTCAAGGTCGAAAAACACATAGGCCCCAAAATGAAAGAAATGGCTGGCACGCCAAAACTATGGCTTCAAACTTGATGAAAACAGTCTCTCCCATAATAACTCACGGACTGCTTGTGTTTTTTAGGCCTTTGCAAGCTATCGGAAGTGTGTGCGCGGCAGGAGAGACAAATCCATGTTTTCGCGCCTTTTTTGCGATTTCCAGGTCGAAAAACACACAGACCCCAAAAATAAAGAAACGGCTGTCCAGCCAAAGCTGAGGCTTCAAACTTGATGAAAACAGTCTCTCCCACAATAACTCAAGGGCCGCTTGTGTTTTTTAGGCCTTCGCAAGCTATCGGAAGTGTGTGCGCGGCAGGAGAGACAAATCCATGTTTTCGCGCATTTTTTGCGATTTCAAGGTCGAAAAACACATAGGCCCCAAAATGAAAGAAACGGCTGCCGCGCCAAAACTATGGCTTCAAACTTGATGAAAACAGTCTCTCCCATAATAACTCACAGGCTGCTTGTGTTTTTTAGGCCTTTGCAAGCTATCGGAAGTGTGTGCGCGGCAGGAGAGACAAATCCATGTTTTCGCGCCTTTTTTGCGATTTCAAGGTCGAAAAACACATAGGACCCAAAATGAAAGAAACGGCTGGCGCGCCAAAACTATGGCTTCAAACTTGATGAAAACAGTCTCTCCCACAATAACTCAATGGCCGCTTGTGTTTTTTAGGCCTTCGCAAGCTATCGGAAGTGTGTGCGCGGCAGGAGAGACAAATCCATTTTTTCGCGCATTTTTTGCGATTTCAAGGTCGAAAAACACATAGGCCCCAAAATGAAAGAAACGGCTGCCGCGCCAAAACTATGGCTTCAAACTTGATGAAAACAGTCTCTCCCATAATAACTCACAGGCTGCTTGTGTTTTTTAGGCCTTTGCAAGCTATCGGAAGTGTGTGCGCGGCAGGAGAGACAAATCCATGTTTTCGCGCCTTTTTTGCGATTTCAAGGTCGAAAAACACATAGGCCCCAAAATGAAAGAAACGGCTGGCGCGCCAAAACTATGGCTTCAAACTTGATGAAAACAGTCTCTCCCATATTAACTCACGGGCTGCTTGTGTTTTTTAGGCCTTTGCAAGCTATCGGAAGTGTGTGCGCGGCAGGAGAGACAAATCCATGTTTTCGCGCCTTTTTTGCCATTTCCAGGTCGAAAAACACAAAGGCCCCAAAATGAAAGAAACGGCTGCCGCGCCAAAACTATGACTTCAAACTTGATGAAAACAGTCTCTCCCACAATAACTCAAGGGCTGCTTGTGTTTTTTAGGCCTTCGCAAGATATCGGAAGTGTGTGCGCGGCAGGAGAGACAAATCAATGTTTTCGCGACTTTTTTGCGATTTCAAGGTCGAAAAACACATAGGCCCCAAAATGAAAGAAACGGCTGGCGCGCCAAAACTATGGCTTCAAACTTGATGAAAACAGTCTCTCCCATAATAACTCACGGGCTGCTAGTGTTTTTTAGGCCTTTGCACGCTATCGGAAGTGTGTGCGCGGCAGGAGAGACAAATCCATGTTTTCGCGCCTTTTTTGCCATTTCCAGGTCGAAAAACACAAAGGCCCCAAAATGAAAGAAACGGCTGCCGCGCCAAAACTATGACTTCAAACTTGATGAAAACAGTCTCTCCCACAATAACTCAAGGGCTGCTTGTGTTTTTTAGGCCTTCGCAAGATATCGGAAGTGTGTGCGCGGCAGGAGAGACAAATCAATGTTTTCGCGACTTTTTTGCGATTTCAAGGTCGAAAAACACATAGGCCCCCAAAATGAAAGAAACGGCTGGCGCGCCAAAACTATGGCTTCAAACTTGATGAAAACAGTCTCTCCCATAATAACTCACGGGCTGCTTGTGTTTTTTAGGCCTTTGCACGCTATCGGAAGTGTGTGCGCGGCAGGAGAGACAAATCCATGTTTTCGCGCCTTTTTTGCCATTTCCAGGTCGAAAAACACAAAGGCCCCAAAATGAAAGAAACGGCTGCCGCGCCAAAACTATGGCTTCAAACTTGATGAAAACAGTCTCTCCCACAACAACTCAAGGGCTGCTTGTGTTTTTTAGGCCTTCGCAAGATAACGGAAGTGTGTGCGCGGCAGGAGAGACAAATCAATGTTTTCGCGCCTTTTTTGCGATTTCAAGGTCGAAAAACACATAGGCCCCAAAATGAAAGAAACGGCTGCCGCGCCAAAACTATGGCTTCAAACTTGATGAAAACAGTCTCTCCCATATTAACTCACGGGCTGATTGTGTTTTTTAGGCCTTCGCAAGCTATCGGAAGTGTGTGCGCAGCAGGAGAGACAAATCTATGTTTTCGCGCCTGTTTTGCCATTTCCAGGTCGAAAAACACACAGACCCCAAAAATAAAGAAACGGCTGTCCAGCCAAAACTGAGGCTTCAAACTTGATGAAAACAGTCTCTCCCACAATAACTCAAGGGCCGCTTGTGTTTTTTAGGCCTTTGCAAGCTATCGGAAGTGTGTGCGCGGCAGGAGAGACAAATCCATGTTTTCGCGCCTTTTTTGCGATTTCAAGGTCGAAAAACACATAGGCCCCAAAATGAAAGAAACGGCTGGCACGCCAAAACTATGGCTTCAAACTTGATGAAAACAGTCTCTCCCATAATAACTCACGGGCTGCTTGTGTTTTTTAGGCCTTTGCAAGCTATCGGAAGTGTGTGCGCGGCAGGAGAGACAAATCCATGTTTTCGCGCCTTTTTTGCGATTTCCAGGTCGAAAAACACACAGACCCCAAAAATAAAGAAACGGCTGTCCAGCCAAAACTGAGGCTTCAAACTTGATGAAAACAGTCTCTCCCACAATAACTCAAGGGCCGCTTGTGTTTTTTAGGCCTTCGCAAGCTATCGGAAGTGTGTGCGCGGCAGGAGAGACAAATCCATGTTTTCGCGCATTTTTTGCGATTTCAAGGTCGAAAAACACATAGGCCCCAAAATGAAAGAAACGGCTGCCGCGCCAAAACTATGGCTTCAAACTTGATGAAAACAGTCTCTCCCACAATAACTCAATGGCCGCTTGTGTTTTTTAGGCCTTCGCAAGCTATCGGAAGTGTGTGCGCGGCAGGAGAGACAAATCCATGTTTTCGCGCCTTTTTTGCGATTTCAAGGTCGAAAAACACATAGGCCCCAAAATTAAAGAAACGGCTGGCGCGCCAAAACTATGGCTTCAAACTTGATGAAAACAGTCTCTCCCACAATAACTCAATGGCCGCTTGTGTTTTTTAGGCCTTCGCAAGCTATCGGAAGTGTGTGCGCGGCAGGAGAGACAAATCCATGTTTTCGCGCATTTTTTGCGATTTCAAGGTCGAAAAACACATAGGCCCCAAAATGAAAGAAACGGCTACCGCGCCAAAACTATGGCTTCAAACTTGATGAAAACAGTCTCTCCCATATTAACTCACGGGCTGATTGTGTTTTTTAGGCCTTCGCAAGCTATCGGAAGTGTGTGCGCAGCAGGAGAGACAAATCTATGTTTTCGCGCCTGTTTTGCCATTTCCAGGTCGAAAAACACACAGACCCCAAAAATAAAGAAACGGCTGTCCAGCCAAAACTGAGGCTTCAAACTTGATGAAAACAGTCTCTCCCACAATAACTCAAGGGCCGCTTGTGTTTTTTAGGCCTTTGCAAGCTATCGGAAGTGTGTGCGCGGCAGTAGAGACAAATCCATGTTTTCGCGCCTTTTTTGCGATTTCAAGGTCGAAAAACACATAGGCCCCAAAATGAAAGAAACGGCTGGCGCGCCAAAACTATGGCTTCAAACTTGATGAAAACAGTCTCTCCCATAATAACTCACGGGCTGCTTGTGTTTTTTAGGCCTTTGCAAGCTATCGGAAGTGTGTGCGCGGCAGGAGAGACAAATCCATGTTTTCGGGCCTTTTTTGCGATTTCAAGGTCGAAAAACACATAGGCCCCAAAATGAAAGAAACGGCTACCGCGCCAAAACTATGGCTTCAAACTTGATGAAAACAGTCTCTCCCATATTAACTCACGGGCTGATTGTGTTTTTTAGGCCTTCGCAAGCTATCGGAAGTGTGTGCGCAGCAGGAGAGACAAATCTATGTTTTCGCGCCTGTTTTGCCATTTCCAGGTCGAAAAACACACAGACCCCAAAAATAAAGAAACGGCTGTCCAGCCAAAACTGAGGCTTCAAACTTGATGAAAACAGTCTCTCCCACAATAACTCAAGGGCCGCTTGTGTTTTTTAGGCCTTTGCAAGCTATCGGAAGTGTGTGCGCGGCAGTAGAGACAAATCCATGTTTTCGCGCCTTTTTTGCGATTTCAAGGTCGAAAAACACATAGGCCCCAAAATGAAAGAAACGGCTGGCGCGCCAAAACTATGGCTTCAAACTTGATGAAAACAGTCTCTCCCATAATAACTCACGGGCTGCTTGTGTTTTTTAGGCCTTTGCAAGCTATCGGAAGTGTGTGCGCGGCAGGAGAGACAAATCCATGTTTTCGGGCCTTTTTTGCGATTTCAAGGTCGAAAAACACATAGGCCCCAAAATGAAAGAAACGGCTGGCGCGCCAAAACTATGGCTTCAAACTTGATGAAAACAGTCTCTCCCATAATAACTCACGGGCTGCTTGTGTTTTTTAGGCCTTTGCAAGCTATCGGAAGTGTGTGCGCGGCAGGAGAGACAAATCCATGTTTTCGCGCCTTTTTTGCGATTTCCAGGTCGAAAAACACACAGACCCCAAAAATAAAGAAACGGCTGTCCAGCCAAAACTGAGGCTTCAAACTTGATGAAAACAGTCTCTCCCACAATAACTCAAGGGCCGCTTGTGTTTTTTAGGCCTTCGCAAGCTATCGGAAGTGTGTGCGCGGCAGGAGAGACAAATCCATGTTTTCGCGCCTTTTTTGCGATTTCAAGGTCGAAAAACACATAGGCCCCAAAATGAAAGAAACGGCTGGCGCGCCAAAACTATGGCTTCAAACTTGATGAAAACAGTCTCTCCCATATTAACTCACGGGCTGCTTGTGTTTTTTAGGCCTTTGCAAGCTATCGGAAGTGTGTGCGCGGCAGGAGAGACAAATCCATGTTTTCGCGCCTTTTTTGCGATTTCAAGTTCGAAAAACACACAGACCCCAAAAATAAAGAAACGGCTGTCCAGCCAAAACTGAGGCTTCAAACTTGATGAAAACAGTCTCTCCCACAATAACTCAATGGCCGCTTGTGTTTTTTAGGCCTTCGCAAGCTATCGGAAGTGTGTGCGCGGCAGGAGAGCCAAATCCATGTTTTCGCGCATTTTTTGCGATTTCAAGGTCGAAAAACACATAGGCCCCAAAATGAAAGAAACGGCTGCCGCGCCAAAACTATGGCTTCAAACTTGATGAAAACAGTCTCTCCCATATTAACTCACGGGCTGCTTGTGTTTTTTAGGCCTTTGCAAGCTATCGGAAGTGTGTGCGCGGCAGGAGAGACAAATCCATGTTTTCGCGCCTTTTTTGCGATTTCAAGGTCGAAAAACACACAGACCCCAAAAATAAAGAAACGGCTGTCCAGCCAAAACTGAGGCTTCAAACTTGATGAAAACAGTCTCTCCCACAATAACTCAATGGCCGCTTGTGTTTTTTAGGCCTTCGCAAGCTATCGGAAGTGTGTGCGCGGCAGGAGAGCCAAATCCATGTTTTCGCGCATTTTTTGCGATTTCAAGGTCGAAAAACACATAGGCCCCAAAATGAAAGAAACGGCTGCCGCGCCAAAACTATGGCTTCAAACTTGATGAAAACAGTCTCTCCCATATTAACTCACGGGCTGATTGTGTTTTTTAGGCCTTCGCAAGCTATCGGAAGTGTGTGCGCAGCAGGAGAGACAAATCTATGTTTTCGCGCCTGTTTTGCCATTTCCAGGTCGAAAAACACACAGACCCCAAAAATAAAGAAACGGCTGTCCAGCCAAAACTGAGGCTTCAAACTTGATGAAAACACTCTCCCACAATAACTCAAGGGCCGCTTGTGTTTTTTAGGCCTTTGCAAGCTATCGGAAGTGTGTGCGCGGCAGGAGAGACAAATCCATGTTTTCGCGCCTTTTTTGCGATTTCAAGGTCGAAAAACACATAGGCCCCAAAATGAAAGAAACGGCTGGCGCGCCAAAACTATGGCTTCAAACTTGATGAAAACAGTCTCTCCCATAATAACTCAAGGGCCGCTTGTGTTTTTTAGGCCTTCGCAAGCTATTGGAAGTGTGTGCGCGGCAGGAGAGACAAATCCATGTTTTCGCGCATTTTTTGCGATTTCAAGGTCGAAAAACACATAGGCCCCAAAATGAAAGAAACGGCTGCCGCGCCAAAACTATGGCTTCAAACTTGATGAAAACAGTCTCTCCCACAATAACTCAAGGGCCGCTTGTGTTTTTTAGGCCTTCGCAAGCTATCGGAAGTGTGTGCGCGGCAGGAGAGACAAATCCATGTTTTCGCGAATTTTTTGCGATTTCAAGGTCGAAAAACACATAGGCCCCAAAATGAAAGCAACGGCTGTCCAGCCAAAACTGAGGCTTCAAACTTGATGAAAACAGTCTCACCCACAATAACTCAAGGGCCGCTTGTGTTTTTTAGGCCTTTGGAAGCTATCGGAAGTGTGTGCGCGGCAGGAGAGACAAATCCATGTTTTCGCGCCTTTTTTGCGATTTCAAGGTCGAAAAACACATAGGCCCCAAAATGAAAGAAACGGCTGGCGCGCCAAAACTATGGCTTCAAACTTGATGAAAACAGTCTCTCCCACAATCACTCAAGGGCCGCTTGTGTTTTTTAGGCCTTCGCAAGCTATCGGAAGTGTGTGCGCGGCAGGAGAGACAAATCCATGTTTTCGCGCATTTTTTGCGATTTCAAGGTCGAAAAACACATAGGCCCCAAAATGAAAGAAACGGCTGCCGCGCCAAAACTATGGCTTCAAACTTGATGAAAACAGTCTCTCCCATAATAACTCAAGGGCCGCTTGTGTTTTTTAGGCCTTCGCAAGCTATTGGAAGTGTGTGCGCGGCAGGAGAGACAAATCCATGTTTTCGCGCATTTTTTGCGATTTCAAGGTCGAAAAACACATAGGCCCCAAAATGAAAGAAACGGCTGCCGCGCCAAAACTATGGCTTCAAACTTGATGAAAACAGTCTCTCCCACAATAACTCAAGGGCCGCTTGTGTTTTTTAGGCCTTCGCAAGCTATCGGAAGTGTGTGCGCGGCAGGAGAGACAAATCCATGTTTTCGCGAATTTTTTGCGATTTCAAGGTCGAAAAACACATAGGCCCCAAAATGAAAGCAACGGCTGTCCAGCCAAAACTGAGGCTTCAAACTTGATGAAAACAGTCTCACCCACAATAACTCAAGGGCCGCTTGTGTTTTTTAGGCCTTTGCAAGCTATCGGAAGTGTGTGCGCGGCAGGAGAGACAAATCCATGTTTTCGCGCCTTTTTTGCGATTTCAAGGTCGAAAAACACATAGGCCCCAAAATGAAAGAAACGGCTGGCGCGCCAAAACTATGGCTTCAAACTTGATGAAAACAGTCTCTCCCACAATCACTCAAGGGCCGCTTGTGTTTTTTAGGCCTTCGCAAGCTATCGGAAGTGTGTGCGCGGCAGGAGAGACAAATCCATGTTTTCGCGCATTTTTTGCGATTTCAAGGTCGAAAAACACATAGGCCCCAAAATGAAAGAAACGGCTGCCGCGCCAAAACTATGGCTTCAAACTTGATGAAAACAGTCTCTCCCATAATAACTCACGGGCTGCTTGTGTTTTTTAGGCCTTTGCAAGCTATCGGAAGTGTGTGCGCGGCAGGAGAGACAAATCCATGTTTTCGCGCCTTTTTTGCGATTTCAAGGTCGAAAAACACATAGGCCCCAAAATGAAAGAAACGGCTGGCGCGCCAAAACTATGGCTTCAAACTTGATGAAAACAGTCTCTCCCATATTAACTCACGGGCTGATTGTGTTTTTTAGGCCTTCGCAAGCTATCGGAAGTGTGTGCGCAGCAGGAGAGACAAATCTATGTTTTCGCGCCTGTTTTGCCATTTCCAGGTCGAAAAACACACAGACCCCAAAAATAAAGAAACGGCTGTCCAGCCAAAACTGAGGCTTCAAACTTGATGAAAACAGTCTCTCCCACAATAACTCAAGGGCCGCTTGTGTTTTTTAGGCCTTCGCAAGCTATCGTAAGTGTGTGCGCGGCAGGAGAGACAAATCCATGTTTTTGCGCATTTTTTGCGATTTCAAGGTCGAAAAACACATAGGCCCCAAAATGAAAGAAACGGCTGCCGCGCCAAAACTATGGCTTCAAACTTGATGAAAACAGTCTCTCCCATATTAACTCACGGGCTGATTGTGTTTTTTAGGCCTTCGCAAGCTATCGGAAGTGTGTGCGCAGCAGGAGAGACAAATCTATGTTTTCGCGCCTTTTTTGCCATTTCCAGGTCGAAAAACACACAGAACCCAAAAATAAAGCAACGGCTGTCTAGCCAAAACTGAGGCTTCAAACTTGATGAAAACTGTCTCTCCCACAATAACTCAAGGGCCGCTTGTGTTTTTTAGGCCTTTGCAAGCTATCGGAAGTGTGTGCGCGGCAGGAGAGACAAATCCATGTTTTCGCGCCTTTTTTGCGATTTCAAGGTCGAAAAACACATAGGCCCCAAAATGAAAGAAACGGCTGGCGCGCCAAAACTATGGCTTCAAACTTGATGAAAACAGTCTCTCCCATAATAACTCAAGGGCCGCTTGTGTTTTTTAGGCCTTCGCAAGCTATCGGAAGTGTGTGCGCGGCAGGAGAGACAAATCCATGTTTTCGCGCATTTTTTGCGATTTCAAGGTCGAAAAACACATAGGCCCCAAAATGAAAGAAACGGCTGCCGCGCCAAAACTATGGCTTCAAACTTGATGAAAACAGTCTCTCCCACAATAACTCAAGGGCCGCTTGTGTTTTTTAGGCCTTCGCAAGCTATCGGAAGTGTGTGCGCGGCAGGAGAGACAAATCCATGTTTTCGCGAATTTTTGGCGATTTCAAGGTCGAAAAACACATAGGCCCCAAAATGAAAGCAACGGCTGTCCAGCCAAAACTGAGGCTTCAAACTTGATGAAAACAGTCTCACCCACAATAACTCAAGGGCCGCTTGTGTTTTTTAGGCCTTTGCAAGCTATCGGAAGTGTGTGCGCGGCAGGAGAGACAAATCCATGTTTTCGCGCCTTTTTTGCGATTTCAAGGTCGAAAAACACATAGGCCCCAAAATGAAAGAAACGGCTGGCGCGCCAAAACTATGGCTTCAAACTTGATGAAAACAGTCTTTCCCATAATAACTCACGGGCTGCTTGTGTTTTTTAGGCCTTTGCAAGCTATCGGAAGTGTGTGCGCGGCAGGAGAGACAAATCCATGTTTTCGCGCATTTTTTGCGATTTCAAGGTCGAAAAACACATAGGCCCCAAAATGAAAGAAACGGCTGCCGCGCCAAAACTATGGCTTCAAACTTGATGAAAACAGTCTCTCCCATAATAACTCACGGGCTGCTTGTGTTTTTTAGGCCTTTGCAAGCTATCGGAAGTGTGTGCGCGGCAGGAGAGACATTTCCATGTTTTCGCGCCTTTTTTGCGATTTCAAGGTCGAAAAACACATAGGCCCCAAAATGAAAGAAACGGCTGGCGCGCCAAAACTATGGCTTCAAACTTGATGAAAACAGTCTCTCCCATATTAACTCACGGGCTGATTGTGATTTTTAGGCCTTCGCAAGCTATCGGAAGTGTGTGCGCAGCAGGAGAGACAAATCTATGTTTTCGCGCCTGTTTTGCCATTTCCAGGTCGAAAAACACACAGACCCCAAAAATAAAGAAACGGCTGTCCAGCCAAAACTGAGGCTTCAAACTTGATGAAAACAGTCTCTCCCACAATAACTCAAGGGCCGCTTGTGTTTTTTAGGCCTTCGCAAGCTATCGGAAGTGTGTGCGCGGCAGGAGAGACAAATCCATGTTTTTGCGCATTTTTTGCGATTTCAAGGTCGAAAAACACATAGGCCCCAAAATGAAAGAAACGGCTGCCGCGCCAAAACTATGGCTTCAAACTTGATGAAAACAGTCTCTCCCATATTAACTCACGGGCTGATTGTGTTTTTTAGGCCTTCGCAAGCTATCGGAAGTGTGTGCGCAGCAGGAGAGACAAATCTATGTTTTCGCGCCTTTTTTGCCATTTCCAGGTCGAAAAACACACAGAACCCAAAAATAAAGCAACGGCTGTCTAGCCAAAACTGAGGCTTCAAACTTGATGAAAACTGTCTCTCCCACAATAACTCAAGGGCCGCTTGTGTTTTTTAGGCCTTTGCAAGCTATCGGAAGTGTGTGCGCGGCAGGAGAGACAAATCCATGTTTTCGCGCCTTTTTTGCGATTTCAAGGTCGAAAAACACATAGGCCCCAAAATGAAAGAAACGGCTGGCGCGCCAAAACTATGGCTTCAAACTTGATGAAAACAGTCTCTCCCATAATAACTCACGGGCTGCTTGTGTTTTTTAGGCCTTTGCAAGCTATCGGAAGTGTGTGCGCGGCAGGAGAGACAAATCCATGTTTTCGCGCCTTTTTTGCGATTTCAAGGTCGAAAAACACATAGGCCCCAAAATGAAAGAAACGGCTGGCGCGCCAAAACTATGGCTTCAAACTTGATGAAAACAGTCTCTCCCATATTAACTCACGGGCTGATTGTGTTTTTTAGGCCTTCGCAAGCTATCGGAAGTGTGTGCGCAGCAGGAGAGACAAATCTATGTTTTCGCGCCTGTTTTGCCATTTCCAGGTCGAAAAACACACAGACCCCAAAAATAAAGAAACGGCTGTCCAGCCAAAACTGAGGCTTCAAACTTGATGAAAACAGTCTCTCCCACAATAACTCAAGGGCCGCTTGTGTTTTTTAGGCCTTCGCAAGCTATCGGAAGTGTGTGCGCGGCAGGAGAGACAAATCCATGTTTTTGCGCATTTTTTGCGATTTCAAGGTCGAAAAACACATAGGCCCCAAAATGAAAGAAACGGCTGCCGCGCCAAAACTATGGCTTCAAACTTGATGAAAACAGTCTCTCCCATATTAACTCACGGGCTGATTGTGTTTTTTAGGCCTTCGCAAGCTATCGGAAGTGTGTGCGCAGCAGGAGAGACAAATCTATGTTTTCGCGCCTTTTTTGCCATTTCCAGGTCGAAAAACACACAGAACCCAAAAATAAAGCAACGGCTGTCTAGCCAAAACTGAGGCTTCAAACTTGATGAAAACTGTCTCTCCCACAATAACTCAAGGGCCGCTTGTGTTTTTTAGGCCTTTGCAAGCTATCGGAAGTGTGTGCGCGGCAGGCGAGACAAATCCATGTTTTCGCGCCTTTTTTGCAATTTCAAGGTCGAAAAACACATAGGCCCCAAAATGAAAGAAACGGCTGGCGCGCCAAAACTATGGCTTCAAACTTGATGAAAACAGTCTCTCCCATAATAACTCACGGGCTGCTTGTGTTTTTTAGGCCTTTGCAAGCTATCGGAAGTGTGTGCGCGGCAGGAGAGACATTTCCATGTTTTCGCGCCTTTTTTGCGATTTCAAGGTCGAAAAACACATAGGCCCCAAAATGAAAGAAACGGCTGGCGCGCCAAAACTATGGCTTCAAACTTGATGAAAACAGTCTCTCCCATATTAACTCACGGGCTGATTGTGTTTTTTAGGCCTTCGCAAGCTATCGGAAGTGTGTGCGCAGCAGGAGAGACAAATCTATGTTTTCGCGCCTGTTTTGCCATTTCCAGGTCGAAAAACACACAGACCCCAAAAATAAAGAAACGGCTGTCCAGCCAAAACTGAGGCTTCAAACTTGATGAAAACAGTCTCTCCCACAATAACTCAAGGGCCGCTTGTGTTTTTTAGGCCTTCGCAAGCTATCGGAAGTGTGTGCGCGGCAGGAGAGACAAATCCATGTTTTTGCGCATTTTTTGCGATTTCAAGGTCGAAAAACACATAGGCCCCAAAATGAAAGAAACGGCTGCCGCGCCAAAACTATGGCTTCAAACTTGATGAAAACAGTCTCTCCCATATTAACTCACGGGCTGATTGTGTTTTTTAGGCCTTCGCAAGCTATCGGAAGTGTGTGCGCAGCAGTAGAGACAAATCTATGTTTTCGCGCCTTTTTTGCCATTTCCAGGTCGAAAAACACACAGAACCCAAAAATAAAGCAACGGCTGTCTAGCCAAAACTGAGGCTTCAAACTTGATGAAAACTGTCTCTCCCACAATAACTCAAGGGCCGCTTGTGTTTTTTAGGCCTTTGCAAGCTATCGGAAGTGTGTGCGCGGCAGGAGAGACAAATCCATGTTTTCGCGCCTTTTTTGCGATTTCAAGGTCGAAAAACACATAGGCCCCAAAATGAAAAAAACGGCTGGCGCGCCAAAACTATGGCTTCAAACTTGATGAAAACAGTCTTTCCCATAATAACTCACGGGCTGCTTGTGTTTTTTAGGCCTTTGCAAGCTATCGGAAGTGTGTGCGCGGCAGGAGAGACAAATCCATGTTTTCGCGCCTTTTTTGCGATTTCAAGGTCGAAAAACACATAGGCCCCAAAATGAAAGAAACGGCTGGCGCGCCAAAACTATGGCTTCAAACTTGATGAAAACAGTCTCTCCCATATTAACTCACGGGCTGATTGTGTTTTTTAGGCCTTCGCAAGCTATCGGAAGTGTGTGCGCAGCAGGAGAGACAAATCTATGTTTTCGCGCCTGTTTTGCCATTTCCAGGTCGAAAAACACACAGACCCCAAAAATAAAGAAACGGCTGTCCAGCCAAAACTGAGGCTTCAAACTTGATGAAAACAGTCTCTCCCACAATAACTCAAGGGCCGCTTGTGTTTTTTAGGCCTTCGCAAGCTATCGGAAGTGTGTGCGCGGCAGGAGAGACAAATCCATGTTTTCGCGCATTTTTTGCGATTTCAAGGTCGAAAAACACATAGGCCCCAAAATGAAAGAAACGGCTGCCGCGCCAAAACTATGGCTTCAAACTTGATGAAAACAGTCTCTCCCATATTAACTCACGGGCTGATTGTGTTTTTTAGGCCTTCGCAAGCTATCGGAAGTGTGTGCGCAGCAGGAGAGACAAATCTATGTTTTCGCGCCTTTTTTGCCATTTCCAGGTCGAAAAACACACAGACCCCAAAAATAAAGAAACGGCTGTCCAGCCAAAACTGAGGCTTCAAACTTGATGAAAACAGTCTCTTCCAAAATAACTCAAGGGCCGCTTGTGTTTTTTAGGCCTTCGCAAGCTATCGGAAGTGTGTGCGCGGCAGTAGAGACAAATCCATGTTTTCGCGCATTTTTTGCGATTTCAAGGTCGAAAAACACATAGGCCCCAAAATGAAAGAAACGGCTGCCGCGCCAAAACTATGGCTTCAAACTTGATGAAAACAGTCTCTCCCATAATAACTCACGGGCTGCTTGTGTGTTTTAGGCCTTTGCAAGCTATCGGAAGTGTGTGCGCGGCAGGAGAGACAAATCCATGTTTTCGCGCATTTTTTGCGATTTCAAGGTCGAAAAACACATAGGCCCCAAAATGAAAGAAACGGCTGGCGCGCCAAAACTATGGCTTCAAACTTGATGAAAACAGTCTCTCCCATATTAACTCACGGGCTGATTGTGTTTTTTAGGCCTTCGCAAGCTATCGGAAGTGTGTGCGCAGCAGGAGAGACAAATCTATGTTTTCGCGCCTGTTTTGCCATTTCCAGGTCGAAAAACACACAGACCCCAAAAATAAAGAAACGGCTGTGCAGCCAAAACTGAGGCTTCAAACTTGATGAAAACAGTCTCTCCCACAATAACTCAAGGGCCGCTTGTGTTTTTTAGGCCTTCGCAAGCTATCGGAAGTGTGTGCGCGGCAGGAGAGACAAATCCATGTTTTCGCGCATTTTTTGCGATTTCAAGGTCGAAAAACACATAGGCCCCAAAATGAAAGAAACGGCTGCCGCGCCAATACTATGGCTTCAAACTTGATGAAAACAGTCTCTCCCATAATAACTCACGGGCTGCTTGTGTTTTTTAGGCCTTTGCAAGCTATCGGAAGTGTGTGCGCGGCAGGAGAGACAAATCCATGTTTTCGCGCCTTTTTTGCGATTTCAAGGTCGAAAAACACATAGGCCCCAAAATGAAAGAAACGGCTGCCGCGCCAAAACTATGGCTTCAAACTTGATGAAAACAGTCTCTCCCATATTAACTCACGGGCTGATTGTGTTTTTTAGGCCTTCGCAAGCTATCGGAAGTGTGTGCGCAGCAGGAGAGACAAATCTATGTTTTCGCGCCTTTTTTGCCATGTCCAGGTCGAAAAACACACAGACCCCAAAAATAAAGAAACGGCTGTCCAGCCAAAACTGAGGCTTCAAACTTGATGAAAACAGTCTCTCCCAAAATAACTCAAGGGCCGCTTGTGTTTTTTAGGCCTTCGCAAGCTATCGGAAGTGTGTGCGCGGCAGTAGAGACAAATCCATGTTTTCGCGCATTTTTTGCGATTTCAAGGTCGAAAAACACATAGGCCCCAAAATGAAAGAAACGGCTGCCGCGCCAAAACTATGGCTTCAAACTTGATGAAAACAGTCTCTCCCATAATAACTCACGGGCTGCTTGTGTGTTTTAGGCCTTTGCAAGCTATCGGAAGTGTGTGCGCGGCAGGAGAGACAAATCCATGTTTTCGCGCCTTTTTTGCGATTTCAAGGTCGAAAAACACATAGGCCCCAAAATGAAAGAAACGGCTGGCGCGCCAAAACTATGGCTTCAAACTTGATGAAAACAGTCTCTCCCATAATAACTCACGGGCTGCTTGTGTTTTTTAGGCCTTTGCAAGCTATCGGAAGTGTGTGCGCGGCAGGAGAGACAAATCCATGTTTTCGCGCCTTTTTTGCGATTTCAAGGTCGAAAAACACATAGGCCCCAAAATGAAAGAAACGGCTGGCGCGCCAAAACTATGGCTTCAAACTTGATGAAAACAGTCTCTCCCATATTAACTCACGGGCTGATTGTGTTTTTTAGGCCTTCGCAAGCTATCGGAAGTGTGTGCGCAGCAGGAGAGACAAATCTATGTTTTCGCGCCTGTTTTGCCATTTCCAGGTCGAAAAACACACAGACCCCAAAAATAAAGAAACGGCTGTGCAGCCAAAACTGAGGCTTCAAACTTGATGAAAACAGTCTCTCCCACAATAACTCAAGGGCCGCTTGTGTTTTTTAGGCCTTCGCAAGCTATCGGAAGTGTGTGCGCGGCAGGAGAGACAAATCCATGTTTTCGCGCATTTTTTGCGATTTCAAGGTCGAAAAACACATAGGCCCCAAAATGAAAGAAACGGCTGCCGCGCCAATACTATGGCTTCAAACTTGATGAAAACAGTCTCTCCCATAATAACTCACGGGCTGCTTGTGTTTTTTAGGCCTTTGCAAGCTATCGGAAGTGTGTGCGCGGCAGGAGATACAAATCTATGTTTTCGCGCCTTTTTTGCGATTTCAAGGTCGAAAAACACATAGGCCCCAAAATGAAAGAAACGGCTGCCGCGCCAAAACTATGGCTTCAAACTTGATGAAAACAGTCTCTCCCATATTAACTCACGGGCTGATTGTGTTTTTTAGGCCTTCGCAAGCTATCGGAAGTGTGTGCGCAGCAGGAGAGACAAATCTATGTTTTCGCGCCTTTTTTGCCATGTCCAGGTCGAAAAACACACAGACCCCAAAAATAAAGAAACGGCTGTCCAGCCAAAACTGAGGCTTCAAACTTGATGAAAACAGTCTCTCCCAAAATAACTCAAGGGCCGCTTGTGTTTTTTAGGCCTTCGCAAGCTATCGGAAGTGTGTGCGCGGCAGTAGAGACAAATCCATGTTTTCGCGCATTTTTTGCGATTTCAAGGTCGAAAAACACATAGGCCCCAAAATGAAAGAAACGGCTGCCGCGCCAAAACTATGGCTTCAAACTTGATGAAAACAGTCTCTCCCATAATAACTCACGGGCTGCTTGTGTTTTTTAGGCCTTTGCAAGCTATCGGAAGTGTGTGCGCGGCAGGAGAGACAAATCCATGTTTTCGCGCCTTTTTTGCGATTTCAAGGTCGAAAAACACATAGGACCCAAAATGAAAGAAACGGCTGGCGCGCCAAAACTATGGCTTCAAACTTGATGAAAACAGTCTCTCCCATAATAACTCACGGGCTGCTTGTGTTTTTTAGGCCTTTGCAAGCTATCGGAAGTGTGTGCGCGGCAGGAGAGACAAATCCATGTTTTCGCGCCTTTTTTGCGATTTCAAGGTCGAAAAACACATAGGCCTCAAAATGAAAGAAACGGCTGGCGCGCCAAAACTATGGCTTCAAACTTGATGAAAACAGTCTCTCCCATAATAACTCACGGACTGCTTGTGTTTTTTAGGCCTTTGCAAGCTATCGGAAGTGTGTGCGCGGCAGGAGAGACAAATCCATGTTTTCGCGCCTTTTTTGCGATTTCCAGGTCGAAAAACACACAGACCCCAAAAATAAAGAAACGGCTGTCCAGCCAAAACTGAGGCTTCAAACTTGATGAAAACAGTCTCTCCCACAATAACTCAAGGGCCGCTTGTGTTTTTTAGGCCTTCGTAAGCTATCGGAAGTGTGTGCGCGGCAGGAGAGACAAATCCATGTTTTCGCGCATTTTTTGCGATTTCAAGGTCGAAAAACACATAGGCCCCAAAATGAAAGAAACGGCTGCCGCGCCAAAACTATGGCTTCAAACTTGATGAAAACAGTCTCTCCCATAATAACTCACGGGCTGCTTGTGTTTTTTAGGCCTTTGCAAGCTATCGGAAGTGTGTGCGCGGCAGGAGATACAAATCTATGTTTTCGCGCCTTTTTTGCGATTTCAAGGTCGAAAAACACATAGGCCCCAAAATGAAAGAAACGGCTGCCGCGCCAAAACTATGGCTTCAAACTTGATGAAAACAGTCTCTCCCATATTAACTCACGGACTGATTGTGTTTTTTAGGCCTTCGCAAGCTATCGGAAGTGTGTGCGCAGCAGGAGAGACAAATCTATGTTTTCGCGCCTTTTTTGCAATGTCCAGGTCGAAAAACACACAGACCCCAAAAATAAAGAAACGGCTGTCCAGCCAAAACTGAGGCTTCAAACTTGATGAAAACAGTCTCTCCCAAAATAACTCAAGGGCCGCTTGTGTTTTTTAGGCCTTCGCAAGCTATCGGAAGTGTGTGCGCGGCAGTAGAGACAAATCCATGTTTTCGCGCATTTTTTGCGATTTCAAGGTCGAAAAACACATAGGCCCCAAAATGAAAGAAACGGCTGCCGCGCCAAAACTATGGCTTCAAACTTGATGAAAACAGTCTCTCCCATAATAACTCACGGGCTGCTTGTGTTTTTTAGGCCTTTGCAAGCTATCGGAAGTGTGTGCGCGGCAGGAGAGACAAATCCATGTTTTCGCGCCTTTTTTGCGATTTCAAGGTCGAAAAACACATAGGCCCCAAAATGAAAGAAACGGCTGGCGCGCCAAAACTATGGCTTCAAACTTGATGAAAACAGTCTCTCCCATAATAACTCACGGGCTGCTTGTGTTTTTTAGGCCTTTGCAAGCTATCGGAAGTGTGTGCGCGGCAGGAGAGACAAATCCATGTTTTCGCGCCTTTTTTGCGATTTCAAGGTCGAAAAACACATAGGCCCCAAAATGAAAGAAACGGCTGGCGCGCCAAAACTATGGCTTCAAACTTGATGAAAACAGTCTCTCCCATAATAACTCACGGACTGCTTGTGTTTTTTAGGCCTTTGCAAGCTATCGGAAGTGTGTGCGCGGCAGGAGAGACAAATCCATGTTTTCGCGCCTTTTTTGCGATTTCCAGGTCGAAAAACACACAGACCCCAAAAATAAAGAAACGGCTGTCCAGCCAAAACTGAGGCTTCAAACTTGATGAAAACAGTCTCTCCCACAATAACTCAAGGGCCGCTTGTGTTTTTTAGGCCTTCGTAAGCTATCGGAAGTGTGTGCGCGGCAGGAGAGACAAATCCATGTTTTCGCGCATTTTTTGCGATTTCAAGGTCGAAAAACACATAGGCCCCAAAATGAAAGAAACGGCTGCCGCGCCAAAACTATGGCTTCAAACTTGATGAAAACAGTCTCTCCCATATTAACTCACGGGCTGATTGTGTTTTTTAGGCCTTCGCAAGCTATCGGAAGTGTGTGCGCAGCAGGAGAGACAAATCTATGTTTTCGCGCCTGTTTTGCCATTTCCAGGTCGAAAAACACACAGACCCCAAAAATAAAGAAACGGCTGTCCAGCCAAAACTGAGGCTTCAAACTTGATGAAAACAGTCTCTCCCACAATAACTCAAGGGCCGCTTGTGTTTTTTAGGCCTTCGCAAGCTATCGGAAGTGTGTGCGCGGCAGGAGAGACAAATCCATGTTTTCGCGCATTTTTTGCGATTTCAAGGTCGAAAAACACATAGGCCCCAAAATGAAAGAAACGGCTGCCGCGCCAAAACTATGGCTTCAAACTTGATGAAAACAGTCTCTCCCATAATAACTCACGGGCTGCTTGTGTTTTTTAGGCCTTTGCAAGCTATCGGAAGTGTGTGCGCGGCAGGAGAGACAAATCTATGTTTTCGCGCCTTTTTTTCATTTCCAGGTCGAAAAACACACAGAACCCAAAAATAAAGAAACGGCTGTCCAGCCAAAACTGAGGCTTCAAACTTGATGAAAACAGTCTCTCCCACAATAACTCAAGGGCCGCTTGTGTTTTTTAGGCCTTCGCAAGCTATCAGAAGTGTGTGCGCGGCAGGAGAGACAAATCCATGTTTTTGCGCATTTTTTGCGATTTCAAGGTCGAAAAACACATAGGCCCCAAAATGAAAGAAACGGCTGGCGCGCCAAAACTATGGCTTCAAACTTGATGAAAACAGTCTCTCCCATAATAACTCACGGGCTGCTTGTGTTTTTTAGGCCTTTGCAAGCTATCGGAAGTGTGTGCGCGGCAGGAGAGACAAATCCATGTTTTCGCGCCTTTTTTGCGATTTCAAGGTCGAAAAACACATAGGCCCCAAAATGAAAGAAACGGCTGGCGCGCCAAAACTATGGCTTCAAACTTGATGAAAACAGTCTCTCCCATATTAACTCACGGGCTGATTGTGTTTTTTAGGCCTTCGCAAGCTATCAGAAGTGTGTGCGCGGCAGGAGAGACAAATCCATGTTTTTGCGCATTTTTTGCGATTTCAAGGTCGAAAAACACATAGGCCCCAAAATGAAAGAAACGGCTGGCGCGCCAAAACTATGGCTTCAAACTTGATGAAAACAGTCTCTCCAATAATAACTCACGGGCTGCTTGTGTTTTTTAGGCCTTTGCAAGCTATCGGAAGTGTGTGCGCGGCAGGAGAGACAAATCCATGTTTTCGCGCCTTTTTTGCGATTTCAAGGTCGAAAAACACATAGGCCCCAAAATGAAAGAAACGGCTGGCGCGCCAAAACTATGGCTTCAAACTTGAGGAAAACAGTCTCTCCCATAATAACTCACGGGCTGCTTGTGTTTTTTAGGCCTTTGCAAGCTATCGGAAGTGTGTGCGCGGCAGGAGAGACAAATCCATGTTTTCGCGCCTTTTTTGCGATTTCAAGGTCGAAAAACACATAGGCCCCAAAATGAAAGAAACGGATGGCGCGCCAAAACTATGGCTTCAAACTTGATGAAAACAGTCTCTCCCATAATAACTCACGGGCTGCTTGTGTTTTTTAGGCCTTTGCAAGCTATCGGAAGTGTGTGCGCGGCAGGAGAGACAAATCCATGTTTTCGCGCCTTTTTTGCGATTTCCAGGTCGAAAAACACACAGACCCCAAAAATAAAGAAACGGCTGTCCAGCCAAAACTGAGGCTTCAAACTTGATGAAAACAGTCTCTCCCACAATAACTCAAGGGCCGCTTGTGTTTTTTAGGCCTTCGCAAGCTATCAGAAGTGTGTGCGCGGCAGGAGAGACAAATCCATGTTTTTGCGCATTTTTTGCGATTTCAAGGTCGAAAAACACATAGGCCCCAAAATGAAAGAAACGGCTGGCGCGCCAAAACTATGGCTTCAAACTTGATGAAAACAGTCTCTCCAATAATAACTCACGGGCTGCTTGTGTTTTTTAGGCCTTTGCAAGCTATCGGAAGTGTGTGCGCGGCAGGAGAGACAAATCCATGTTTTCGCGCCTTTTTTGCGATTTCAAGGTCGAAAAACACATAGGCCCCAAAATGAAAGAAACGGCTGGCGCGCCAAAACTATGGCTTCAAACTTGAGGAAAACAGTCTCTCCCATAATAACTCACGGGCTGCTTGTGTTTTTTAGGCCTTTGCAAGCTATCGGAAGTGTGTGCGCGGCAGGAGAGACAAATCCATGTTTTCGCGCCTTTTTTGCGATTTCAAGGTCGAAAAACACATAGGCCCCAAAATGAAAGAAACGGATGGCGCGCCAAAACTATGGCTTCAAACTTGATGAAAACAGTCTCTCCCATAATAACTCACGGGCTGCTTGTGTTTTTTAGGCCTTTGCAAGCTATCGGAAGTGTGTGCGCGGCAGGAGAGACAAATCCATGTTTTCGCGCCTTTTTTGCGATTTCCAGGTCGAAAAACACACAGACCCCAAAAATAAAGAAACGGCTGTCCAGCCAAAACTGAGGCTTCAAACTTGATGAAAACAGTCTCTCCCACAATAACTCAAGGGCCGCTTGTGTTTTTTAGGCCTTCGCAAGCTATCGGAAGTGTGTGCGCGGCAGGAGAGACAAATCCATGTTTTCTCGCATTTTTTGCGATTTCAAGGTCGAAAAACACATAGGCCCCAAAATGAAAGAAACGGCTGCCGCGCCAAAACTATGGCTTCAAACTTGATGAAAACAGTCTCTCCCACAATAACTCAAGGGCCGCTTGTGTTTTTTAGGCCTTTGCAAGCTATCGGAAGTGTGTGCGCGGCAGTAGAGACAAATCCATGTTTTCGCGCATTTTTTGCGATTTCAAGGTCGAAAAACACATAGGCCCCAAAATGAAAGAAACGGCTGCCGCGCCAAAACTATGGCTTCAAACTTGATGAAAACAGTCTCTCCCATAATAACTCACGGGCTGCTTGTGTTTTTTAGGCCTTTGCAAGCTATCGGAAGTGTGTGCGCGGCAGGAGAGACAAATCCATGTTTTCGCGCCTTTTTTGCGATTTCAAGGTCGAAAAACACATAGGCCCCAAAATGAAAGAAACGGCTGGCGCGCCAAAACTATGGCTTCAAACTTGATGAAAACAGTCTCTCCCATAATAACTCACGGGCTGCTTGTGTTTTTTAGGCCTTTGCAAGCTATCGGAAGTGTGTGCGCGGCAGGAGAGACAAATCCATGTTTTCGCGCCTTTTTTGCGATTTCCAGGTCGAAAAACACACAGACCCCAAAAATAAAGAAACGGCTGTCCAGCCAAAACTATGGCTTCAAACTTGATGAAAACAGTCTCTCCCACAATAACTCAAGGGCCGCTTGTGTTTTTTAGGCCTTTGCAAGCTATCGGAAGTGTGTGCGCGGCAGTAGAGACAAATCCATGTTTTCGCGCATTTTTTGCGATTTCAAGGTCGAAAAACACATAGGCCCCAAAATGAAAGAAACGGCTGCCGCGCCAAAACTATGGCTTCAAACTTGATGAAAACAGTCTCTCCCATAATAATTCACGGGCTGCTTGTGTTTTTTAGGCCTTCGCAAGCTATCGGAAGTGTGTGCGCAGCAGGAGAGACAAATCTATGTTTTCGCGCCTTTTTTGCCATTTCCAGGTCGAAAAACACACAGAACCCAAAAATAAAGAAACGGCTGTCCAGCCAAAACTGAGGCTTCAAACTTGATGAAAACAGTCTCTCCCACAATAACTCAAGGGCCGCTTGTGTTTTTTAGGCCTTCGCAAGCTATCAGAAGTGTGTGCGCGGCAGGAGAGACAAATCCATGTTTTTGCGCATTTTTTGCGATTTCAAGGTCGAAAAACACATAGGCCCCAAAATGAAAGAAACGGCTGGCGCGCCAAAACTATGGCTTCAAACTTGATGAAAACAGTCTCTCCAAAAATAACTCACGGGCTGCTTGTGTTTTTTAGGCCTTTGCAAGCTATCGGAAGTGTGTGCGCGGCAGGAGAGACAAATCCATGTTTTCGCGCCTTTTTTGCGATTTCAAGGTCGAAAAACACATAGGCCCCAAAATGAAAGAAACGGCTGGCGCGCCAAAACTATGGCTTCAAACTTGAGGAAAACAGTCTCTCCCATAATAACTCACGGGCTGCTTGTGTTTTTTAGGCCTTTGCAAGCTATCGGAAGTGTGTGCGCGGCAGGAGAGACAAATCCATGTTTTCGCGCCTTTTTTGCGATTTCAAGGTCGAAAAACACATAGGCCCCAAAATGAAAGAAACGGATGGCGCGCCAAAACTATGGCTTCAAACTTGATGAAAACAGTCTCTCCCATAATAACTCACGGGCTGCTTGTGTTTTTTAGGCCTTTGCAAGCTATCGGAAGTGTGTGCGCGGCAGGAGAGACAAATCCATGTTTTCGCGCCTTTTTTGCGATTTCCAGGTCGAAAAACACACAGACCCCAAAAATAAAGAAACGGCTGTCCAGCCAAAACTGAGGCTTCAAACTTGATGAAAACAGTCTCTCCCACAATAACTCAAGGGCCGCTTGTGTTTTTTAGGCCTTCGCAAGCTATCAGAAGTGTGTGCGCGGCAGGAGAGACAAATCCATGTTTTTGCGCATTTTTTGCGATTTCAAGGTCGAAAAACACATAGGCCCCAAAATGAAAGAAACGGCTGGCGCGCCAAAACTATGGCTTCAAACTTGATGAAAACAGTCTCTCCAATAATAACTCACGGGCTGCTTGTGTTTTTTAGGCCTTTGCAAGCTATCGGAAGTGTGTGCGCGGCAGGAGAGACAAATCCATGTTTTCGCGCCTTTTTTGCGATTTCCAGGTCGAAAAACACACAGACCCCAAAAATAAAGAAACGGCTGTCCAGCCAAAACTGAGGCTTCAAACTTGATGAAAACAGTCTCTCCCACAATAACTCAAGGGCCGCTTGTGTTTTTTAGGCCTTCGCAAGCTATCGGAAGTGTGTGCGCGGCAGGAGAGACAAATCCATGTTTTCGCGCCTTTTTTGCGATTTCAAGGTCGAAAAACACATAGGCCCCAAAATGAAAGAAACGGATGGCGCGCCAAAACTATGGCTTCAAACTTGATGAAAACAGTCTCTCCCATAATAACTCACGGGCTGCTTGTGTTTTTTAGGCCTTTGCAAGCTATCGGAAGTGTGTGCGCGGCAGGAGAGACAAATCCATGTTTTCGCGCCTTTTTTGCGATTTCCAGGTCGAAAAACACATAGGCCCCAAAATGAAAGAAACGGATGGCGCGCCAAAACTATGGCTTCAAACTTGATGAAAACAGTCTCTCCCATAATAACTCACGGGCTGCTTGTGTTTTTTAGGCCTTTGCAAGCTATCGGAAGTGTGTGCGCGGCAGGAGAGACAAATCCATGTTTTCGCGCCTTTTTTGCGATTTCCAGGTCGAAAAACACACAGACCCCAAAAATAAAGAAACGGCTGTCCAGCCAAAACTGAGGCTTCAAACTTGATGAAAACAGTCTCTCCCACAATAACTCAAGGGCCGCTTGTGTTTTTTAGGCCTTCGCAAGCTATCGGAAGTGTGTGCGCGGCAGGAGAGACAAATCCATGTTTTCTCGCATTTTTTGCGATTTCAAGGTCGAAAAACACATAGGCCCCAAAATGAAAGAAACGGCTGCCGCGCCAAAACTATGGCTTCAAACTTGATGAAAACAGTCTCTCCCACAATAACTCAAGGGCCGCTTGTGTTTTTTAGGCCTTTGCAAGCTATCGGAAGTGTGTGCGCGGCAGTAGAGACAAATCCATGTTTTCGCGCATTTTTTGCGATTTCAAGGTCGAAAAACACATAGGCCCCAAAATGAAAGAAACGGCTGCCGCGCCAAAACTATGGCTTCAAACTTGATGAAAACAGTCTCTCCCATAATAACTCACGGGCTGCTTGTGTTTTTTAGGCCTTTGCAAGCTATCGGAAGTGTGTGCGCGGCAGGAGAGACAAATCCATGTTTTCGCGCCTTTTTTGCGATTTCAAGGTCGAAAAACACATAGGCCCCAAAATGAAAGAAACGGCTGGCGCGCCAAAACTATGGCTTCAAACTTGATGAAAACAGTCTCTCCCATAATAACTCACGGGCTGCTTGTGTTTTTTAGGCCTTTGCAAGCTATCGGAAGTGTGTGCGCGGCAGGAGAGACAAATCCATGTTTTCGCGCCTTTTTTGCGATTTCCAGGTCGAAAAACACACAGACCCCAAAAATAAAGAAACGGCTGTCCAGCCAAAACTATGGCTTCAAACTTGATGAAAACAGTCTCTCCCACAATAACTCAAGGGCCGCTTGTGTTTTTTAGGCCTTTGCAAGCTATCGGAAGTGTGTGCGCGGCAGTAGAGACAAATCCATGTTTTCGCGCATTTTTTGCGATTTCAAGGTCGAAAAACACATAGGCCCCAAAATGAAAGAAACGGCTGCCGCGCCAAAACTATGGCTTCAAACTTGATGAAAACAGTCTCTCCCATAATAACTCACGGGCTGCTTGTGTTTTTTAGGCCTTTGCAAGCTATCGGAAGTGTGTGCGCGGCAGGAGAGACAAATCCATGTTTTCGCGCCTTTTTTGCGATTTCAAGGTCGAAAAACACATAGGCCCCAAAATGAAAGAAACGGCTGGCGCGCCAAAACTATGGCTTCAAACTTGATGAAAACAGTCTCTCCCATAATAATTCACGGGCTGCTTGTGTTTTTTAGGCCTTCGCAAGCTATCGGAAGTGTGTGCGCAGCAGGAGAGACAAATCTATGTTTTCGCGCCTTTTTTGCCATTTCCAGGTCGAAAAACACACAGAACCCAAAAATAAAGAAACGGCTGTCCAGCCAAAACTGAGGCTTCAAACTTGATGAAAACAGTCTCTCCCACAATAACTCAAGGGCCGCTTGTGTTTTTTAGGCCTTCGCAAGCTATCAGAAGTGTGTGCGCGGCAGGAGAGACAAATCCATGTTTTTGCGCATTTTTTGCGATTTCAAGGTCGAAAAACACATAGGCCCCAAAATGAAAGAAACGGCTGCCACGCCAAAACTATGGCTTCAAACTTGATGAAAACAGTCTCTCCCATATTAACTCACGGGCTGATTGTGTTTTTTAGGCCTTCGCAAGCTATCGGAAGTGTGTGCGCAGCAGGAGAGACAAATCTATGTTTTCGCGCCTTTTTTGCGATTTCCAGGTCGAAAAACACACAGACCCCAAAAATAAAGAAACGGCTGTCCAGCCAAAACTGAGGCTTCAAACTTGATGAAAACAGTCTCTCCCACAATAACTCAAGGGCCGCTTGTGTTTTTTAGGCCTTCGCAAGCTATCAGAAGTGTGTGCGCGGCAGGAGAGACAAATCCATGTTTTTGCGCATTTTTTGCGATTTCAAGGTCGAAAAACACATAGGCCCCAAAATGAAAGAAACGGCTGGCGCGCCAAAACTATGGCTTCAAACTTGATGAAAACAGTCTCTCCAAAAATAACTCACGGGCTGCTTGTGTTTTTTAGGCCTTTGCAAGCTATCGGAAGTGTGTGCGCGGCAGGAGAGACAAATCCATGTTTTCGCGCCTTTTTTGCGATTTCAAGGTCGAAAAACACATAGGCCCCAAAATGAAAGAAACGGCTGGCGCGCCAAAACTATGGCTTCAAACTTGAGGAAAACAGTCTCTCCCATAATAACTCACGGGCTGCTTGTGTTTTTTAGGCCTTTGCAAGCTATCGGAAGTGTGTGCGCGGCAGGAGAGACAAATCCATGTTTTCGCGCCTTTTTTGCGATTTCAAGGTCGAAAAACACATAGGCCCCAAAATGAAAGAAACGGATGGCGCGCCAAAACTATGGCTTCAAACTTGATGAAAACAGTCTCTCCCATAATAACTCACGGGCTGCTTGTGTTTTTTAGGCCTTTGCAAGCTATCGGAAGTGTGTGCGCGGCAGGAGAGACAAATCCATGTTTTCGCGCCTTTTTTGCGATTTCCAGGTCGAAAAACACACAGACCCCAAAAATAAAGAAACGGCTGTCCAGCCAAAACTGAGGCTTCAAACTTGATGAAAACAGTCTCTCCCACAATAACTCAAGGGCCGCTTGTGTTTTTTAGGCCTTCGCAAGCTATCAGAAGTGTGTGCGCGGCAGGAGAGACAAATCCATGTTTTTGCGCATTTTTTGCGATTTCAAGGTCGAAAAACACATAGGCCCCAAAATGAAAGAAACGGCTGGCGCGCCAAAACTATGGCTTCAAACTTGATGAAAACAGTCTCTCCAATAATAACTCACGGGCTGCTTGTGTTTTTTAGGCCTTTGCAAGCTATCGGAAGTGTGTGCGCGGCAGGAGAGACAAATCCATGTTTTCGCGCCTTTTTTGCGATTTCCAGGTCGAAAAACACACAGACCCCAAAAATAAAGAAACGGCTGTCCAGCCAAAACTGAGGCTTCAAACTTGATGAAAACAGTCTCTCCCACAATAACTCAAGGGCCGCTTGTGTTTTTTAGGCCTTCGCAAGCTATCGGAAGTGTGTGCGCGGCAGGAGAGACAAATCCATGTTTTCGCGCATTTTTTGCGATTTCAAGGTCGAAAAACACATAGGCCCCAAAATGAAAGAAACGGCTGCCGCGCCAAAACTATGGCTTCAAACTTGATGAAAACAGTCTCTCCCATAATAACTCACGGGCTGCTTGTGTTTTTTAGGCCTTTGCAAGCTATCGGAAGTGTGTGCGCGGCAGGAGAGACAAATCCATGTTTTCGCGCCTTTTTTGCGATTTCAAGGTCGAAAAACACATAGGCCCCAAAATGAAAGAAACGGCTGGCGCGCCAAAACTATGGCTTCAAACTTGATGAAAACAGTCTCTCCCATAATAACTCACGGGCTGCTTGTGTTTTTTAGGCCTTTGCAAGCTATCGGAAGTGTGTGCGCGGCAGGAGAGACAAATCCATGTTTTCGCGCCTTTTTTGCGATTTCCAGGTCGAAAAACACACAGACCCCAAAAATAAAGAAACGGCTGTCCAGCCAAAACTATGGCTTCAAACTTGATGAAAACAGTCTCTCCCACAATAACTCAAGGGCCGCTTGTGTTTTTTAGGCCTTTGCAAGCTATCGGAAGTGTGTGCGCGGCAGTAGAGACAAATCCATGTTTTCGCGCATTTTTTGCGATTTCAAGGTCGAAAAACACATAGGCCCCAAAATGAAAGAAACGGCTGCCGCGCCAAAACTATGGCTTCAAACTTGATGAAAACAGTCTCTCCCATAATAACTCACGGGCTGCTTGTGTTTTTTAGGCCTTTGCAAGCTATCGGAAGTGTGTGCGCGGCAGGAGAGACAAATCCATGTTTTCGCGCCTTTTTTGCGATTTCAAGGTCGAAAAACACATAGGCCCCAAAATGAAAGAAACGGCTGGCGCGCCAAAACTATGGCTTCAAACTTGATGAAAACAGTCTCTCCCATAATAACTCACGGGCTGCTTGTGTTTTTTAGGCCTTCGCAAGCTATCGGAAGTGTGTGCGCAGCAGGAGAGACAAATCTATGTTTTCGCGCCTTTTTTGCCATTTCCAGGTCGAAAAACACACAGAACCCAAAAATAAAGAAACGGCTGTCCAGCCAAAACTGAGGCTTCAAACTTGATGAAAACAGTCTCTCCCACAATAACTCAAGGGCCGCTTGTGTTTTTTAGGCCTTCGCAAGCTATCAGAAGTGTGTGCGCGGCAGGAGAGACAAATCCATGTTTTTGCGCATTTTTTGCGATTTCAAGGTCGAAAAACACATAGGCCCCAAAATGAAAGAAACGGCTGCCGCGCCAAAACTATGGCTTCAAACTTGATGAAAACAGTCTCTCCCATAATAACTCACGGGCTGCTTGTGTTTTTTAGGCCTTTGCAAGCTATCGGAAGTGTGTGCACGGCAGGAGAGACAAATCCATGTTTTCGCGCCTTTTTTGCGATTTCAAGGTCGAAAAACACATAGGCCCCAAAATGAAAGAAACGGCTGGGGCGCCAAAACTATGGCTTGAAACTTGATGAAAACAGTCTCTCCCATAATAACTCAAGGGCTGCTTGTGTTTTTTAGGCCTTTGCAAGCTATCGGAAGTTGTGCGCGGCAGGAGAGACAAATCCATGTTTTCGCGCCTTTTTTGCGATTTCAAGGTCGAAAAACACATAGGCCCCAAAATGAAAGAAACGGCTGGCGCGCCAAAACTATGGCTTCAAACTTGATGAAAACGGTCTTTCCCATAATAACTCACGGGCTGCTTGTGTTTTTTAGGCCTTTGCAAGCTATCGGAAGTGTGTGCGCGGCAGGAGAGACAAATCCATGTTTTCACGCCTTTTTTGCGATTTCAAGGTCGAAAAACACATAGGCCCCAAAATGAAAGAAACGGCTGCCGCGCCAAAACTATGGCTTCAAACTTGATGAAAACAGTCTCTCCCATAATAACTCACGGGCTGCTTGTGTTTTTTAGGCCTTTGCAAGCTATCGGAAGTGTGTGCGCGGCAGGAGAGACAAATCCATGTTTTCGCGCATTTTTTGCGATTTCAAGGTCGAAAAACACATAGGCCCCAAAATGAAAGAAACGGCTGGCGCGCCAAAACTATGGCTTCAAACTTGATGAAAACAGTCTCTCCCATAATAACTCACGGGCTGCTTGTGTTTTTTAGGCCTTTGCAAGCTATCGGAAGTGTGTGCGCGGCAGGAGAGACAAATCCATGTTTTCGCGCCTTTTTTGCGATTTCAAGGTCGAAAAACACATAGGCCCCAAAATGAAAGAAACGGCTGGCGCGCCAAAACTATGGCTTCAAACTTGATGAAAACAGTCTTTCCCATAATAACTCACGGGCTGCTTGTGTTTTTTAGGCCTTTGCAAGCTATCGGAAGTGTGTGCGCGGCAGGAGAGACAAATCCATGTTTTCGCGCCTTTTTTGCGATTTCAAGGTCGAAAAACACATAGGCCCCAAAATGAAAGAAACGGCTGCCGTGCCAAAACTATGGCTTCAAACTTGATGAAAACAGTCTCTCCCATAATAACTCACGGGCTGCTTGTGTTTTTTAGGCCTTTGCAAGCTATCGGAAGTGTGTGCGCGGCAGGAGAGACAAATCCATGTTTTCGCGCATTTTTTGCGATTTCAAGGTCGAAAAACACATAGGCCCCAAAATGAAAGAAACGGCTGCCGCGCCAAAACTATGGCTTCAAACTTGATGAAAACAGTCTCTCCCATAATAACTCACGGGCTGCTTGTGTTTTTTAGGCCTTTGCAAGCTATTGGAAGTGTGTGCGCGGCAGGAGAGACAAATCCATGTTTTCGCGCCTTTTTTGCGATTTCAAGGTCGAAAAACACATAGGCCCCAAAATGAAAGAAACGGCTGCCGCGCCAAAACTATGGCTTCAAACTTGATGAAAACAGTCTCTCCCATAATAACTCACGGGCTGCTTGTGTTTTTTAGGCCTTTGCAAGCTATCGGAAGTGTGTGCGCGGCAGGAGAGACAAATCCATGTTTTCGCGCCTTTTTTGCGATTTCAAGGTCGAAAAACACATAGGCCCCAAAATGAAAGAAACGGCTGGCGCGCCAAAACTATGGCTTCAAACTTGATGAAAACTGTCTTTCCCATAATAACTCACGGGCTGCTTGTGTTTTTTAGGCCTTTGCAAGCTATCGGAAGTGTGTGCGCGGCAGGAGAGACAAATCCATGTTTTCGCGCCTTTTTTGCGATTTCAAGGTCGAAAAACACATAGGCCCCAAAATGAAAGAAACGGCTGCCGCGCCAAAACTATGGCTTCAAACTTGATGAAAACAGTCTCTCCCATAATAACTCACGGGCTGCTTGTGTTTTTTAGGCCTTTGCAAGCTATCGGAAGTGTGTGCGCGGCAGGAGAGACAAATCCATGTTTTCGCGCCTTTTTTGCGATTTCAAGGTCGAAAAACACATAGGCCCCAAAATGAAAGAAACGGCTGGCGCGCCAAAACTATGGCTTCAAACTTGATGAAAACAGTCTTTCCCATAATAACTCACGGGCTGCTTGTGTTTTTTAGGCCTTTGCAAGCTATCGGAAGTGTGTGCGCGGCAGGAGAGACAAATCCATGTTTTCGCGCCTTTTTTGCGATTTCAAGGTCGAAAAACACATAGGCCCCAAAATGAAAGAAACGGCTGCCGCGCCAAAACTATGGCTTCAAACTTGATGAAAACAGTCTCTCCCATAATAACTCACGGGCTGCTTGTGTTTTTTAGGCCTTTGCAAGCTATCGGAAGTGTGTGCGCGGCAGGAGAGACAAATCCATGTTTTCGCGCATTTTTTGCGATTTCAAGGTCGAAAAACACATAGGCCCCAAAATGAAAGAAACGGCTGCCGCGCCAAAACTATGGCTTCAAACTTGATGAAAACAGTCTCTCCCATAATAACTCACGGGCTGCTTGTGTTTTTTAGGCCTTTGCAAGCTATCGGAAGTGTGTGCGCGGCAGGAGAGACAAATCCATGTTTTCGCGCATTTTTTGCGATTTCAAGGTCGAAAAACACATAGGCCCCAAAATGAAAGAAACGGCTGCCGCGCCAAAACTATGGCTTCAAACTTGATGAAAACAGTCTCTCCCATAATAACTCACGGGCTGCTTGTGTTTTTTAGGCCTTTGCAAGCTATCGGAAGTGTGTGCGCGGCAGGAGAGACAAATCCATGTTTTCGCGCCTTTTTTGCGATTTCAAGGTCGAAAAACACATAGGCCCCAAAATGAAAGAAACGGCTGCCGCGCCAAAACTATGGCTTCAAACTTGATGAAAACAGTCTCTCCCATAATAACTCACGGGCTGCTTGTGTTTTTTAGGCCTTTGCAAGCTATCGGAAGTGTGTGCGCGGCAGGAGAGACAAATCCATGTTTTCGCGCATTTTTTGCGATTTCAAGGTCGAAAAACACATAGGCCCCAAAATGAAAGAAACGGCTGCCGCGCCAAAACTATGGCTTGAAACTTGATGAAAACAGTCTCTCCCATAATAACTCAAGGGCTGCTTGTGTTTTTTAGGCCTTTGCAAGCTATCGGAAGTTGTGCGCGGCAGGAGAGACAAATCCATGTTTTCGCGCCTTTTTTGCGATTTCAAGGTCGAAAAACACATAGGCCCCAAAATGAAAGAAACGGCTGGCGCGCCAAAACTATAGCTTCAAACTTGATGAAAACAGTCTTTCCCATAATAACTCACGGTCTGCTTGTGTTTTTTAGTCCTTTGCAAGCTATCGGAAGTGTGTGCGCGGCAGGAGAGACAAATCCATGTTTTCGCGCCTTTTTTGCGATTTCAAGGTCGAAAAACACATAGGCCCCAAAATGAAAGAAACGGCTGCCGCGCCAAAACTATGGCTTCAAACTTGATGAAAACAGTCTCTCCCATAATAACTCACGGGCTGCTTGTGTTTTTTAGTCCTTTGCAAGCTATCGGAAGTGTGTGCGCGGCAGGAGAGACAAATCCATGTTTTCGCGCCTTTTTTGCGATTTCTAGGTCGAAAAACACATAGGCCCCAAAATGAAAGAAACGGCTGCCGCGCCAAAACTATGGCTTCAAACTTGATGAAAACAGTCTCTCCCATAATAACTCACGGGCTGCTTGTGTTTTTTAGGCCTTTGCAAGCTATCGGAAGTGTGTGCGCGGCAGGAGAGACAAATCCATGTTTTCGCGCATTTTTTGCGATTTCAAGGTCGAAAAACACATAGGCCCCAAAATGAAAGAAACGGCTGCCGCGCCAAAACTATGGCTTCAAACTTGATGAAAACAGTCTCTCCCATAATAACTCACGGGCTGCTTGTGTTTTTTAGGCCTTTGCAAGCTATTGGAAGTGTGTGCGCGGCAGGAGAGACAAATCCATGTTTTCGCGCCTTTTTTGCGATTTCAAGGTCGAAAAACACATAGGCCCCAAAATGAAAGAAACGGCTGCCGCGCCAAAACTATGGCTTCAATCTTGATGAAAACAGTCTCTCCCATAATAACTCATGGGCTGCTTGTGTTTTTTAGGCCTTTGCAAGCTATCGGAAGTGTGTGCGCGGCAGGAGAGACAAATCCATGTTTTCGTGCCTTTTTTGCGATTTCAAGGTCGAAAAACACATAGGCCCCAAAATGAAAGAAACGGCTGGCGCGCCAAAACTATGGCTTCAAACTTGATGAAAACAGTCTCTCCCATATTAACTCACGGGCTGATTGTGTTTTTTAGGCCTTCGCAAGCTATCGGAAGTGTGTGCTCAGCAGGAGAGACAAATCTATGTTTTCGCGCCTGTTTTGCCATTTCCAGGTCGAAAAACACACAGAACCCAAAAATAAAGACACGGCTGTCCAGCCAAAACTGAGGCTTCAAACTTGATGAAAACAGTCTCTCCCACAATAACTCAAGGGCCGCTTGTGTTTTTTAGGCCTTCGCAAGCTATCGGAAGTGTGTGCGCGGCAGGAGAGACAAATCCATGTTTTCGCGCCTTTTTTGCGATTTCAAGGTCGAAAAACACATAGGCCCCAAAATGAAAGAAACGGCTGCCGCGCCAAAACTATGGCTTCAAACTTGATGAAAACAGTCTCTCCCATAATAACTCACGGGCTGCTTGTGTTTTTTAGGCCTTTGCAAGCTATTGGAAGTGTGTGCGCGGCAGGAGAGACAAATCCATGTTTTCGCGCCTTTTTTGCGATTTCAAGGTCGAAAAACACATAGGCCCCAAAATGAAAGAAACGGCTGCCGCGCCAAAACTATGGCTTCAATCTTGATGAAAACAGTCTCTCCCATAATAACTCACGGGCTGCTTGTGTTTTTTAGGCCTTTGCAAGCTATCGGAAGTGTGTGCGCGGCAGGAGAGACAAATCCATGTTTTCGCGCCTTTTTTGCGATTTCAAGGTCCAAAAACACATAGGCCCCAAAATGAAAGAAACGGCTGGGGCGCCAAAACTATGGCTTGAAACTTGATGAAAACAGTCTCTCCCATAATAACTCAAGGGCTGCTTGTGTTTTTTAGGCCTTTGCAAGCTATCGGAAGTTGTGCGCGGCAGGAGAGACAAATCCATGTTTTCGCGCCTTTTTTGCGATTTCAAGGTCGAAAAACACATAGGCCCCAAAATGAAAGAAACGGCTGGGGCGCCAAAACTATGGCTTGAAACTTGATGAAAACAGTCTCTCCCATATTAACTCACGGGCTGATTGTGTTTTTTAGGCCTTCGCAAGCTATCGGAAGTGTGTGCGCAGCAGGAGAGACAAATCTATGTTTTCGCGCCTTTTTTGCCATTTCCAGGTCGAAAAACACATAGAACCCAAAAATAAAGAAACGGCTGTCCAGCCAAAACTGAGGCTTCAAACTTGATGAAAACAGTCTCTCCCACAATAACTCAAGGGCCGCTTGTGTTTTTTAGGCCTTCGCAAGCTATCGGAAGTGTGTGCGCGGCAGGAGAGACAAATCCATGTTTTCGTGCATGTTTTGCGATTTCAAGGTCGAAAAACACATAGGCCACAAAATGAAAGAAACGGCTGCCGCGCCAAAACTATGGCTTCAAACTTGATGAAAACAGTCTCTCCCATAATAACTCACGGGCTGCTTGTGTTTTTTAGGCCTTTGCAAGCTATCGGAAGTGTGTGCGCGGCAGGAGAGACAAATCCATGTTTTCGCGCCTTTTTTGCGATTTCAAGGTCGAAAAACACATAAGCCCCAAAATGAAAGAAACGGCTGGCGCGCCAAAACTATGGCTTCAAACTTGATGAAAACAGTCTCTCCCATAATAACTCACGGGCTGCTTGTGTTTTTTAGGCCTTCGCAAGCTATCGGAAGTGTGTGCGCGGCAGGAGAGACAAATCCATGTTTTCGCGCATTTTTTGCGATTTCAAGGTCGAAAAAAACATAGGCCCCAAAATGAAAGAAACGGAAGGCGCGCCAAAACTATGGCTTCAAACTTGATGAAAACAGTCTCTCCCATATTAACTCACGGGCTGATTGTGTTTTTTAGGCCTTCGCAAGCTATCGGAAGTGTGTGCTCAGCAGGAGAGACAAATCTATGTTTTCGCGCCTGTTTTGCCATTTCCAGGTCGAAAAACACACAGAACCCAAAAATAAAGACACGGCTGTCCAGCCAAAACTGAGGCTTCAAACTTGATGAAAACAGTCTCTCCCACAATAACTCAAGGGCCGCTTGTGTTTTTTAGGCCTTTGCAAGCTATCGGAAGTTGTGCGCGGCAGGAGAGACAAATCCATGTTTTCGCGCCTTTTTTGCGATTTCAAGGTCGAAAAACACATAGGCCCCAAAATGAAAGAAACGGCTGGCGCGCCAAAACTATGGCTTCAAACTTGATGAAAACAGTCTTTCCCATAATAACTCACGGGCTGCTTGTGTTTTTTAGGCCTTTGCAAGCTATCGGAAGTGTGTGCGCGGCAGGAGAGACAAATCCATGTTTTCGCGCCTTTTTTGCGATTTCAAGGTCGAAAAACACATAGGCCCCAAAATGAAAGAAACGGCTGTCCAGCCAAAACTGAGGCTTCAAACTTGATGAAAACAGTCTCTCCCACAATAACTCAAGGGCCGCTTGTGTTTTTTAGGCCTTCGCAAGCTATCGGAAGTGTGTGCGCGGCAGGAGAGACAAATCCATGTTTTCGTGCATTTTTTGCGATTTCAAGGTCGAAAAACACATAGGCCCCAAAATGAAAGAAACGGCTGCCGCGCCAAAACTATGGCTTGAAACTTGATGAAAACAGTCTCTCCCATAATAACTCAAGGGCTGCTTGTGTTTTTTAGGCCTTTGCAAGCTATCGGAAGTTGTGCGCGGCAGGAGAGACAAATCCATGTTTTCGCGCCTTTTTTGCGATTTCAAGGTCGAAAAACCCATAGGCCCCAAAATGAAAGAAACGGCTGCCGCGCCAAAACTATGGCTTCAAACTTGATGAAAACAGTCTCTCCCATAATAACTCACGGGCTGCTTGTGTTTTTTAGGCCTTTGCAAGCTATCGGAAGTGTGTGCGCGGCAGGAGAGACAAATCCATGTTTTCGCGCATTTTTTGCGATTTCAAGGTCGAAAAACACATAGGCCCCAAAATGAAAGAAACGGCTGCCGCGCCAAAACTATGGCTTCAAACTTGATGAAAACAGTCTCTCCCATAATAACTCACGGGCTGCTTGTGTTTTTTAGGCCTTTGCAAGCTATTGGAAGTGTGTGCGCGGCAGGAGAGACAAATCCATGTTTTCGCGCCTTTTTTGCGATTTCAAGGTCGAAAAACACATAGGCCTCAAAATGAAAGAAACGGCTGCCGCGCCAAAACTATGGCTTCAATCTTGATGAAAACAGTCTCTCCCATAATAACTCATGGGCTGCTTGTGTTTTTTAGGCCTTTGCAAGCTATCGGAAGTGTGTGCGCGGCAGGAGAGACAAATCCATGTTTTCGTGCCTTTTTTGCGATTTCAAGGTCGAAAAACACATAGGCCCCAAAATGAAAGAAACGGCTGGGGCGCCAAAACTATGGCTTGAAACTTGATGAAAACAGTCTCTCCCATAATAACTCAAGGGCTGCTTGTGTTTTTTAGGCCTTTGCAAGCTATCGGAAGTTGTGCGCGGCAGGAGAGACAAATCCATGTTTTCGCGCCTTTTTTGCGATTTCAAGGTCGAAAAACACATAGGCCCCAAAATGAAAGAAACGGCTGGCGCGCCAAAACTATGGCTTCAAACTTGATGAAAACAGTCTTTCCCATAATAACTCACGGGCTGCTTGTGTTTTTTAGGCCTTTGCAAGCTATCGGAAGTGTGTGCGCGGCAGGAGAGACAAATCCATGTTTTCGCGACTTTTTTGCGATTTCAAGGTCGAAAAACACATAGGCCCCAAAATGAAAGAAACGGCTGCCGCGCCAAAACTATGGCTTCAAACTTGATGAAAACAGTCTCTCCCATAATAACTCACGGGCTGCTTGTGTTTTTTAGGCCTTTGCAAGCTATCGGAAGTGTGTGCGCGGCAGGAGAGACAAATCCATGTTTTCGCGCCTTTTTTGCGATTTCAAGGTCGAAAAACACATAGGCCCCAAAATGAAAGAAACGGCTGGCGCGCCAAAACTATGGCTTCAAACTTGATGAAAACAGTCTCTCCCATATTAACTCACGGGCTGATTGTGTTTTTTAGGCCTTCGCAAGCTATCGGAAGTGTGTGCTCAGCAGGAGAGACAAATCTATGTTTTCGCGCCTGTTTTGCCATTTCCAGGTCGAAAAACACACAGAACCCAAAAATAAAGACACGGCTGTCCAGCCAAAACTGAGGCTTCAAACTTGATGAAAACAGTCTCTCCCACAATAACTCAAGGGCCGCTTGTGTTTTTTAGGCCTTCGCAAGCTATCGGAAGTGTGTGCGCGGCAGGAGAGACAAATCCATGTTTTCGCGCATTTTTTGCGATTTCAAGGTCAAAAAACACATAGGCCCCAAAATGAAAGAAACGGCTGGGGCGCCAAAACTATGGCTTGAAACTTGATGAAAACAGTCTCTCCCATAATAACTCAAGGGCTGCTTGTGTTTTTTAGGCCTTTGCAAGCTATCGGAAGTGGTGCGCGGCAGGAGAGACAAATCCATGTTTTCGCGCCTTTTTTGCGATTTCAAGGTCGAAAAACACATAGGCCCCAAAATGAAAGAAACGGCTGCCGCGCCAAAACTATGGCTTCAAACTTGATGAAAACAGTCTCTCCCATAATAACTCACGGGCTGCTTGTGTTTTTTTAGGCCTTTGCAAGCTATTGGAAGTGTGTGCGCGGCAGGAGAGATAAATCCATGTTTTCGCGCCTTTTTTGCGATTTCAAGGTCGAAAAACACATAGGCCCCAAAATGAAAGAAACGGCTGGGGCGCCAAAACTATGGCTTGAAACTTGATGAAAACAGTCTCTCCCATAATAACTCAAGGGCTGCTTGTGTTTTTTAGGCCTTTGCAAGCTATCGGAAGTGTGTGCGCGGCAGGAGAGACAAATCCATGTTTTCGCGACTTTTTTGCGATTTCAAGGTCGAAAAACACATAGGCCCCAAAATGAAAGAAACGGCTGGCGCGCCAAAACTATGGCTTCAAACTTGATGAAAACAGTCTTTCCCATAATAACTCACGGGCTGCTTGTGTTTTTTAGGCCTTTGCAAGCTATCGGAAGTGTGTGCGCGGCAGGAGAGACAAATCCATGTTTTCGCGCCTTTTTTGCGATTTCAAGGTCGAAAAACACATAGGCCCCAAAATGAAAGAAACGGCTGCCGCGCCAAAACTATGGCTTCAAACTTGATGAAAACAGTCTCTCCCATAATAACTCACGGGCTGCTTGTGTTTTTTAGGCCTTTGCAAGCTATCGGAAGTGTGTACGCGGCAGGAGAGACAAATCCATGTTTTCGCGCATTTTTTGCGATTTCAAGGTCGAAAAACACATAGGCCCCAAAATGAAAGAAACGGCTGCCGCGCCAAAACTATGGCTTCAATCTTGATGAAAACAGTCTCTCCCATAATAACTCATGGGCTGCTTGTGTTTTTTAGGCCTTTGCAAGCTATCGGAAGTGTGTGCGCGGCAGGAGAGACAAATCCATGTTTTCGCGCCTTTTTTGCGATTTCAAGGTCGAAAAACACATAGGCCCCAAAATGAAAGAAACGGCTGGGGCGCCAAAACTATGGCTTGAAACTTGATGAAAACAGTCTCTCCCATAATAACTCAAGGGCTGCTTGTGTTTTTTAGGCCTTTGCAAGCTATCGGAAGTTGTGCGCGGCAGGAGAGACAAATCCATGTTTTCGCGCCTTTTTTGCGATTTCAAGGTCGAAAAACACATAGGCCCCAAAATGAAAGAAACGGCTGGCGCGCCAAAACTATGGCTTCAAACTTGATGAAAACAGTCTTTCCCATAATAACTCACGGGCTGCTTGTGTTTTTTAGGCCTTTGCAAGCTATCGGAAGTGTGTGCGCGGCAGGAGAGACAAATCCATGTTTTCGCGACTTTTTTGCGATTTCAAGGTCGAAAAACACATAGGCCCCAAAATGAAAGAAACGGCTGCCGCGCCAAAACTATGGCTTCAAACTTGATGAAAACAGTCTCTCCCATAATAACTCACGGGCTGCTTGTGTTTTTTAGGCCTTTGCAAGCTATCGGAAGTGTGTACGCGGCAGGAGAGACAAATCCATGTTTTCGCGCCTTTTTTGCGATTTCAAGGTCGAAAAACACATAGGCCACAAAATGAAAGAAACGGCTGCCGGGCCAAAACTATGGCTTCAAACTTGATGAAAACAGTCTCTCCCATATTAACTCACGGGCTGATTGTGTTTTTTAGGCCTTCGCAAGCTATCGGAAGTGTGTGCTCAGCAGGAGAGACAAATCTATGTTTTCGCGCCTGTTTTGCCATTTCCAGGTCGAAAAACACACAGAACCCAAAAATAAAGAAACGGCTGTCCAGCCAAAACTGAGGCTTCAAACTTGATGAAAACAGTCTCTCCCACAATAACTCAAGGGCCGCTTGTGTTTTTTAGGCCTTCCCAAGCTATCGGAAGTGTGTGCGCGGCAGGAGAGACAAATCCATGTTTTCGCGCATTTTTTGCGATTTCAAGGTCGAAAAACACATAGGCCCCAAAATGAAAGAAACGGCTGGCGCGCCAAAACTATGGCTTCAAACTTGATGAAAACAGTCTTTCCCATAATAACTCACGGGCTGCTTGTGTTTTTTAGGCCTTTGCAAGCTATCGGAAGTGTGTGCGCGGCAGGAGAGACAAATCCATGTTTTCGCGCCTTTTTTGCGATTTCAAGGTCGAAAAACACATAGGCCCCAAAATGAAAGAAACGGCTGCCGCGCCAAAACGATGGCTTCAAACTTGATGAAAACAGTCTCTCCCATAATAACTCACGGGCTGCTTGTGTTTTTTAGGCCTTTGCAAGCTATCGGAAGTGTGTGCGCGGCAGGAGAGACAAATCCATGTTTTCGCGCCTTTTTTGCGATTTCAAGGTCGAAAAACACATAGGCCCCAAAATGAAAGAAACGGCTGGCGCGCCAAAACTATGGCTTCAAACTTGATGAAAACAGTCTTTCCCATAATAACTCACGGGCTGCTTGTGTTTTTTAGGCCTTTGCAAGCTATCGGAAGTGTGTGCGCGGCAGGAGAGACAAATCCATGTTTTCGCGCCTTTTTTGCGATTTCAAGGTCGAAAAACACATAGGCCCCAAAATGAAAGAAACGGCTGCCGCGCCAAAACGATGGCTTCAAACTTGATGAAAACAGTCTCTCCCATAATAACTCACGGGCTGCTTGTGTTTTTTAGGCCTTTGCAAGCTATCGGAAGTGTGTGCGCGGCAGGAGAGACAAATCCATGTTTTCGCGCCTTTTTTGCGATTTCAAGGTCAAAAAACACATAGGCCCCAAAATGAAAGAAACGGCTGCCGCGCCAAAACTATGGCTTCAATCTTGATGAAAACAGTCTCTCCCATAATAACTCACGGGCTGCTTGTGTTTTTTAGGCCTTTGCAAGCTATCGGAAGTGTGTGCGCGGCAGGACAGACAAATCCATGTTTTCGCGCCTTTTTTGCGATTTCAAGGTCGAAAAACACATAGGCCCCAAAATGAAAGAAACGGCTGGCGCGCCAAAACTATGGCTTCAAACTTGATGAAAACAGTCTCTCCCATATTAACTCACGGGCTGATTGTGTTTTTTAGGCCGTCGCAAGCTATCGGAAGTGTGTGCTCAGCAGGAGAGACAAATCTATGTTTTCGCGCCTGTTTTGCCATTTCCAGGTCGAAAAACACACAGAACCCAAAAATAAAGAAACGGCTGTCCAGCCAAAACTGAGGCTTCAAACTTGATGAAAACAGTCTCTCCCACAATAACTCAAGGGCCGCTTGTGTTTTTTAGGCCTTCGCAAGCTATCGGAAGTGTGTGCGCGGCAGGAGAGACAAATCCATGTTTTCGCGCATTTTTTGCGATTTCAAGGTCGAAAAACACATCGGCCCCAAAATGAAAGAAACGGCTGCCGCGCCAAAACTATGGCTTCAATCTTGATGAAAACAGTCTCTCCCATAATAACTCACGGGCTGCTTGTGTTTTTTAGGCCTTTGCAAGCTATCGGAAGTGTGTGCGCGGCAGGAGAGACAAATCCATGTTTTCGCGCCTTTTTTGCGATTTCAAGGTCGAAAAACACATAGGCCCCAAAATGAAAGAAACGGCTGGGGCGCCAAAACTATGGCTTGAAACTTGATGAAAACAGTCTCTCCCATAATAACTCAAGGGCTGCTTGTGTTTTTTAGGCCTTTGCAAGCTATCGGAAGTTGTGCGCGGCAGGAGAGACAAATCCATGTTTTCGCGCCTTTTTTGCGATTTCAAGGTCGAAAAACACATAGGCCCCAAAATGAAAGAAACGGCTGGCGCGCCAAAACTATGGCTTCAAACTTGATGAAAACAGTCTTTCCCATAATAACTCACGGGCTGCTTGTGTTTTTTAGGCCTTTGCAAGCTATCGGAAGTGTGTGCGCGGCAGGAGAGACAAATCCATGTTTTCGCGCCTTTTTTGCGATTTCAAGGTCGAAAAACACATAGGCCCCAAAATGAAAGAAACGGCTGCCGCGCCAAAACTATGGCTTCAAACTTGATGAAAACAGTCTCTCCCATAATAACTCACGGGCTGCTTGTGTTTTTTAGGCCTTTGCAAGCTATCGGAAGTGTGTGCGCGGCAGGAGAGACAAATCCATGTTTTCGCGCATTTTTTGCGATTTCAAGGTCGAAAAACACATAGGCCCCAAAATGAAAGAAACGGCTGCCGCGCCAAAACTATGGCTTCAAACTTGATGAAAACAGTCTTTCCCATAATAACTCACGGGCTGCTTGTGTTTTTTAGGCCTTTGCAAGCTATCGGAAGTGTGTGCGCGGCAGGAGAGACAAATCTATGTTTTCGCGCCTTTTTTGCCATTTCCAGGTCGAAAAACACACAGAACCCAAAAATAAAGAAACGGCTGTCCAGCCAAAACTGAGGCTTCAAACTTGATGAAAACAGTCTCTCCCACAATAACTCAAGGGCCGCTTGTGTTTTTTAGGCCTTCGCAAGCTATCGGAAGTGTGTGCGCGGCAGGAGAGACAAATCCATGTTTTTGCACCTTTTTTGCGATTTCAAGGTCGAAAAACACATAGGCCCCAAAATGAAAGAAACGGCTGCCGCGCCAAAACTATGGCTTCAAACTTGATGAAAACAGTCTCTCCCATAATAACTCACGGGCTGCTTGTGTTTTTTAGGCCTTTGCAAGCTATCGGAAGTGTCTGCGCGGCAGGAGAGACAAATCCATGTTTTCGCGCATTTTTTGCGATTTCAAGGTCGAAAAACACATAGGCCCCAAAATGAAAGAAACGGCTGGCGCGCCAAAACTATGGCTTCAAACTTGATGAAAACAGTCTCTCCCATAATAACTCACGGGCTGCTTGTGTTTTTTAGGCCTTTGCAAGCTATCGGAAGTGTGTGCGCGGCAGGAGAGACAAATCCATGTTTTCGCGCCTTTTTTGCGATTTCAAGGTCGAAAAACACATAGGCCCCAAAATGAAAGAAACGGCTGCCGCGCCAAAACTATGGCTTCAAACTTGATGAAAACAGTCTCTCCCATATTAACTCACGGGCTGATTGTGTTTTTTAGGCCTTCGCAAGCTATCGGAAGTGTGTGCACAGCAGGAGACACAAATCTATGTTTTCGCGCCTGTTTTGCCATTTCCAGGTCGAAAAACACACAGACCCCAAAAATAAAGAAACGGCTGTCCAGCCAAAACTGAGGCTTCAAACTTGATGAAAACAGTCTCTCCCACAATAACTCAAGGGCCGCTTGTGTTTTTTAGGCCTTTGCAAGCTATCGGAAGTGTGTGCGCGGCAGGAGAGACAAATCAATGTTTTCGCGCCTTTTTTGCGACTTCAAGGTCGAAAAACACATAGGCCCCAAAATGAAAGAAACTGCTGGCGCGCCAAAACTATGGCTTCAAACTTGATGAAAACAGTCTCTCCCATAATAACTCACGGGCTGCTTGTGTTTTTTAGGCCTTTGCAAGCTATCGGAAGTGTGTGCGCGGCAGGAGAGACAAATCCATGTTTTCGCGCCTTTTTTGCGATTTCAAGGTCGAAAAACACATAGGCCCCAAAATGAAAGAAACGGCTGCCGCGCCAAAACTATGGCTTCAAACTTGATGAAAACAGTCTCTCCCATAATAACTCATGGGCTGCTTGTGTTTTTTAGGCCTTTGCAAGCTATCGGAAATGTGTGCGCGGCAGGAGAGACAAATCCATGTTTTCACCCCTTTTTTGCGATTTCAAGGTCGAAAAACACATAGGCCCCAAAATGAAAGAAACGGGTGGCGCACCAAAACTATGGCTTCAAACTTGATGAAAACAGTCTCTCCCATAATAACTCACGGCCTGCTTGTGTTTTTTAGGCCTTTGCAAGCTATCGGAAGTGTGTGCGCGGCAGGAGAGACAAATCAATGTTTTTGCGCCTTTTTTGCCATTTCCAGGTCGAAAAACACATAGAACCCAAAAATAAAGAAACGGCTGTCCAGCCAAAACTGAGGCTTCAAACTTGATGAAAACAGTCTCTCCCACAATAACTCAAGGGCCGCTTGTGTTTTTTTAGGCCTTCGCAAGCTATCGGAAGTGTGTGCGCGGCAGGAGAGACAAATCCATGTTTTCGTGCATTTTTTGCGATTTCAAGGTCGAAAAACACATAGGCCCCAAAATGAAAGAAACGGCTGCCGCGCCAAAACTATGGCTTCAATCTTGATGAAAACAGTCTCTCCCATAATAACTCACGGGCTGCTTGTGTTTTTTAGGCCTTTGCAAGCTATCGGAAGTGTGTGCGCGGCAGGAGAGACAAATCCATGTTTTCCCGCCTTTTTTGCGATTTCAAGGTCGAAAAACACATAGGCCCCAAAATCAAAGAAACGGCTGCCGCGCCAAAACTATGGCTTCAAACTTGATGAAAACAGTCTCTCCCATAATAACTCACGGGCTGCTTGTGTTTTTTAGGCCTTTGCAAGCTATCGGAAGTGTGTGCGCGGCAGGAGAGACAAATCCATGTTTTCGCGCATTTTTTGCGATTTCAAGGTCGAAAAACACATAGGCCCCAAAATGAAAGAAACGGCTGCCGCGCCAAAACTATGGCTTCAAACTTGATGAAAACAGTCTCTCCCATAATAACTCACGGGCTGCTTGTGTTTTTTAGGCCTTTGCAAGCTATTGGAAGTGTGTGCGCGGCAGGAGAGACAAATCCATGTTTTCGCGCCTTTTTTGCGATTTCAAGGTCGAAAAACACATAGGCCCCAAAATGAAAGAAACGGCTGCCGCGCCAAAACTATTGCTTCAAACTTGATGAAAACAGTCTCTCCCATAATAACTCACGGGCTGCTTGTGTTTTTTAGGCCTTTGCAAGCTATCGGAAATGTGTGCGCGGCAGGAGAGACAAATCCATGTTTTCGCGCCTTTTTTGCGATTTCAAGGTCGAAAAACACATAGGCCCCAAAATGAAAGAAACGGGTGGCGCACCAAAACTATGGCTTCAAACTTGATGAAAACAGTCTCTCCCATAATAACTCACGGCCTGCTTGTGTTTTTTAGGCCTTTGCAAGCTATCGGAAGTGTGTGCGCGGCAGGAGAGACAAATCCATGTTTTCGCCCCTTTTTTGCGATTTCAAGGTCGAAAAACACATAGGCCCCAAAATGAAAGAAACGGGTGGCGCACCAAAACTATGGCTTCTAACTTGATGAAAACAGTCTCTCCCATAATAACTCACGGCCTGCTTGTATTTTTTAGGCCTTTGCAAGCTATCGGAAGTGTGTGCGCAGCAGGAGAGACAAATCCATGTTTTCGCCCCTTTTTTGCGATTTCAAGGTCGAAAAACACATAGGCCCCAAAATGAAAGAAACGGCTGGCGCGCCAAAACTATGGCTTCAAACTTGATGAAAACAGTCTCTCCCATAATAACTCACGGGCTGCTTGTGTTTTTTAGGCCTTTGCAAGTTATCGGAAGTGTGTGCGCGGCAGGAGAGACAAATCAATGTTTTTGCGCCTTTTTTGCGATTTCAAGGTCGAAAAACACATAGGCCCCAAAATGAAAGAAACGGCTGCCGCGCCAAAACTATGGCTTCAAACTTGATGAAAACAGTCTCTCCCATATTAACTCACGGGCTGATTGTGTTTTTTAGGCCTTCGCAAGCTATCGGAAGTGTGTGCGCAGCAGGAGAGACAAATCTATGTTTTCGCGCCTTTTTTGCCATTTCCAGGTCGAAAAACACATAGAACCCAAAAATAAAGAAACGGCTGTCCAGCCAAAACTGAGGCTTCAAACTTGATGAAAACAGTCTCTCCCACAATAACTCAAGGGCCGCTTGTGTTTTTTAGGCCTTCGCAAGCTATCGGAAGTGTGTGCGCGGCAGGAGAGACAAATCCATGTTTTCGTGCATTTTTTGCGATTTCAAGGTCGAAAAACACATAGGCCCCAAAATGAAAGAAACGGCTGCCGCGCCAAAACTATGGCTTCAATCTTGATGAAAACAGTCTCTCCCATAATAACTCACGGGCTGCTTGTGTTTTTTAGGCCTTTGCAAGCTATCGGAAGTGTGTGCGCGGCAGGAGAGACAAATCCATGTTTTCTCGCCTTTTTTGCGATTTCAAGGTCGAAAAACACATAGGCCCCAAAATGAAAGAAACGGCTGCCGCGCCAAAACTATGGCTTCAAACTTGATGAAAACAGTCTCTCCCATAATAACTCACGGGCTGCTTGTGTTTTTTAGGCCTTTGCAAGCTATCGGAAGTGTGTGCGCGGCAGGAGAGACAAATCCATGTTTTCGCGCATTTTTTGCGATTTCAAGGTCGAAAAACACATAGGCCCCAAAATGAAAGAAACGGCTGCCGCGCCAAAACTATGGCTTCAAACTTGATGAAAACAGTCTCTCCCATAATAACTCACGGGCTGCTTGTGTTTTTTAGGCCTTTGCAAGCTATTGGAAGTGTGTGCGCGGCAGGAGAGACAAATCCATGTTTTCGTGCCTTTTTTGCGATTTCAAGGTCGAAAAACACATAGGCCCCAAAATGAAAGAAACGGCTGCCGCGCCAAAACTATGGCTTCAAACTTGATGAAAACAGTCTCTCCCATAATAACTCACGGGCTGCTTGTGTTTTTTAGGCCTTTGCAAGCTATCGGAAATGTGTGCGCGGCAGGAGAGACAAATCCATGTTTTCGCGCCTTTTTTGCGATTTCAAGGTCGAAAAACACATAGAACCCAAAAATAAAGAAACGGCTGTCCAGCCAAAACTGAGGCTTCAAACTTGATGAAAACAGTCTCTCCCACAATAACTCAAGGGCCGCTTGTGTTTTTTAGGCCTTCGCAAGCTATCGGAAGTGTGTGCGCGGCAGGAGAGACAAATCCATGTTTTCGTGCATTTTTTGCGATTTCAAGGTCGAAAAACACATAGGCCCCAAAATGAAAGAAACGGCTGCCGCGCCAAAACTATGGCTTCAATCTTGATGAAAACAGTCTCTCCCATAATAACTCACGGGCTGCTTGTGTTTTTTAGGCCTTTGCAAGCTATCGGAAGTGTGTGCGCGGCAGGAGAGACAAATCCATGTTTTCTCGCCTTTTTTGCGATTTCAAGGTCGAAAAACACATAGGCCCCAAAATGAAAGAAACGGCTGCCGCGCCAAAACTATGGCTTCAAACTTGATGAAAACAGTCTCTCCCATAATAACTCACGGGCTGCTTGTGTTTTTTAGGCCTTTGCAAGCTATTGGAAGTGTGTGCGCGGCAGGAGAGACAAATCCATGTTTTCGTGCCTTTTTTGCGATTTCAAGGTCGAAAAACACATAGGCCCCAAAATGAAAGAAACGGCTGCCGCGCCAAAACTATGGCTTCAAACTTGATGAAAACAGTCTCTCCCATAATAACTCACGGGCTGCTTGTGTTTTTTAGGCCTTTGCAAGCTATCGGAAATGTGTGCGCGGCAGGAGAGACAAATCCATGTTTTCGCGCCTTTTTTGCGATTTCAAGGTCGAAAAACACATAGGCCCCAAAATGAAAGAAACGGGTGGCGCACCAAAACTATGGCTTCAAACTTGATGAAAACAGTCTCTCCCATAATAACTCACGGCCTGCTTGTGTTTTTTAGGCCTTTGCAAGCTATCGGAAGTGTGTGCGCGGCAGGAGAGACAAATCCATGTTTTCGCCCCTTTTTTGCGATTTCAAGGTCGAAAAACACATAGGCCCCAAAATGAAAGAAACGGCTGCCGCGCCAAAACTATGGCTTCAAACTTGATGAAAACAGTCTCTCCCATAATAACTCACGGGCTGCTTGTGTTTTTTAGGCCTTTGCAAGCTATCGGAAATGTGTGCGCGGCAGGAGAGACAAATCCATGTTTTCACCCCTTTTTTGCGATTTCAAGGTCGAAAAACACATAGGCCCCAAAATGAAAGAAACGGGTGGCGCACCAAAACTATGGCTTCAAACTTGATGAAAACAGTCTCTCCCATAATAACTCACGGCCTGCTTGTGTTTTTTAGGCCTTTGCAAGCTATCGGAAGTGTGTGCGCGGCAGGAGAGACAAATCCATGTTTTCGCCCCTTTTTTGCGATTTCAAGGTCGAAAAACACATAGGCCCCAAAATGAAAGAAACGGCTGGCGCGCCAAAACTATGGCTTCAAACTTGATGAAAACAGTCTCTCCCATAATAACTCACGGGCCGCTTGTGTTTTTTAGGCCTTTGCAAGTTATCGGAAGTGTGTGCGCGGCAGGAGAGACAAATCAATGTTTTTGCGCCTTTTTTGCCATTTCCAGGTCGAAAAACACATAGAACCCAAAAATAAAGAAACGGCTGTCCAGCCAAAACTGAGGCTTCAAACTTGATGAAAACAGTCTCTCCCACAATAACTCAAGGGCCGCTTGTGTTTTTTAGGCCTTCTCAAGCTATCGGAAGTGTGTGCGCGGCAGGAGAGACAAATCCATGTTTTCGTGCATTTTTTGCGATTTCAAGGTCGAAAAACACATAGGCCCCAAAATGAAAGAAACGGCTGCCGCGCCAAAACTATGGCTTCAATCTTGATGAAAACAGTCTCTCCCATAATAACTCACGGGCTGCTTGTGTTTTTTAGGCCTTTGCAAGCTATCGGAAGTGTGTGCGCGGCAGGAGAGACAAATCCATGTTTTCTCGCCTTTTTTGCGATTTCAAGGTCGAAAAACACATAGGCCCCAAAATCAAAGAAACGGCTGCCGCGCCAAAACTATGGCTTCAAACTTGATGAAAACAGTCTCTCCCATAATAACTCACGGGCTGCTTGTGTTTTTTAGGCCTTTGCAAGCTATCGGAAGTGTGTGCACGGCAGGAGAGACAAATCCATGTTTTCGCGCATTTTTTGCGATTTCAAGGTCGAAAAACACATAGGCCCCAAAATGAAAGAAACGGCTGCCGCGCCAAAACTATGGCTTCAAACTTGATGAAAACAGTCTCTCCCATAATAACTCACGGGCTGCTTGTGTTTTTTAGGCCTTTGCAAGCTATTGGAAGTGTGTGCGCGGCAGGAGAGACAAATCCATGTTTTCGCGCCTTTTTTGCGATTTCAAGGTCGAAAAACACATAGGCCCCAAAATGAAAGAAACGGCTGCCGCGCCAAAACTATGGCTTCAAACTTGATGAAAACAGTCTCTCCCATATTAACTCACGGGCTGATTGTGTTTTTTAGGCCTTCGCAAGCTATCGGAAGTGTGTGCGCAGCAGGAGAGACAAATCTATGTTTTCGCGCCTTTTTTGCCATTTCCAGGTCGAAAAACACATAGAACCCAAAAATAAAGAAACGGCTGTCCAGCCAAAACTGAGGCTTCAAACTTGATGAAAACAGTCTCTCCCACAATAACTCAAGGGCCGCTTGTGTTTTTTAGGCCTTCGCAAGCTATCGGAAGTGTGTGCGCGGCAGGAGAGACAAATCCATGTTTTCGTGCATTTTTTGCGATTTCAAGGTCGAAAAACATATAGGCCCCAAAATGAAAGAAACGGCTGCCGCGCCAAAACTATGGCTTCAATCTTGATGAAAACAGTCTCTCCCATAATAACTCACGGGCTGCTTGTGTTTTTTAGGCCTTTGCAAGCTATCGGAAGTGTGTGCGCGGCAGGAGAGACAAATCCATGTTTTCTCGCCTTTTTAGCGATTTCAAGGTCGAAAAACACATAGGCCCCAAAATGAAAGAAACGGCTGCCGCGCCAAAACTATGGCTTCAAACTTGATGAAAACAGTCTCTCCCATAATAACTCACGGGCTGCTTGTGTTTTTTAGGCCTTTGCAAGCTATCGGAAGTGTGTGCGCGGCAGGAGAGACAAATCCATGTTTTCGCGCATTTTTTGCGATTTCAAGGTCGAAAAACACATAGGCCCCAAAATGAAAGAAACGGCTGCCGCGCCAAAACTATGGCTTCAAACTTGATGAAAACAGTCTCTCCCATAATAACTCACGGGCTGCTTGTGTTTTTTAGGCCTTTGCAAGCTATTGGAAGTGTGTGCGCGGCAGGAGAGACAAATCCATGTTTTCGCGCCTTTTTTGCGATTTCAAGGTCGAAAAACACATAGGCCCCAAAATGAAAGAAACGGCTGCCGCGCCAAAACTATGGCTTCAAACTTGATGAAAACAGTCTCTCCCATAATAACTCACGGGCTGCTTGTGTTTTTTAGGCCTTTGCAAGCTATCGGAAGTGTGTGCGCGGCAGGAGAGACAAATCCATGTTTTCGCGCATTTTTTGCGATTTCAAGGTCGAAAAACACATAGGCCCCAAAATGAAAGAAACGGCTGCCGCGCCAAAACTATGGCTTCAAACTTGATGAAAACAGTCTCTCCCACAATAACTCAAGGGCCGCTTGTGTTTTTTAGGCCTTCGCAAGCTATCGGAAGTGTGTGCGCGGCAGGAGAGACAAATCCATGTTTTCGTGCATTTTTTGCGATTCCAAGGTCGAAAAACACATAGGCCCCAAAATGAAAGAAACGGCTGCCGCGCCAAAACTATGGCTTCAATCTTGATGAAAACAGTCTCTCCCATAATAACTCACGGGCTGCTTGTGTTTTTTAGGCCTTTGCAAGCTATCGGAAGTGTGTGCGCGGCAGGAGAGACAAATCCATGTTTTCTCGCCTTTTTAGCGATTTCAAGGTCGAAAAACACATAGGCCCCAAAATGAAAGAAACGGCTGCCGCGCCAAAACTATGGCTTCAAACTTGATGAAAACAGTCTCTCCCATAATAACTCACGGGCTGCTTGTGTTTTTTAGGCCTTTGCAAGCTATCGGAAGTGTGTGCGCGGCAGGAGAGACAAATCCATGTTTTCGCGCATTTTTTGCGATTTCAAGGTCGAAAAACACATAGGCCCCAAAATGAAAGAAACGGTTGCCGCGCCAAAACTATGGCTTCAAACTTGATGAAAACAGTCTCTCCCATAATAACTCACGGGCTGCTTGTGTTTTTTAGGCCTTTGCAAGCTATTGGAAGTGTGTGCGCGGCAGGAGAGACAAATCCATGTTTTCGCGCCTTTTTTGCGATTTCAAGGTCGAAAAACACATAGGCCCCAAAATGAAAGAAACGGCTGCCGCGCCAAAACTATGGCTTCAAACTTGATGAAAACAGTCTCTCCCATAATAACTCACGGGCTGCTTGTGTTTTTTAGGCCTTTGCAAGCTATCGGAAGTGTGTGCGCGGCAGGAGAGACAAATCCATGTTTTCGCGCATTTTTTGCGATTTCAAGGTCGAAAAACACATAGGCCCCAAAATGAAAGAAACGGCTGCCGCGCCAAAACTATGGCTTCAAACTTGATGAAAACAGTCTCTCCCATAATAACTCACGGGCTGCTTGTGTTTTTTAGGCCTTTGCAAGCTATCGGAAGTGTGTGCGCGGCAGGAGAGACAAATCCATGTTTTCGCGCATTTTTTGCGATTTCAAGGTCGAAAAACACATAGGCCCCAAAATGAAAGAAACGGCTGCCGCGCCAAAACTATGGCTTCAATCTTGATGAAAACAGTCTCTCCCATAATAACTCAAGGGCTGCTTGTGTTTTTTAGGCCTTTGCAAGCTATCGGAAGTTGTGCGCGGCAGGAGAGACAAATCCATGTTTTCGCGCCTTTTTTGCGATTACAAGGTCGAAAAACACATAGGCCCCAAAATGAAAGAAACGGCTGGCGCGCCAAAACTATGGCTTCAAACTTGATGAAAACAGTCTTTCCCATAATAACTCACGGGCTGCTTGTGTTTTTTAGGCCTTTGCAAGCTATCGGAAGTGTGTGCGCGGCAGGAGAGACAAATCCATGTTTTCGCGACTTTTTTGCGATTTCAAGGTCGAAAAACACATAGGCCCCAAAATGAAAGAAACGGCTGCCGCGCCAAAACTATGGCTTCAAACTTGATGAAAACAGTCTCTCCCATAATAACTCACGGGCTGCTTGTGTTTTTTAGGCCTTTGCAAGCTATCGGAAGTGTGTGCGCGGCAGGAGAGACAAATCCATGTTTTCGCGCCTTTTTTGCGATTTCAAGGTCGAAAAACACATAGGCCCCAAAATGAAAGAAACGGCTGGCGCGCCAAAACTATGGCTTCAAACTTGATGAAAACAGTCTCTCCCATAATAACTCACGGGCTGCTTGTGTTTTTTAGGCCTTCGCAAGCTATCGGAAGTGTGTGCGCAGCAGGAGAGACAAATCTATGTTTTCGCGCCTTTTTTGCGATTTCAAGGTCGAAAAACACATAGGCCCCAAAATGAAAGAAACGGCTGGCGCGCCAAAACTATGGCTTCAAACTTGATGAAAACAGTCTCTCCCATAATAACTCACGGGCTGCTTGTGTTTTTTAGGCCTTCGCAAGCTATCGGAAGTGTGTGCGCAGCAGGAGAGACAAATCTATGTTTTCGCGCCTTTTTTGCCATTTCCAGGTCGAAAAACACACAGACCCCAAAAATAAAGAAACGGCTGTCCAGCCAAAACTGAGGCTTCAAACTTGATGAAAACAGTCTCTCCCAAAATAACTCAAGGGCCGCTTGTGTTTTTTAGGCCTTCGCAAGCTATCGGAAGTGTGTGCGCGGCAGGAGATACAAATCCATGTTTTCGCGCCTTTTTTGCGATTTCAAGGTCGAAAAACACATAGGCCCCAAAATGAAAGAAACGGCTGCCGCGCCAAAACTATGGCTTCAAACTTGATGAAAACAGTCTCTCCCATATTAACTCACGGGCTGATTGTGTTTTTTAGGCCTTCGCAAGCTATCGGAAGTGTGTGCGCAGCAGGAGAGACAAATCTATGTTTTCGCGCCTTTTTTGCCATTTCCAGGTCGAAAAACACACAGACCCCAAAAATAAAGAAACGGCTGTCCAGCCAAAACTGAGGCTTCAAACTTGATGAAAACAGTCTCTCCCAAAATAACTCAAGGGCCGCTTGTGTTTTTTAGGCCTTCGCAAGCTATCGGAAGTGTGTGCGCGGCAGTAGAGACAAATCCATGTTTTCGCGCCTTTTTTGCGATTTCAAGGTCGAAAAACACATAGGCCCCAAAATGAAAGAAACGGCTGGGGCGCCAAAACTATGGCTTGAAACTTGATGAAAACAGTCTCTCCCATAATAACTCACGGGCTGCTTGTGTTTTTTAGGCCTTTGCAAGCTATCGGAAGTTGTGCGCGGCAGGAGAGACAAATCCATGTTTTCGCGCCTTTTTTGCGATTTCAAGGTCGAAAAACACATAGGCCCCAAAATGAAAGAAACGGCTGGCGCGCCAAAACTATGGCTTCAAACTTGATGAAAACAGTCTTTCCCATAATAACTCACGGGCTGCTTGTGTTTTTTAGGCCTTTGCAAGCTATCGGAAGTGTGTGCGCGGCAGGAGAGACAAATCCATGTTTTCGCGCCTTTTTTGCGATTTCAAGGTCGAAAAACACATAGGCCCCAAAATGAAAGAAACGGCTGGCGCGCCAAAACTATGGCTTCAAACTTGATGAAAACAGTCTCTCCCATATTAACTCACGGGCTGATTGTGTTTTTTAGGCCTTCGCAAGCTATCGGAAGTGTGTGCGCAGCAGGAGAGACAAATCTATGTTTTCGCGCCTTTTTTGCCATTTCCAGGTCGAAAAACACACAGACCCCAAAAATAAAGAAACGGCTGTCCAGCCAAAACTGAGGCTTCAAACTTGATGAAAACAGTCTCTCCCAAAATAACTCAAGGGCCGCTTGTGTTTTTTAGGCCTTCGCAAGCTATCGGAAGTGTGTGCGCGGCAGGAGATACAAATCCATGTTTTCGCGCCTTTTTTGCGATTTCAAGGTCGAAAAACACATAGGCCCCAAAATGAAAGAAACGGCTGCCGCGCCAAAACTATGGCTTCAAACTTGATGAAAACAGTCTCTCCCATATTAACTCACGGGCTGATTGTGTTTTTTAGGCCTTCGCAAGCTATCGGAAGTGTGTGCGCAGCAGGAGAGACAAATCTATGTTTTCGCGCCTTTTTTGCCATTTCCAGGTCGAAAAACACACAGACCCCAAAAATAAAGAAACGGCTGTCCAGCCAAAACTGAGGCTTCAAACTTGATGAAAACAGTCTCTCCCAAAATAACTCAAGGGCCGCTTGTGTTTTTTAGGCCTTCGCAAGCTATCGGAAGTGTGTGCGCGGCAGTAGAGACAAATCCATGTTTTCGCGCCTTTTTTGCGATTTCAAGGTCGAAAAACACATAGGCCCCAAAATGAAAGAAACGGCTGGGGCGCCAAAACTATGGCTTGAAACTTGATGAAAACAGTCTCTCCCATAATAACTCACGGGCTGCTTGTGTTTTTTAGGCCTTTGCAAGCTATCGGAAGTTGTGCGCGGCAGGAGAGACAAATCCATGTTTTCGCGCCTTTTTTGCGATTTCAAGGTCGAAAAACACATAGGCCCCAAAATGAAAGAAACGGCTGGCGCGCCAAAACTATGGCTTCAAACTTGATGAAAACAGTCTTTCCCATAATAACTCACGGGCTGCTTGTGTTTTTTAGGCCTTTGCAAGCTATCGGAAGTGTGTGCGCGGCAGGAGAGACAAATCCATGTTTTCGCGCCTTTTTTGCGATTTCAAGGTCGAAAAACACATAGGCCCCAAAATGAAAGAAACGGCTGGCGCGCCAAAACTATGGCTTCAAACTTGATGAAAACAGTCTCTCCCATATTAACTCACGGGCTGATTGTGTTTTTTAGGCCTTCGCAAGCTATCGGAAGTGTGTGCGCAGCAGGAGAGACAAATCCATGTTTTCGCGCCTTTTTTGCGATTTCAAGGTCGAAAAACACATAGGCCCCAAAATGAAAGAAACGGCTGGCGCGCCAAAACTATGGCTTCAAACTTGATGAAAACAGTCTTTCCCATAATAACTCACGGGCTGCTTGTGTTTTTTAGGCCTTTGCAAGCTATCGGAAGTGTGTGCGCGGCAGTAGAGACAAATCCATGTTTTCGCGCCCTTTTTGCGATTTCAAGGTCGAAAAACACATAGGCCCCAAAATGAAAGAAACGGCTGGGGCGCCAAAACTATGGCTTGAAACTTGATGAAAACAGTCTCTCCCATAATAACTCACGGGCTGCTTGTGTTTTTTAGGCCTTTGCAAGCTATCGGAAGTTGTGCGCGGCAGGAGAGACAAATCCATGTTTTCGCGCCTTTTTTGCGATTTCAAGGTCGAAAAACACATAGGCCCCAAAATGAAAGAAACGGCTGGCGCGCCAAAACTATGGCTTCAAACTTGATGAAAACAGTCTTTCCCATAATAACTCACGGGCTGCTTGTGTTTTTTAGGCCTTTGCAAGCTATCGGAAGTGTGTGCGCGGCAGGAGAGACAAATCCATGTTTTCGCGCCTTTTTTGCGATTTCAAGGTCGAAAAACACATAGGCCCCAAAATGAAAGAAATGGCTGGCGCGCCAAAACTATGGCTTCAAACTTGATGAAAACAGTCTCTCCCATATTAACTCACGGGCTGATTGTGTTTTTTAGGCCTTCGCAAGCTATCGGAAGTGTGTGCGCAGCAGGAGAGACAAATCTATGTTTTCGCGCCTTTTTTGCCATTTCCAGGTCGAAAAACACACAGACCCCAAAAATAAAGAAACGGCTGTCCAGCCAAAACTGAGGCTTCAAACTTGATGAAAACAGTCTCTCCCAAAATAACTCAAGGGCCGCTTGTGTTTTTTAGGCCTTCGCAAGCTATCGGAAGTGTGTGCGCGGCAGGAGATACAAATCCATGTTTTCGCGCCTTTTTTGCGATTTCAAGGTCGAAAAACACATAGGCCCCAAAATGAAAGAAACGGCTGCCGCGCCAAAACTATGGCTTCAAACTTGATGAAAACAGTCTCTCCCATATTAACTCACGGGCTGATTGTGTTTTTTAGGCCTTCGCAAGCTATCGGAAGTGTGTGCGCAGCAGGAGAGACAAATCTATGTTTTCGCGCCTTTTTTGCCATTTCCAGGTCGAAAAACACACAGACCCCAAAAATAAAGAAACGGCTGTCCAGCCAAAACTGAGGCTTCAAACTTGATGAAAACAGTCTCTCCCAAAATAACTCAAGGGCCGCTTGTGTTTTTTAGGCCTTCGCAAGCTATCGGAAGTGTGTGCGCGGCAGTAGAGACAAATCCATGTTTTCGCGCCTTTTTTGCGATTTCAAGGTCGAAAAACACATAGGCCCCAAAATGAAAGAAACGGCTGGGGCGCCAAAACTATGGCTTGAAACTTGATGAAAACAGTCTCTCCCATAATAACTCACGGGCTGCTTGTGTTTTTTAGGCCTTTGCAAGCTATCGGAAGTTGTGCGCGGCAGGAGAGACAAATCCATGTTTTCGCGCCTTTTTTGCGATTTCAAGGTCGAAAAACACATAGGCCCCAAAATGAAAGAAACGGCTGGCGCGCCAAAACTATGGCTTCAAACTTGATGAAAACAGTCTTTCCCATAATAACTCACGGGCTGCTTGTGTTTTTTAGGCCTTTGCAAGCTATCGGAAGTGTGTGCGCGGCAGGAGAGACAAATCCATGTTTTCGCGCCTTTTTTGCGATTTCAAGGTCGAAAAACACATAGGCCCCAAAATGAAAGAAACGGCTGGCGCGCCAAAACTATGGCTTCAAACTTGATGAAAACAGTCTCTCCCATATTAACTCACGGGCTGATTGTGTTTTTTAGGCCTTCGCAAGCTATCGGAAGTGTGTGCGCAGCAGGAGAGACAAATCCATGTTTTCGCGCCTTTTTTGCGATTTCAAGGTCGAAAAACACATAGGCCCCAAAATGAAAGAAACGGCTGGCGCGCCAAAACTATGGCTTCAAACTTGATGAAAACAGTCTTTCCCATAATAACTCACGGGCTGCTTGTTTTTTTTAGGCCTTTGCAAGCTATCGGAAGTGTGTGCGCGGCAGGAGAGACAAATCCATGTTTTCGCGCCTTTTTTGCGATTTCAAGGTCGAAAAACACATAGGCCCCAAAATGAAAGAAACGGCTGGCGCGCCAAAACTATGGCTTCAAACTTGATGAAAACAGTCTCTCCCATATTAACTCACGGGCTGATTGTGTTTTTTAGGCCTTCGCAAGCTATCGGAAGTGTGTGCGCAGCAGGAGAGACAAATCTATGTTTTCGCGCCTGTTTTGCCATTTCCAGGTCGAAAAACACACAGACCCCAAAAATAAAGAAACGGCTGTCCAGCCAAAACTGAGGCTTCAAACTTGATGAAAACAGTCTCTCCCACAATAACTCAAGGGACGCTTGTGTTTTTTAGGCCTTCGCAAGCTATCGGAAGTGTGTGCGCGGCAGGAGAGACAAATCCATGTTTTCGCGCATTTTTTGCGATTTCAAGGTCGAAAAACACATAGGCCCCAAAATGAAAGAAACGGCTGCCGGCCCAAAACTATGGCTTCAAACTTGATGAAAACAGTCTCTCCCATAATAACTCACGGGCTGCTTGTGTTTTTTAGGCCTTTGCAAGCTATCGGAAGTGTGTGCGCGGCAGGAGATACAAATCCATGTTTTCGCGCCTTTTTTGCGATTTCAAGGTCGAAAAACACATAGGCCCCAAAATGAAAGAAACGGCTGCCGCGCCAAAACTATGGCTTCAAACTTGATGAAAACAGTCTCTCCCATATTAACTCACGGGCTGATTGTGTTTTTTAGGCCTTCGCAAGCTATCGGAAGTGTGTGCGCAGCAGGAGAGACACATCTATGTTTTCGCGCCTTTTTTGCCATTTCCAGGTCGAAAAACACACAGACCCCAAAAATAAAGAAACGGCTGTCCAGCCAAAACTGAGGCTTCAAACTTGATGAAAACAGTCTCTCCCAAAATAACTCAAGGGCCGCTTGTCTTTTTTAGGCCTTCGCAAGCTATCGGAAGTGTGTGCGCGGCAGTAGAGACAAATCCATGTTTTCGCGCATTTTTTGCGATTTCAAGGTCGAAAAACACATAGGCCCCAAAATGAAAGAAACGGCTGCCGCGCCAAAACTATGGCTTCAAACTTGATGAAAACAGTCTCTCCCATAATAACTCACGGGCTACTTGTGTTTTTTAGGCCTTTGCAAGCTATCGGAAGTGTGTGCGCGGCAGGAGAGACAAATCCATGTTTTCGCGCCTTTTTTGCGATTTCAAGGTCGAAAAACACATAGGCCCCAAAATGAAAGAAACGGCTGGCGTGCCAAAACTATGGCTTGAAACTTGATGAAAACAGTCTCTCCCATAATAACTCACGGGCTGCTTGTGTTTTTTAGGCCTTTGCAAGCTATCGGAAGTGTGTGCGCGGCAGGAGAGACAAATCCATGTTTTCGCGCCTTTTTTGCGATTTCAAGGTCGAAAAACACATAGGCCCCAAAATGAAAGAAACGGCTGGCGCGCCAAAACTATGACTTCAAACTTGATGAAAACAGTCTCTCCCATATTAACTCATGGGCTGATTGTGTTTTTTAGGCCTTCGCAAGCTATCGGAAGTGTGTGCGCAGCAGGAGAGACAAATCTATGTTTTCGCGCCTGTTTTGCCATTTCCAGGTCGAAAAACACACAGACCCCAAAAATAAAGAAACGGCTGTCCAGCCAAAACTGAGGCTTCAAACTTGATGAAAACAGTCTCTCCCACAATAACTCAATGGACGCTTGTGTTTTTTAGGCCTTCGCAAGCTATCGGAAGTGTGTGCGCGGCAGTAGAGACAAATCCATGTTTTCGCGCATTTTTTGCGATTTCAAGGTCGAAAAACACATAGGCCCCAAAATGAAAGAAACGGCTGCCGCGCCAAAACTATGGCTTCAAACTTGATGAAAACAGTCTCTCCCATAATAACTCACGGGCTACTTGTGTTTTTTAGGCCTTTGCAAGCTATCGGAAGTGTGTGCGCGGCAGGAGAGACAAATCCATGTTTTCGCGCCTTTTTTGCGATTTCAAGGTCGAAAAACACATAGGCCCCAAAATGAAAGAAACGGCTGGCGTGCCAAAACTATGGCTTGAAACTTGATGAAAACAGTCTCTCCCATAATAACTCACGGGCTGCTTGTGTTTTTTAGGCCTTTGCAAGCTATCGGAAGTGTGTGCGCGGCAGGAGAGACAAATCCATGTTTTCGCGCCTTTTTTGCGATTTCAAGGTCGAAAAACACATAGGCCCCAAAATGAAAGAAACGGCTGGCGCGCCAAAACTATGACTTCAAACTTGATGAAAACAGTCTCTCCCATATTAACTCATGGGCTGATTGTGTTTTTTAGGCCTTCGCAAGCTATCGGAAGTGTGTGCGCAGCAGGAGAGACAAATCTATGTTTTCGCGCCTGTTTTGCCATTTCCAGGTCGAAAAACACACAGACCCCAAAAATAAAGAAACGGCTGTCCAGCCAAAACTGAGGCTTCAAACTTGATGAAAACAGTCTCTCCCACAATAACTCAAGTGACGCTTGTGTTTTTTAGGCCTTCGCAAGCTATCGGAAGTGTGTGCGCGGCAGGAGAGACAAATCCATGTTTTCGCGCCTTTTTTGCGATTTCAAGGTCGAAAAACACATAGGCCCCAAAATGAAAGAAACGGCTGCCGCGACAAAACTATGGCTTCAAACTTGATGAAAACAGTCTCTCCCATATTAACTCACGGGCTGATTGTGTTTTTTAGGCCTTCGCAAGCTATCAGAAGTGTGTGCGCAGCAGGAGAGACAAATCTATGTTTTCGCGCCTTTTTTGCCATTTCCAGGTCGAAAAACACACAGACCCCAAAAATAAAGAAACGGCTGTCCAGCCAAAACTGAGGCTTCAAACTTGATGAAAACAGTCTCTCCCAAAATAACTCAAGGGCCGCTTGTGTTTTTTAGGCCTTCGCAAGCTATCGGAAGTGTGTGCGCGGCAGTAGAGACAAATCCATGTTTTCGCGCCTTTTTTGCGATTTCAAGGTCGAAAAACACATAGGCCCCAAAATGAAAGAAACGGCTGCCGCGCCAAAACTATGGCTTCAAACTTGATGAAAACAGTCTCTCCCATAATAACTCACGGGCTGCTTGTGTTTTTTAGGCCTTTGCAAGCTATCGGAAGTGTGTGCGCGGCAGGAGAGACAAATCCATGTTTTCGCGCCTTTTTTGCGATTTCAAGGTCGAAAAACACATAGGCCCCAAAATGAAAGAAACGGCTGGCGCGCCAAAACTATGGCTTCAAACTTGATGAAAACAGTCTCTCCCATATTAACTCACGGGCTGATTGTGTTTTTTAGGCCTTCGCAAGCTATCGGAAGTGTGTGCGCAGCAGGAGAGACAAATCTATGTTTTCGCGCCTGTTTTGCCATTTCCAGGTCGAAAAACACACAGACCCCAAAAATAAAGAAACGGCTGTCCAGCCAAAACTGAGGCTTCAAACTTGATGAAAACAGTCTCTCCCACAATAACTCAAGGGCCGCTTGTGTTTTTTAGGCCTTCGCAAGCTATCGGAAGTGTGTGCGCGGCAGGAGAGACAAATCCATGTTTTCGCGCATTTTTTGCGATTTCAAGGTCGAAAAACACATAGGCCCCAAAATGAAAGAAACGGCTGCCGCGCCAAAACTATGGCTTCAAACTTGATGAAAACAGTCTCTCCCATAATAACTCACGGGCTGCTTGTGTTTTTTAGGCCTTTGCAAGCTATCGGAAGTGTGTGCGCGGCAGGAGATACAAATCCATGTTTTCGCGCCTTTTTTGCGATTTCAAGGTCGAAAAACACATAGGCCCCAAAATGAAAGAAACGGCTGCCGCGCCAAAACTATGGCTTCAAACTTGATGAAAACAGTCTCTCCCATATTAACTCACGGGCTGATTGTGTTTTTTAGGCCTTCGCAAGCAATCGGAAGTGTGTGCGCGGCAGGAGAGACAAATCCATGTTTTCGCGCCTTTTTTGCGATTTCAAGGTCGAAAAACACATAGGCCCCAAAATGAAAGAAACGGCTGGCGCGCCAAAACTATGGCTTCAAACTTGATGAAAACAGTCTCTCCCATAATAACTCACGGGCTGCTTGTGTTTTTTAGGCCTTTGCACGCTATCGGAAGTGTGTGCGCGGCAGGAGAGACAAATCCATGTTTTCGCGCCTTTTTTGCCATTTCCAGGTCGAAAAACACAAAGGCCCCAAAATGAAAGAAACGGCTGCCGCGCCAAAACTATGGCTTCAAACTTGATGAAAACAGTCTCTCCCACAACAACTCAAGGGCTGCTTGTGTTTTTTAGGCCTTCGCAAGATATCGGAAGTGTGTGCGCGGCAGGAGAGACAAATCCATGTTTTCGCGCCTTTTTTCCATTTCCAGGTCGGAGAAAACAAAGGCCCCAAAAATAAAGAAACGGCTGTCCAGCCAAAACTGAGGCTTCAAACTTGATGAAAACAGTCTCTCAGACAATAACTCAAGGGCTGCTTGTGTTTTTTAGGCCTTCGCAAGATATCGGAAGTGTGTGCGCGGCAGGAGAGACAAATCAATGTTTTCGCGACTTTTTTGCGATTTCAAGGTCGAAAAACACATAGGCCCCAAAATGAAAGAAACGGCTGGCGCGCCAAAACTATGGCTTCAAACTTGATGAAAACAGTCTCTCCCATAATAACTCACGGGCTGCTTGTGTTTTTTAGGCCTTTGCACGCTATCGGAAGTGTGTGCGCGGCAGGAGAGACAAATCCATGTTTTCGCGCCTTTTTTGCCATTTCCAGGTCGAAAAACACAAAGGCCCCAAAATGAAAGAAACGGCTGCCGCGCCAAAACTATGGCTTCAAACTTGATGAAAACAGTCTCTCCCACAACAACTCAAGGGCTGCTTGTGTTTTTTAGGCCTTCGCAAGATAACGGAAGTGTGTGCGCGGCAGGAGAGACAAATCAATGTTTTCGCGCCTTTTTTGCGATTTCAAGGTCGAAAAACACATAGGCCCCAAAATGAAAGAAACGGCTGGCGCGCCAAAACTATGGCTTCAAACTTGATGAAAACAGTCTCTCCCATAATAACTGACGGGCTGCTTGTGTTTTTTAGGCCTTTGCACGCTATCGGAAGTGTGTGCGCGGCAGGAGAGACAAATCCATGTTTTCGCGCCTTTTTTCCATTTCCAGGTCGAAGAAAACAAAGGCCCCAAAAATAAAGAAACGGCTGTCCAGCCAAAACTGAGGCTTCAAACTTGATGAAAACAGTCTCTCAGACAATAACTCAAGGGCCGCTTGTGTTTTTTAGGCCTTCGCAAACTATCGGAAGTGTGTGCGCGGCAGGAGAGACAAATCCATGTTTTCGCGCCTTTTTTGCCATTTCCAGGTCGAAAAACACAAAGGCCCCAAAATGAAAGAAACGGCTGCCGCGCCAAAACTATGACTTCAAACTTGATGAAAACAGTCTCTCCCACAATAACTCAAGGGCTGCTTGTGTTTTTTAGGCCTTCGCAAGATATCGGAAGTGTGTGCGCGGCAGGAGAGACAAATCAATGTTTTCGCGACTTTTTTTCGATTTCAAGGTCGAAAAACACATAGGCCCCAAAATGAAAGAAACGGCTGGCGCGCCAAAACTATGGCTTCAAACTTGATGAAAACAGTCTCTCCCATATTAACTCACGGGCTGCTTGTGTTTTTTAGGCCTTTGCAAGCTATCGGAAGTGTGTGCGCGGCAGGAGAGACAAATCCATGTTTTCGCGCCTTTTTTGCGATTTCAAGGTCGAAAAACACACAGACCCCAAAAATAAAGAAACGGCTGTCCAGCCAAAACTGAGGCTTCAAACTTGATGAAAACAGTCTCTCCCACAATAACTCAATGGCCGCTTGTGTTTTTTAGGCCTTCGCAAGCTATCGGAAGTGTGTGCGCGGCAGGAGAGCCAAATCCATGTTTTCGCGCCTTTTTTGCGATTTCAAGGTCGAAAAACACATAGGCCCCAAAATGAAAGAAACGGCTGCCGCGCCAAAACTATGGCTTCAAACTTGATGAAAACAGTCTCTCCCATATTAACTCACGGGCTGATTGTGTTTTTTAGGCCTTCGCAAGCTATCGGAAGTGTGTGCGCAGCAGGAGAGACAAATCTATGTTTTCGCGCCTGTTTTGCCATTTCCAGATCGAAAAACACACAGACCCCAAAAATAAAGAAACGGCTGTCCAGCCAAAACTGAGGCTTCAAACTTGATGAAAACAGTCTCTCCCACAATAACTCAAGGGCCGCTTGTGTTTTTTAGGCCTTTGCAAGCTATCGGAAGTGTGTGCGCGGCAGGAGAGACAAATCCATGTTTTCGCGCCTTTTTTGCGATTTCAAGGTCGAAAAACACATAGGCCCCAAAATGAAAGAAACGGCTGGCGCGCCAAAACTATGGCTTCAAACTTGATGAAAACAGTCTCTCCCATAATAACTCACGGGCTGCTTGTGTTTTTTAGGCCTTTGCAAGCTATCGGAAGTGTGTGCGCGGCAGGAGAGACAAATCCATGTTTTCGCGCCTTTTTTGCGATTTCAAGGTCGAAAAACACATAGGCCCCAAAATGAAAGAAACGGCTGGCGCGCCAAAACTATGGCTTCAAACTTGATGAAAACAGTCTCTCCCATAATAACTCACGGGCTGCTTGTGTTTTTTAGGCCTTTGCACGCTATCGGAAGTGTGTGCGCGGCAGGAGAGACAAATCCATGTTTTCGCGCCTTTTTTGCCATTTCCAGGTCGAAAAACACAAAGGCCCCAAAATGAAAGAAACGGCTGCCGCGCCAAAACTATGGCTTCAAACTTGATGAAAACAGTCTCTCCCACAACAACTCAAGGGCTGCTTGTGTTTTTTAGGCCTTCGCAAGATAACGGAAGTGTGTGCGCGGCAGGAGAGACAAATCAATGTTTTCGCGCCTTTTTTGCGATTTCAAGGTCGAAAAACACATAGGCCCCAAAATGAAAGAAACGGCTGCCGCGCCAAAACTATGGCTTCAAACTTGATGAAAACAGTCTCTCCCATAATAACTGACGGGCTGCTTGTGTTTTTTAGGCCTTTGCACGCTATCGGAAGTGTGTGCGCGGCAGGAGAGACAAATCCATGTTTTCGCGCCTTTTTTCCATTTCCAGGTCGAAGAAAACAAAGGCCCCAAAAATAAAGAAACGGCTGTCCAGCCAAAACTGAGGCTTCAAACTTGATGAAAACAGTCTCTCAGACAATAACTCAAGGGCCGCTTGTGTTTTTTAGGCCTTCGCAAACTATCGGAAGTGTGTGCGCGGCAGGAGAGACAAATCCATGTTTTCGCGCCTTTTTTGCCATTTCCAGGTCGAAAAACACAAAGGCCCCAAAATGAAAGAAACGGCTGCCGCGCCAAAACTATGACTTCAAACTTGATGAAAACAGTCTCTCCCACAATAACTCAAGGGCTGCTTGTGTTTTTTAGGCCTTCGCAAGATATCGGAAGTGTGTGCGCGGCAGGAGAGACAAATCCATGTTTTCGCGCCTTTTTTCCATTTCCAGGTCGAAGAAAACAAAGGCCCCAAAAATAAAGAAACGGCTGTCCAGCCAAAACTGAGGCTTCAAACTTGATGAAAACAGTCTCTCAGACAATAACTCAAGGGCCGCTTGTGTTTTTTAGGCCTTCGCAAACTATCGGAAGTGTGTGCGCGGCAGGAGAGACAAATCCATGTTTTCGCGCCTTTTTTGCGATTTCAAGGTCGAAAAACACATAGGCCCCAAAATGAAAGAAACGGCTGGCGCGCCAAAACTATGGCTTCAAACTTGATGAAAACAGTCTCTCCCATAATAACTCACGGGCTGCTTGTGTTTTTTAGGCCTTTGCAAGCTATCGGAAGTGTGTGCGCGGCAGGAGAGACAAATCCATGTTTTCGCGCCTTTTTTGCCATTTCCAGGTCGAAAAACACAAAGGCCCCAAAATGAAAGAAACGGCTGCCGCGCCAAAACTATGACTTCAAACTTGATGAAAACAGTCTCTCCCACAATAACTCAAGGGCTGCTTGTGTTTTTTAGGCCTTCGCAAGATATCGGAAGTGTGTGCGCGGCAGGAGAGACAAATCAATGTTTTCGCGACTTTTTTTCGATTTCAAGGTCGAAAAACACATAGGCCCCAAAATGAAAGAAACGGCTGGCGCGCCAAAACTATGGCTTCAAACTTGATGAAAACAGTCTCTCCCATATTAACTCACGGGCTGCTTGTGTTTTTTAGGCCTTTGCAAGCTATCGGAAGTGTGTGCGCGGCAGGAGAGACAAATCCATGTTTTCGCGCCTTTTTTGCGATTTCAAGGTCGAAAAACACACAGACCCCAAAAATAAAGAAACGGCTGTCCAGCCAAAACTGAGGCTTCAAACTTGATGAAAACAGTCTCTCCCACAATAACTCAATGGCCGCTTGTGTTTTTTAGGCCTTCGCAAGCTATCGGAAGTGTGTGCGCGGCAGGAGAGCCAAATCCATGTTTTCGCGCCTTTTTTGCGATTTCAAGGTCGAAAAACACATAGGCCCCAAAATGAAAGAAACGGCTGCCGCGCCAAAACTATGGCTTCAAACTTGATGAAAACAGTCTCTCCCATATTAACTCACGGGCTGATTGTGTTTTTTAGGCCTTCGCAAGCTATCGGAAGTGTGTGCGCAGCAGGAGAGACAAATCTATGTTTTCGCGCCTGTTTTGCCATTTCCAGATCGAAAAACACACAGACCCCAAAAATAAAGAAACGGCTGTCCAGCCAAAACTGAGGCTTCAAACTTGATGAAAACAGTCTCTCCCACAATAACTCAAGGGCCGCTTGTGTTTTTTAGGCCTTTGCAAGCTATCGGAAGTGTGTGCGCGGCAGGAGAGACAAATCCATGTTTTCGCGCCTTTTTTGCGATTTCAAGGTCGAAAAACACATAGGCCCCAAAATGAAAGAAACGGCTGGCGCGCCAAAACTATGGCTTCAAACTTGATGAAAACAGTCTCTCCCATAATAACTCACGGGCTGCTTGTGTTTTTTAGGCCTTTGCAAGCTATCGGAAGTGTGTGCGCGGCAGGAGAGACAAATCCATGTTTTCGCGCCTTTTTTGCGATTTCAAGGTCGAAAAACACATAGGCCCCAAAATGAAAGAAACGGCTGGCACGCCAAAACTATGGCTTCAAACTTGATGAAAACAGTCTCTCCCATAATAACTCACGGACTGCTTGTGTTTTTTAGGCCTTTGCAAGCTATCGGAAGTGTGTGCGCGGCAGGAGAGACAAATCCATGTTTTCGCGCCTTTTTTGCGATTTCAAGGTCGAAAAACACATAGGCCCCAAAATGAAAGAAACGGCTGGCGCGCCAAAACTATGGCTTCAAACTTGATGAAAACAGTCTCTCCCATAATAACTCACGGGCTGCTTGTGTTTTTTAGGCCTTTGCAAGCTATCGGAAGTGTGTGCGCGGCAGGAGAGACAAATCCATGTTTTCGCGCCTTTTTTGCGATTTCAAGGTCGAAAAACACATAGGCCCCAAAATGAAAGAAACGGCTGGCACGCCAAAACTATGGCTTCAAACTTGATGAAAACAGTCTCTCCCATAATAACTCACGGACTGCTTGTGTTTTTTAGGCCTTTGCAAGCTATCGGAAGTGTGTGCGCGGCAGGAGAGACAAATCCATGTTTTCGCGCCTTTTTTGCGATTTCCAGGTCGAAAAACACACAGACCCCAAAAATAAAGAAACGGCTGTCCAGCCAAAACTGAGGCTTCAAACTTGATGAAAACAGTCTCTCCCACAATAACTCAAGGGCCGCTTGTGTTTTTTAGGCCTTCGCAAGCTATCGGAAGTGTGTGCGCGGCAGGAGAGACAAATCCATGTTTTCGCGCATTTTTTGCGATTTCAAGGTCGAAAAACACATAGGCCCCAAAATGAAAGAAACGGATGCCGCGCCAAAACTATGGCTTCAAACTTGATGAAAACAGTCTCTCCCACAATAACTCAATGGCCGCTTGTGTTTTTTAGGCCTTCGCAAGCTATCGGAAGTGTGTGCGCGGCAGGAGAGACAAATCCATGTTTTCGCGCCTTTTTTGCGATTTCAAGGTCGAAAAACACATAGGCCCCAAAATGAAAGAAACGGCTTGCGCGCCAAAACTATGGCTTCAAACTTGATGAAAACAGTCTCTCCCATATTAACTCACGGGCTGCTTGTGTTTTTTAGGCCTTTGCAAGCTATCGGAAGTGTGTGCGCGGCAGGAGAGACAAATCCATGTTTTCGCGCCTTTTTTGCGATTTCAAGGTCGAAAAACACACAGACCCCAAAAATAAAGAAACGGCTGTCCAGCCAAAACTGAGGCTTCAAACTTGATGAAAACAGTCTCTCCCACAATAACTCAATGGCCGCTTGTGTTTTTTAGGCCTTCGCAAGCTATCGGAAGTGTGTGCGCGGCAGGAGAGCCAAATCCATGTTTTCGCGCCTTTTTTGCGATTTCAAGGTCGAAAAACACATAGGCCCCAAAATGAAAGAAACGGCTGCCGCGCCAAAACTATGGCTTCAAACTTGATGAAAACAGTCTCTCCCATATTAACTCACGGGCTGATTGTGTTTTTTAGGCCTTCGCAAGCTATCGGAAGTGTGTGCGCAGCAGGAGAGACAAATCTATGTTTTCGCGCCTGTTTTGCCATTTCCAGATCGAAAAACACACAGACCCCAAAAATAAAGAAACGGCTGTCCAGCCAAAACTGAGGCTTCAAACTTGATGAAAACAGTCTCTCCCACAATAACTCAAGGGCCGCTTGTGTTTTTTAGGCCTTTGCAAGCTATCGGAAGTGTGTGCGCGGCAGGAGAGACAAATCCATGTTTTCGCGCCTTTTTTGCGATTTCAAGGTCGAAAAACACATAGGCCCCAAAATGAAAGAAACGGCTGGCGCGCCAAAACTATGGCTTCAAACTTGATGGAAACAGTCTCTCCCATAATAACTCACGGGCTGCTTGTGTTTTTTAGGCCTTTGCAAGCTATCGGAAGTGTGTGCGCGGCAGGAGAGACAAATCCATGTTTTCGCGCCTTTTTTGCGATTTCAAGGTCGAAAAACACATAGGCCCCAAAATGAAAGAAACGGCTGGCGCGCCAAAACTATGGCTTCAAACTTGATGAAAACAGTCTCTCCCATAATAACTCACGGGCTGCTTGTGTTTTTTAGGCCTTTGCAAGCTATCGGAAGTGTGTGCGCGGCAGGAGAGACAAATCCATGTTTTCGCGCCTTTTTTGCGATTTCAAGGTCGAAAAACACATAGGCCCCAAAATGAAAGAAACGGCTGGCACGCCAAAACTATGGCTTCAAACTTGATGAAAACAGTCTCTCCCATAATAACTCACGGACTGCTTGTGTTTTTTAGGCCTTTGCAAGCTATCGGAAGTGTGTGCGCGGCAGGAGAGACAAATCCATGTTTTCGCGCCTTTTTTGCGATTTCCAGGTCGAAAAACACACAGACCCCAAAAATAAAGAAACGGCTGTCCAGCCAAAACTGAGGCTTCAAACTTGATGAAAACAGTCTCTCCCACAATAACTCAAGGGCCGCTTGTGTTTTTTAGGCCTTCGCAAGCTATCGGAAGTGTGTGCGCGGCAGGAGAGACAAATCCATGTTTTCGCGCATTTTTTGCGATTTCAAGGTCGAAAAACACATAGGCCCCAAAATGAAAGAAACGGCTGCCGCGCCAAAACTATGGCTTCAAACTTGATGAAAACAGTCTCTCCCACAATAACTCAATGGCCGCTTGTGTTTTTTAGGCCTTCGCAAGCTATCGGAAGTGTGTGCGCGGCAGGAGAGACAAATCCATGTTTTCGCGCCTTTTTTGCGATTTCAAGGTCGAAAAACACATAGGCCCCAAAATGAAAGAAACGGCTGGCACGCCAAAACTATGGCTTCAAACTTGATGAAAACAGTCTCTCCCATAATAACTCACGGGCTGCTTGTGTTTTTTAGGCCTTTGCAAGCTATCGGAAGTGTGTGCGCGGCAGGAGAGACAAATCCATGTTTTCGCGCCTTTTTTGCGATTTCAAGGTCGAAAAACACATAGGCCCCAAAATGAAAGAAACGGCTGGCACGCCAAAACTATGGCTTCAAACTTGATGAAAACAGTCTCTCCCATAATAACTCACGGACTGCTTGTGTTTTTTAGGCCTTTGCAAGCTATCGGAAGTGTGTGCGCGGCAGGAGAGACAAATCCATGTTTTCGCGCCTTTTTTGCGATTTCCAGGTCGAAAAACACACAGACCCCAAAAATAAAGAAACGGCTGTCCAGCCAAAACTGAGGCTTCAAACTTGATGAAAACAGTCTCTCCCACAATAACTCAAGGGCCGCTTGTGTTTTTTAGGCCTTCGCAAGCTATCGGAAGTGTGTGCGCGGCAGGAGAGACAAATCCATGTTTTCGCGCATTTTTTGCGATTTCAAGGTCGAAAAACACATAGGCCCCAAAATGAAAGAAACGGCTGCCGCGCCAAAACTATGGCTTCAAACTTGATGAAAACAGTCTCTCCCACAATAACTCAATGGCCGCTTGTGTTTTTTAGGCCTTCGCAAGCTATCGGAAGTGTGTGCGCGGCAGGAGAGACAAATCCATGTTTTCGCGCCTTTTTTGCGATTTCAAGGTCGAAAAACACATAGGCCCCAAAATGAAAGAAACGGCTGGCGCGCCAAAACTATGGCTTCAAACTTGATGAAAACAGTCTCTCCCACAATAACTCAATGGCCGCTTGTGTTTTTTAGGCCTTCGCAAGCTATCGGAAGTGTGTGCGCGGCAGGAGAGACAAATCCATGTTTTCGCGCATTTTTTGCGATTTCAAGGTCGAAAAACACATAGGCCCCAAAATGAAAGAAACGGCTACCGCGCCAAAACTATGGCTTCAAACTTGATGAAAACAGTCTCTCCCATATTAACTCACGGGCTGATTGTGTTTTTTAGGCCTTCGCAAGCTATCGGAAGTGTGTGCGCAGCAGGAGAGACAAATCTATGTTTTCGCGCCTGTTTTGCCATTTCCAGGTAGAAAAACACACAGACCCCAAAAATAAAGAAACGGCTGGCGCGCCAAAACTATGGCTTCAAACTTGATGAAAACAGTCTCTCCCATAATAACTCACGGGCTGCTTGTGTTTTTTAGGCCTTTGCAAGCTATCGGAAGTGTGTGCGCGGCAGGAGAGACAAATCCATGTTTTCGCGCCTTTTTTGCGATTTCAAGGTCGAAAAACACATAGGCCCCAAAATGAAAGAAACGGCTGGCGCGCCAAAACTATGGCTTCAAACTTGATGAAAACAGTCTCTCCCATAATAACTCACGGGCTGCTTGTGTTTTTTAGGCCTTTGCAAGCTATCGGAAGTGTGTGCGCGGCAGGAGAGACAAATCCATGTTTTCGCGCCTTTTTTGCGATTTCCAGGTCGAAAAACACACAGACCCCAAAAATAAAGAAACGGCTGTCCAGCCAAAACTGAGGCTTCAAACTTGATGAAAACAGTCTCTCCCACAATAACTCAAGGGCCGCTTGTGTTTTTTAGGCCTTCGCAAGCTATCGGAAGTGTGTGCGCGGCAGGAGAGACAAATCCATTTTTTCGCGCATTTTTTGCGATTTCAAGGTCGAAAAACACATAGGCCCCAAAATGAAAGAAACGGCTGCCGCGCCAAAACTATGGCTTCAAACTTGATGAAAACAGTCTCTCCCATAATAACTCACAGGCTGCTTGTGTTTTTTAGGCCTTTGCAAGCTATCGGAAGTGTGTGCGCGGCAGGAGAGACAAATCCATGTTTTCGCGCCTTTTTTGCGATTTCAAGGTCGAAAAACACATAGGCCCCAAAATGAACGAAACGGCTGGCGCGCCAAAACTATGGCTTCAAACTTGATGAAAACAGTCTCTCCCATATTAACTCACGGGCTGCTTGTGTTTTTTAGGCCTTTGCAAGCTATCGGAAGTGTGTGCGCGGCAGGAGAGACAAATCCATGTTTTCGCGCCTTTTTTGCGATTTCAAGGTCGAAAAACACACAGACCCCAAAAATAAAGAAACGGCTGTCCAGCCAAAACTGAGGCTTCAAACTTGATGAAAACAGTCTCTCCCACAATAACTCAATGGCCGCTTGTGTTTTTTAGGCCTTCGCAAGCTATCGGAAGTGTGTGCGCGGCAGGAGAGCCAAATCCATGTTTTCGCGCATTTTTTGCGATTTCAAGGTCGAAAAACACATAGGCCCCAAAATGAAAGAAACGGCTGCCGCGCCAAAACTATGGCTTCAAACTTGATGAAAACAGTCTCTCCCATATTAACTCACGGGCTGATTGTGTTTTTTAGGCCTTCGCAAGCTATCGGAAGTGTGTGCGCAGCAGGAGAGACAAATCTATGTTTTCGCGCCTGTTTTGCCATTTCCAGGTCGAAAAACACACAGACCCCAAAAATAAAGAAACGGCTGTCCAGCCAAAACTGAGGCTTCAAACTTGATGAAAACACTCTCTCCCACAATAACTCAAGGGCCGCTTGTGTTTTTTAGGCCTATGCAAGCTATCGGAAGTGTGTGCGCGGCAGGAGAGACAAATCAATGTTTTCGCGACTTTTTTGCGATTTCAAGGTCCAAAAACACATAGGCCCCAAAATGAAAGAAACGGCTGGCGCGCCAAAACTATGGCTTCAAACTTGATGAAAACAGTCTCTCCCATAATAACTCACGGGCTGCTTGTGTTTTTTAGGCCTTTGCACGCTATCGGAAGTGTGTGCGCGGCAGGAGAGACAAATCCATGTTTTCGCGCCTTTTTTGCCATTTCCAGGTCGAAAAACACAAAGGCCCCAAAATGAAAGAAACGGCTGCCGCGCCAAAACTATGACTTCAAACTTGATGAAAACAGTCTCTCCCACAATAACTCAAGGGCTGCTTGTGTTTTTTAGGCCTTCGCAAGATATCGGAAGTGTGTGCGCGGCAGGAGAGACAAATCAATGTTTTCGCGACTTTTTTGCGATTTCAAGGTCGAAAAACACATAGGCCCCAAAATGAAAGAAACGGCTGGCGCGCCAAAACTATGGCTTCAAACTTGATGAAAACAGTCTCTCCCATAATAACTCACGGGCTGCTTGTGTTTTTTAGGCCTTTGCACGCTATCGGAAGTGTGTGCGCGGCAGGAGAGACAAATCCATGTTTTCGCGCCTTTTTTCCATTTCCAGGTCGAAGAAAACAAAGGCCCCAAAAATAAAGAAACGGCTGTCCAGCCAAAACTGAGGCTTCAAACTTGATGAAAACAGTCTCTCAGACAATAACTCAAGGGCCGCTTGTGTTTTTTAGGCCTTCGCAAGCTATCGGAAGTGTGTGCGCGGCAGGAGAGACAAATCCATGTTTTCGCGCCTTTTTTGCGATTTCCAGGTCGAAAAACACACAGACCCCAAAAATAAAGAAACGGCTGTCAGGCCAAAACTGAGGCTTCAAACTTGATGAAAACAGTCTCTCCCACAATAACTCAAGGGCCGCTTGTGTTTTTTAGGCCTTCGCAAGCTATCGGAAGTGTGTGCGCGGCAGGAGAGACAAATCCATGTTTTCGCGCATTTTTTGCGATTTCAAGGTCGAAAAACACATAGGCCCCAAAATGAAAGAAACGGCTGCCGCGCCAAAACTATGGCTTCAAACTTGATGAAAACAGTCTCTCCCACAATAACTCAATGGCCGCTTGTGTTTTTTAGGCCTTCGCAAGCTATCGGAAGTGTGTGCGCGGCAGGAGAGACAAATCCATGTTTTCGCGCCTTTTTTGCGATTTCAAGGTCGAAAAACACATAGGCCCCAAAATGAAAGAAACGGCTGGCGCGCCAAAACTATGGCTTCAAACTTGATGAAAACAGTCTCTCCCATATTAACTCACGGGCTGATTGTGTTTTTTAGGCCTTCGCAAGCTATCGGAAGTGTGTGCGCAGCAGGAGAGACAAATCTATGTTTTCGCGCCTGTTTTGCCATTTCCAGGTCGAAAAACACACAGACCCCAAAAATAAAGAAACGGCTGTCCAGCCAAAACTGAGGCTTCAAACTTGATGAAAACACTCTCTCCCACAATAACTCAAGGGCCGCTTGTGTTTTTTAGGCCTATGCAAGCTATCGGAAGTGTGTGCGCGGCAGGAGAGACAAATCAATGTTTTCGCGACTTTTTTGCGATTTCAAGGTCCAAAAACACATAGGCCCCAAAATGAAAGAAACGGCTGGCGCGCCAAAACTATGGCTTCAAACTTGATGAAAACAGTCTCTCCCATAATAACTCACGGGCTGCTTGTGTTTTTTAGGCCTTTGCACGCTATCGGAAGTGTGTGCGCGGCAGGAGAGACAAATCCATGTTTTCGCGCCTTTTTTGCCATTTCCAGGTCGAAAAACACAAAGGCCCCAAAATGAAAGAAACGGCTGCCGCGCCAAAACTATGACTTCAAACTTGATGAAAACAGTCTCTCCCACAATAACTCAAGGGCTGCTTGTGTTTTTTAGGCCTTCGCAAGCTATCGGAAGTGTGTGCGCGGCAGGAGAGACAAATCAATGTTTTCGCGCCTTTTTTGCCATTTCCAGGTCGAAAAACACAAAGGCCCCAAAATGAAAGAAACGGCTGCCGCGCCAAAACTATGACTTCAAACTTGATGAAAACAGTCTCTCCCACAATAACTCAAGGGCTGCTTGTGTTTTTTAGGCCTTCGCAAGATATCGGAAGTGTGTGCGCGGCAGGAGAGACAAATCCATGTTTTCGCGCCTTTTTTGCGATTTCAAGGTCGAAAAACACACAGACCCCAAAAATAAAGAAACGGCTGTCCAGCCAAAACTGAGGCTTCAAACTTGATGAAAACAGTCTCTCCCACAATAACTCAATGGCCGCTTGTGTTTTTTAGGCCTTCGCAAGCTATCGGAAGTGTGTGCGCGGCAGGAGAGCCAAATCCATGTTTTCGCGCATTTTTTGCGATTTCAAGGTCGAAAAACACATAGGCCCCAAAATGAAAGAAACGGCTGCCGCGCCAAAACTATGGCTTCAAACTTGATGAAAACAGTCTCTCCCATATTAACTCACGGGCTGATTGTGTTTTTTAGGCCTTCGCAAGCTATCGGAAGTGTGTGCGCAGCAGGAGAGACAAATCTATGTTTTCGCGCCTGTTTTTCCATTTCCAGGTCGAAAAACACACAGACTCCAAAAATAAAGAAACGGCTGTCCAGCCAAAACTGAGGCTTCAAACTTGATGAAAACAGTCTCTCCCACAATAACTCACGGGCTGCTTGTGTTTTTTAGGCCTTTGCAAGCTATCGGAAGTGTGTGCGCGGCAGGAGAGACAAATCCATGTTTTCGCGCCTTTTTTGCGATTTCAAGGTCGAAAAACACATAGGCCCCAAAATGAAAGAAACGGCTGGCGCGCCAAAACTATGGCTTCAAACTTGATGAAAACAGTCTCTCCCATAACAACTCACGGGCTGCTTGTGTTTTTTAGGCCTTTGCAAGCTATTGGAAGTGTGTGCGCGGCAGGAGAGACAAATCCATGTTTTCGCGCCTTTTTTGCGATTTCAAGGTCGAAAAACACATAGGCCCCAAAATGAAAGAAACGGCTGGCACGCCAAAACTATGGCTTCAAACTTGATGAAAACAGTCTCTCCCATAATAACTCACGGACTGCTTGTGTTTTTTAGGCCTTTGCAAGCTATCGGAAGTGTGTGCGCGGCAGGAGAGACAAATCCATGTTTTCGCGCCTTTTTTGCGATTTCCAGGTCGAAAAACACACAGACCCCAAAAATAAAGAAACGGCTGTCCAGCCAAAACTGAGGCTTCAAACTTGATGAAAACAGTCTCTCCCACAATAACTCACGGGCTGCTTGTGTTTTTTAGGCCTTTGCAAGCTATCGGAAGTGTGTGCGCGGCAGGAGAGACAAATCCATGTTTTCGCGCCTTTTTTGCGATTTCAAGGTCGAAAAACACATAGGCCCCAAAATGAAAGAAACGGCTGGCGCGCCAAAACTATGGCTTCAAACTTGATGAAAACAGTCTCTCCCATAATAACTCACGGGCTGCTTGTGTTTTTTAGGCCTTTGCAAGCTATCGGAAGTGTGTGCGCGGCAGGAGAGACAAATCCATGTTTTCGCGCCTTTTTTGCGATTTCAAGGTCGAAAAACACATAGGCCCCAAAATGAAAGAAACGGCTGGCACGCCAAAACTATGGCTTCAAACTTGATGAAAACAGTCTCTCCCATAATAACTCACGGACTGCTTGTGTTTTTTAGGCCTTTGCAAGCTATCGGAAGTGTGTGCGCGGCAGGAGAGACAAATCCATGTTTTCGCGCCTTTTTTGCGATTTCCAGGTCGAAAAACACACAGACCCCAAAAATAAAGAAACGGCTGTCCAGCCAAAACTGAGGCTTCAAACTTGATGAAAACAGTCTCTCCCACAATAACTCAAGGGCCGCTTGTGTTTTTTAGGCCTTCGCAAGCTATCGGAAGTGTGTGCGCGGCAGGAGAGACAAATCCATGTTTTCGCGCATTTTTTGCGATTTCAAGGTCGAAAAACACATAGGCCCCAAAATGAAAGAAACGGCTGGCACGCCAAAACTATGGCTTCAAACTTGATGAAAACAGTCTCTCCCATAATAACTCACGGACTGCTTGTGTTTTTTAGGCCTTTGCAAGCTATCGGAAGTGTGTGCGCGGCAGGAGAGACAAATCCATGTTTTCGCGCCTTTTTTGCGATTTCCAGGTCGAAAAACACACAGACCCCAAAAATAAAGAAACGGCTGTCCAGCCAAAACTGAGGCTTCAAACTTGATGAAAACAGTCTCTCCCACAATAACTCAAGGGCCGCTTGTGTTTTTTAGGCCTTCGCAAGCTATCGGAAGTGTGTGCGCGGCAGGAGAGACAAATCCATGTTTTCGCGCATTTTTTGCGATTTCAAGGTCGAAAAACACATAGGCCCCAAAATGAAAGAAACGGCTGCCGCGCCAAAACTATGGCTTCAAACTTGATGAAAACAGTCTCTCCCACAATAACTCAATGGCCGCTTGTGTTTTTTAGGCCTTCGCAAGCTATCGGAAGTGTGTGCGCGGCAGGAGAGACAAATCCATGTTTTCGCGCCTTTTTTGCGATTTCAAGGTCGAAAAACACATAGGCCCCAAAATGAAAGAAACGGCTGGCGCGCCAAAACTATGGCTTCAAACTTGATGAAAACAGTCTCTCCCATAACAACTCACGGGCTGCTTGTGTTTTTTAGGCCTTTGCAAGCTATTGGAAGTGTGTGCACGGCAGGAGAGACAAATCCATGTTTTCGCGCCTTTTTTGCGATTTCAAGGTCGAAAAACACATAGGCCCCAAAATGAAAGAAACGGCTGGCACGCCAAAACTATGGCTTCAAACTTGATGAAAACAGTCTCTCCCATAATAACTCACGGACTGCTTGTGTTTTTTAGGCCTTTGCAAGCTATCGGAAGTGTGTGCGCGGCAGGAGAGACAAATCCATGTTTTCGCGCCTTTTTTGCGATTTCCAGGTCGAAAAACACACAGACCCCAAAAATAAAGAAACGGCTGTCCAGCCAAAACTGAGGCTTCAAACTTGATGAAAACAGTCTCTCCCACAATAACTCACGGGCTGCTTGTGTTTTTTAGGCCTTTGCAAGCTATCGGAAGTGTGTGCGCGGCAGGAGAGACAAATCCATGTTTTCGCGCCTTTTTTGCGATTTCAAGGTCGAAAAACACATAGGCCCCAAAATGAAAGAAACGGCTGGCGCGCCAAAACTATGGCTTCAAACTTGATGAAAACAGTCTCTCCCATAATAACTCACGGGCTGCTTGTGTTTTTTAGGCCTTTGCAAGCTATCGGAAGTGTGTGCGCGGCAGGAGAGACAAATCCATGTTTTCGCGCCTTTTTTGCGATTTCAAGGTCGAAAAACACATAGGCCCCAAAATGAAAGAAACGGCTGGCACGCCAAAACTATGGCTTCAAACTTGATGAAAACAGTCTCTCCCATAATAACTCACGGACTGCTTGTGTTTTTTAGGCCTTTGCAAGCTATCGGAAGTGTGTGCGCGGCAGGAGAGACAAATCCATGTTTTCGCGCCTTTTTTGCGATTTCCAGGTCGAAAAACACACAGACCCCAAAAATAAAGAAACGGCTGTCCAGCCAAAACTGAGGCTTCAAACTTGATGAAAACAGTCTCTCCCACAATAACTCAAGGGCCGCTTGTGTTTTTTAGGCCTTCGCAAGCTATCGGAAGTGTGTGCGCGGCAGGAGAGACAAATCCATGTTTTCGCGCATTTTTTGCGATTTCAAGGTCGAAAAACACATAGGCCCCAAAATGAAAGAAACGGCTGCCGCGCCAAAACTATGGCTTCAAACTTGATGAAAACAGTCTCTCCCACAATAACTCAATGGCCGCTTGTGTTTTTTAGGCCTTCGCAAGCTATCGGAAGTGTGTGCGCGGCAGGAGAGACAAATCCATGTTTTCGCGCCTTTTTTGCGATTTCAAGGTCGAAAAACACATAGGCCCCAAAATGAAAGAAACGGCTGGCGCGCCAAAACTATGGCTTCAAACTTGATGAAAACAGTCTCTCCCATATTAACTCACGGGCTGATTGTGTTTTTTAGGCCTTCGCAAGCTATCGGAAGTGTGTGCGCAGCAGGAGAGACAAATCTATGTTTTCGCGCCTGTTTTGCCATTTCCAGGTAGAAAAACACACAGACCCCAAAAATAAAGAAAGGGCTGTCCAGCCAAAACTGAGGCTTCAAACTTGATGAAAACAGTCTCTCCCACAATAACTCAAGGGCCGCTTGTGTTTTTTAGGCCTTTGCAAGCTATCGGAAGTGTGTGCGCGGCAGTAGAGACAAATCCATGTTTTCGCGCCTTTTTTGCGATTTCAAGGTCGAAAAACACATAGGCCCCAAAATGAAAGAAACGGCTGGCGCGCCAAAACTATGGCTTCAAACTTGATGAAAACAGTCTCTCCCATAATAACTCATGGGCTGCTTGTGTTTTTTAGGCCTTTGCAAGCTATCGGAAGTGTGTGCGCGGCAGGAGAGACAAATCCATGTTTTCGCGCCTTTTTTGCGATTTCAAGGTCGAAAAACACATAGGCCCCAAAATGAAAGAAACGGCTGGCGCGCCAAAACTATGGCTTCAAACTTGATGAAAACAGTCTCTCCCATAATAACTCACGGGCTACTTGTGTTTTTTAGGCCTTTGCAAGCTATCGGAAGTGTGTGCGCGGCAGGAGAGACAAATCCATGTTTTCGCGCCTTTTTTGCGATTTCCAGGTCGAAAAACACACAGACCCCAAAAATAAAGAAACGGCTGTCCAGCCAAAACTGAGGCTTCAAACTTGATGAAAACAGTCTCTCCCACAATAACTCAAGGGCCGCTTGTGTTTTTTAGGCCTTCGCAAGCTATCGGAAGTGTGTGCGCGGCAGGAGAGACAAATCCATTTTTTCGCGCATTTTTTGCGATTTCAAGGTCGAAAAACACACAGACCCCAAAAATAAAGAAACGGCTGTCCAGCCAAAACTGAGGCTTCAAACTTGATGAAAACAGTCTCTCCCACAATAACTCAATGGCCGCTTGTGTTTTTTAGGCCTTCGCAAGCTATCGGAAGTGTGTGCGCGGCAGGAGAGCCAAATCCATGTTTTCGCGCATTTTTTGCGATTTCAAGGTCGAAAAACACATAGGCCCCAAAATGAAAGAAACGGCTGCCGCGCCAAAACTATGGCTTCAAACTTGATGAAAACAGTCTCTCCCATATTAACTCACGGGCTGATTGTGTTTTTTAGGCCTTTGCAAGCTATCGGAAGTGTGTGCGCGGCAGGAGAGACAAATCCATGTTTTCGCGCCTTTTTTGCGATTTCAAGGTCGAAAAACACATAGGCCCCAAAATGAAAGAAACGGCTGGCGCGCCAAAACTATGGCTTCAAACTTGATGAAAACAGTCTCTCCCATAATAACTCAAGGGCCGCTTGTGTTTTTTAGGCCTTCGCAAGCTATCGGAAGTGTGTGCGCGGCAGGAGAGACAAATCCATGTTTTCGCGCATTTTTTGCGATTTCAAGGTCGAAAAACACATAGGCCCCAAAATGAAAGAAACGGCTGCCGCGCCAAAACTATGGCTTCAAACTTGATGAAAACAGTCTCTCCCATAATAACTCACAGGCTGCTTGTGTTTTTTAGGCCTTTGCAAGCTATCGGAAGTGTGTGCGCGGCAGGAGAGACAAATCCATGTTTTCGCGCCTTTTTTGCGATTTCAAGGTCGAAAAACACATAGGCCCCAAAATGAAAGAAACGGCTGGCGCGCCAAAACTATGGCTTCAAACTTGATGAAAACAGTCTCTCCCATAATAACTCACGGGCTGCTTGTGTTTTTTAGGCCTTTGCAAGCTATCGGAAGTGTGTGCGCGGCAGGAGAGACAAATCCATGTTTTCGCGCCTTTTTTGCGATTTCCAGGTCGAAAAACACACAGACCCCAAAAATAAAGAAACGGCTGTCCAGCCAAAACTGAGGCTTCAAACTTGATGAAAACAGTCTCTCCCACAATAACTCAATGGCCGCTTGTGTTTTTTAGGCCTTCGCAAGCTATCGGAAGTGTGTGCGCGGCAGGAGAGCCAAATCCATGTTTTCGCGCATTTTTTGCGATTTCAAGGTCGAAAAACACATAGGCCCCAAAATGAAAGAAACGGCTGCCGCGCCAAAACTATGGCTTCAAACTTGATGAAAACAGTCTCTCCCATATTAACTCACGGGCTGATTGTGTTTTTTAGGCCTTCGCAAGCTATCGGAAGTGTGTGCGCAGCAGGAGAGACAAATCTATGTTTTCGCGCCTGTTTTGCCATTTCCAGATCGAAAAACACACAGACCCCAAAAATAAAGAAACGGCTGTCCAGCCAAAACTGAGGCTTCAAACTTGATGAAAACACTCTCTCCCACAATAACTCAAGGGCCGCTTGTGTTTTTTAGGGCTTTGCAAGCTATCGGAAGTGTGTGCGCGGCAGGAGAGACAAATCCATGTTTTCGCGCCTTTTTTGCGATTTCAAGGTCGAAAAACACATAGGCCCCAAAATGAAAGAAACGGCTGGCGCGCCAAAACTATGGCTTCAAACTTGATGAAAACAGTCTCTCCCATAATAACTCACGGGCTGCTTGTGTTTTTTAGGCCTTTGCAAGCTATCGGAAGTGTGTGCGCGGCAGGAGAGACAAATCCATGTTTTCGCGCCTTTTTTGCGATTTCAAGGTCGAAAAACACATAGGCCCCAAAATGAAAGAAACGGCTGGCGCGCCAAAACTATGGCTTCAAACTTGATGAAAACAGTCTCTCCCATAATAACTCAAGGGCCGCTTGTGTTTTTTAGGCCTTCGCAAGCTATCGGAAGTGTGTGCGCGGCAGGAGAGACAAATCCATGTTTTCGCGCATTTTTTGCGATTTCAAGGTCGAAAAACACATAGGCCCCAAAATGAAAGAAACGGCTGCCGCGCCAAAACTATGGCTTCAAACTTGATGAAAACAGTCTCTCCCATAATAACTCACAGGCTGCTTGTGTTTTTTAGGCCTTTGCAAGCTATCGGAAGTGTGTGCGCGGCAGGAGAGACAAATCCATGTTTTCGCGCCTTTTTTGCGATTTCAAGGTCGAAAAACACATAGGCCCCAAAATGAAAGAAACGGCTGGCGCGCCAAAACTATGGCTTCAAACTTGATGAAAACAGTCTCTCCCATAATAACTCACGGGCTGCTTGTGTTTTTTAGGCCTTTGCAAGCTATCGGAAGTGTGTGCGCGGCAGGAGAGACAAATCCATGTTTTCGCGCCTTTTTTGCGATTTCCAGGTCGAAAAACACACAGACCCCAAAAATAAAGAAACGGCTGTCCAGCCAAAACTGAGGCTTCAAACTTGATGAAAACAGTCTCTCCCACAATAACTCAATGGCCGCTTGTGTTTTTTAGGCCTTCGCAAGCTATCGGAAGTGTGTGCGCGGCAGGAGAGCCAAATCCATGTTTTCGCGCATTTTTTGCGATTTCAAGGTCGAAAAACACATAGGCCCCAAAATGAAAGAAACGGCTGCCGCGCCAAAACTATGGCTTCAAACTTGATGAAAACAGTCTCTCCCATATTAACTCACGGGCTGATTGTGTTTTTTAGGCCTTCGCAAGCTATCGGAAGTGTGTGCGCAGCAGGAGAGACAAATCTATGTTTTCGCGCCTGTTTTGCCATTTCCAGGTCGAAAAACACACAGACCCCAAAAATAAAGAAACGGCTGTCCAGCCAAAACTGAGGCTTCAAACTTGATGAAAACACTCTCTCCCACAATAACTCAAGGGCCGCTTGTGTTTTTTAGGGCTTTGCAAGCTATCGGAAGTGTGTGCGCGGCAGGAGAGACAAATCCATGTTTTCGCGCCTTTTTTGCGATTTCAAGGTCGAAAAACACATAGGCCCCAAAATGAAAGAAACGGCTGGCGCGCCAAAACTATGGCTTCAAACTTGATGAAAACAGTCTCTCCCATAATAACTCACGGGCTGCTTGTGTTTTTTAGGCCTTTGCAAGCTATCGGAAGTGTGTGCGCGGCAGGAGAGACAAATCCATGTTTTCGCGCCTTTTTTGCGATTTCAAGGTCGAAAAACACATAGGCCCCAAAATGAAAGAAACGGCTGGCGCGCCAAAACTATGGCTTCAAACTTGATGAAAACAGTCTCTCCCATAATAACTCAAGGGCCGCTTGTGTTTTTTAGGCCTTCGCAAGCTATCGGAAGTGTGTGCGCGGCAGGAGAGACAAATCCATGTTTTCGCGCCTTTTTTGCGATTTCAAGGTCGAAAAACACATAGGCCCCAAAATGAAAGCAACGGCTGTCCAGCCAAAACTGAGGCTTCAAACTTGATGAAAACAGTCTCACCCACAATAACTCAAGGGCCGCTTGTGTTTTTTAGGCCTTTGCAAGCTATCGGAAGTGTGTGCGCGGCAGGAGAGACAAATCCATGTTTTCGCGCCTTTTTTGCGATTTCCAGGTCGAAAAACACACAGACCCCAAAAATAAAGAAACGGCTGTCCAGCCAAAACTGAGGCTTCAAACTTGATGAAAACAGTCTCTCCCACAATAACTCAATGGCCGCTTGTGTTTTTTAGGCCTTCGCAAGCTATCGGAAGTGTGTGCGCGGCAGGAGAGCCAAATCCATGTTTTCGCGCATTTTTTGCGATTTCAAGGTCGAAAAACACATAGGCCCCAAAATGAAAGAAACGGCTGCCGCGCCAAAACTATGGCTTCAAACTTGATGAAAACAGTCTCTCCCATATTAACTCACGGGCTGATTGTGTTTTTTAGGCCTTCGCAAGCTATCGGAAGTGTGTGCGCAGCAGGAGAGACAAATCTATGTTTTCGCGCCTGTTTTGCCATTTCCAGATCGAAAAACACACAGACCCCAAAAATAAAGAAACGGCTGTCCAGCCAAAACTGAGGCTTCAAACTTGATGAAAACACTCTCTCCCACAATAACTCAAGGGCCGCTTGTGTTTTTTAGGGCTTTGCAAGCTATCGGAAGTGTGTGCGCGGCAGGAGAGACAAATCCATGTTTTCGCGCCTTTTTTGCGATTTCAAGGTCGAAAAACACATAGGCCCCAAAATGAAAGAAACGGCTGGCGCGCCAAAACTATGGCTTCAAACTTGATGAAAACAGTCTCTCCCATAATAACTCACGGGCTGCTTGTGTTTTTTAGGCCTTTGCAAGCTATCGGAAGTGTGTGCGCGGCAGGAGAGACAAATCCATGTTTTCGCGCCTTTTTTGCGATTTCAAGGTCGAAAAACACATAGGCCCCAAAATGAAAGAAACGGCTGGCGCGCCAAAACTATGGCTTCAAACTTGATGAAAACAGTCTCTCCCATAATAACTCAAGGGCCGCTTGTGTTTTTTAGGCCTTCGCAAGCTATCGGAAGTGTGTGCGCGGCAGGAGAGACAAATCCATGTTTTCGCGCATTTTTTGCGATTTCAAGGTCGAAAAACACATAGGCCCCAAAATGAAAGAAACGGCTGCCGCGCCAAAACTATGGCTTCAAACTTGATGAAAACAGTCTCTCCCATAATAACTCACAGGCTGCTTGTGTTTTTTAGGCCTTTGCAAGCTATCGGAAGTGTGTGCGCGGCAGGAGAGACAAATCCATGTTTTCGCGCCTTTTTTGCGATTTCAAGGTCGAAAAACACATAGGCCCCAAAATGAAAGAAACGGCTGGCGCGCCAAAACTATGGCTTCAAACTTGATGAAAACAGTCTCTCCCATAATAACTCACGGGCTGCTTGTGTTTTTTAGGCCTTTGCAAGCTATCGGAAGTGTGTGCGCGGCAGGAGAGACAAATCCATGTTTTCGCGCCTTTTTTGCGATTTCCAGGTCGAAAAACACACAGACCCCAAAAATAAAGAAACGGCTGTCCAGCCAAAACTGAGGCTTCAAACTTGATGAAAACAGTCTCTCCCACAATAACTCAATGGCCGCTTGTGTTTTTTAGGCCTTCGCAAGCTATCGGAAGTGTGTGCGCGGCAGGAGAGCCAAATCCATGTTTTCGCGCATTTTTTGCGATTTCAAGGTCGAAAAACACATAGGCCCCAAAATGAAAGAAACGGCTGCCGCGCCAAAACTATGGCTTCAAACTTGATGAAAACAGTCTCTCCCATATTAACTCACGGGCTGATTGTGTTTTTTAGGCCTTCGCAAGCTATCGGAAGTGTGTGCGCAGCAGGAGAGACAAATCTATGTTTTCGCGCCTGTTTTGCCATTTCCAGGTCGAAAAACACACAGACCCCAAAAATAAAGAAACGGCTGTCCAGCCAAAACTGAGGCTTCAAACTTGATGAAAACACTCTCTCCCACAATAACTCAAGGGCCGCTTGTGTTTTTTAGGGCTTTGCAAGCTATCGGAAGTGTGTGCGCGGCAGGAGAGACAAATCCATGTTTTCGCGCCTTTTTTGCGATTTCAAGGTCGAAAAACACATAGGCCCCAAAATGAAAGAAACGGCTGGCGCGCCAAAACTATGGCTTCAAACTTGATGAAAACAGTCTCTCCCATAATAACTCACGGGCTGCTTGTGTTTTTTAGGCCTTTGCAAGCTATCGGAAGTGTGTGCGCGGCAGGAGAGACAAATCCATGTTTTCGCGCCTTTTTTGCGATTTCAAGGTCGAAAAACACATAGGCCCCAAAATGAAAGAAACGGCTGGCGCGCCAAAACTATGGCTTCAAACTTGATGAAAACAGTCTCTCCCATAATAACTCAAGGGCCGCTTGTGTTTTTTAGGCCTTCGCAAGCTATCGGAAGTGTGTGCGCGGCAGGAGAGACAAATCCATGTTTTCGCGCATTTTTTGCGATTTCAAGGTCGAAAAACACATAGGCCCCAAAATGAAAGAAACGGCTGCCGCGCCAAAACTATGGCTTCAAACTTGATGAAAACAGTCTCTCCCATAATAACTCACAGGCTGCTTGTGTTTTTTAGGCCTTTGCAAGCTATCGGAAGTGTGTGCGCGGCAGGAGAGACAAATCCATGTTTTCGCGCCTTTTTTGCGATTTCAAGGTCGAAAAACACATAGGCCCCAAAATGAAAGAAACGGCTGCCGCGCCAAAACTATGGCTTCAAACTTGATGAAAACAGTCTCTCCCATATTAACTCACGGGCTGATTGTGTTTTTTAGGCCTTCGCAAGCTATCGGAAGTGTGTGCGCAGCAGGAGAGACAAATCTATGTTTTCGCGCCTGTTTTGCCATTTCCAGATCGAAAAACACACAGACCCCAAAAATAAAGAAACGGCTGTCCAGCCAAAACTGAGGCTTCAAACTTGATGAAAACACTCTCTCCCACAATAACTCAAGGGCCGCTTGTGTTTTTTAGGGCTTTGCAAGCTATCGGAAGTGTGTGCGCGGCAGGAGAGACAAATCCTTTTTTGCGATTTCAAGGTCGAAAAACACATAGGCCCCAAAATGAAAGAAACGGCTGGCGCGCCAAAACTATGGCTTCAAACTTGATGAAAACAGTCTCTCCCATAATAACTCACGGGCTGCTTGTGTTTTTTAGGCCTTTGCAAGCTATCGGAAGTGTGTGCGCGGCAGGAGAGACAAATCCATGTTTTCGCGCCTTTTTTGCGATTTCAAGGTCGAAAAACACATAGGCCCCAAAATGAAAGAAACGGCTGGCGCGCCAAAACTATGGCTTCAAACTTGATGAAAACAGTCTCTCCCATAATAACTCAAGGGCCGCTTGTGTTTTTTAGGCCTTCGCAAGCTATCGGAAGTGTGTGCGCGGCAGGAGAGACAAATCCATGTTTTCGCGCATTTTTTGCGATTTCAAGGTCGAAAAACACATAGGCCCCAAAATGAAAGAAACGGCTGCCGCGCCAAAACTATGGCTTCAAACTTGATGAAAACAGTCTCTCCCATAATAACTCACAGGCTGCTTGTGTTTTTTAGGCCTTTGCAAGCTATCGGAAGTGTGTGCGCGGCAGGAGAGACAAATCCATGTTTTCGCGCCTTTTTTGCGATTTCAAGGTCGAAAAACACATAGGCCCCAAAATGAAAGAAACGGCTGGCGCGCCAAAACTATGGCTTCAAACTTGATGAAAACAGTCTCTCCCATAATAACTCACGGGCTGCTTGTGTTTTTTAGGCCTTTGCAAGCTATCGGAAGTGTGTGCGCGGCAGGAGAGACAAATCCATGTTTTCGCGCCTTTTTTGCGATTTCCAGGTCGAAAAACACACAGACCCCAAAAATAAAGAAACGGCTGTCCAGCCAAAACTGAGGCTTCAAACTTGATGAAAACAGTCTCTCCCACAATAACTCAATGGCCGCTTGTGTTTTTTAGGCCTTCGCAAGCTATCGGAAGTGTGTGCGCGGCAGGAGAGCCAAATCCATGTTTTCGCGCATTTTTTGCGATTTCAAGGTCGAAAAACACATAGGCCCCAAAATGAAAGAAACGGCTGCCGCGCCAAAACTATGGCTTCAAACTTGATGAAAACAGTCTCTCCCATATTAACTCACGGGCTGATTGTGTTTTTTAGGCCTTCGCAAGCTATCGGAAGTGTGTGCGCAGCAGGAGAGACAAATCTATGTTTTCGCGCCTGTTTTGCCATTTCCAGGTCGAAAAACACACAGACCCCAAAAATAAAGAAACGGCTGTCCAGCCAAAACTGAGGCTTCAAACTTGATGAAAACACTCTCTCCCACAATAACTCAAGGGCCGCTTGTGTTTTTTAGGGCTTTGCAAGCTATCGGAAGTGTGTGCGCGGCAGGAGAGACAAATCCATGTTTTCGCGCCTTTTTTGCGATTTCAAGGTCGAAAAACACATAGGCCCCAAAATGAAAGAAACGGCTGGCGCGCCAAAACTATGGCTTCAAACTTGATGAAAACAGTCTCTCCCATAATAACTCACGGGCTGCTTGTGTTTTTTAGGCCTTTGCAAGCTATCGGAAGTGTGTGCGCGGCAGGAGAGACAAATCCATGTTTTCGCGCCTTTTTTGCGATTTCAAGGTCGAAAAACACATAGGCCCCAAAATGAAAGAAACGGCTGGCGCGCCAAAACTATGGCTTCAAACTTGATGAAAACAGTCTCTCCCATAATAACTCAAGGGCCGCTTGTGTTTTTTAGGCCTTCGCAAGCTATCGGAAGTGTGTGCGCGGCAGGAGAGACAAATCCATGTTTTCGCGCATTTTTTGCGATTTCAAGGTCGAAAAACACATAGGCCCCAAAATGAAAGAAACGGCTGCCGCGCCAAAACTATGGCTTCAAACTTGATGAAAACAGTCTCTCCCATAATAACTCACAGGCTGCTTGTGTTTTTTAGGCCTTTGCAAGCTATCGGAAGTGTGTGCGCGGCAGGAGAGACAAATCCATGTTTTCGCGCCTTTTTTGCGATTTCAAGGTCGAAAAACACATAGGCCCCAAAATGAAAGAAACGGCTGGCGCGCCAAAACTATGGCTTCAAACTTGATGAAAACAGTCTCTCCCATAATAACTCACGGGCTGCTTGTGTTTTTTAGGCCTTTGCAAGCTATCGGAAGTGTGTGCGCGGCAGGAGAGACAAATCCATGTTTTCGCGCCTTTTTTGCGATTTCCAGGTCGAAAAACACACAGACCCCAAAAATAAAGAAACGGCTGTCCAGCCAAAACTGAGGCTTCAAACTTGATGAAAACAGTCTCTCCCACAATAACTCAATGGCCGCTTGTGTTTTTTAGGCCTTCGCAAGCTATCGGAAGTGTGTGCGCGGCAGGAGAGACAAATCCATGTTTTCGCGCATTTTTTGCGATTTCAAGGTCGAAAAACACATAGGCCCCAAAATGAAAGAAACGGCTGCCGCGCCAAAACTATGGCTTCAAACTTGATGAAAACAGTCTCTCCCACAATAACTCAAGGGCCGCTTGTGTTTTTTAGGCCTTCGCAAGCTATCGGAAGTGTGTGCGCGGCAGGAGAGACAAATCCATGTTTTCGCGAATTTTTTGCGATTTCAAGGTCGAAAAACACATAGGCCCCAAAATGAAAGCAACGGCTGTCCAGCCAAAACTGAGGCTTCAAACTTGATGAAAACAGTCTCACCCACAATAACTCAAGGGCCGCTTGTGTTTTTTAGGCCTTTGCAAGCTATCGGAAGTGTGTGCGCGGCAGGAGAGACAAATCCATGTTTTCGCGCCTTTTTTGCGATTTCAAGGTCGAAAAACACATAGGCCCCAAAATGAAAGCAACGGCTGTCCAGCCAAAACTGAGGCTTCAAACTTGATGAAAACAGTCTCACCCACAATAACTCAAGGGCCGCTTGTGTTTTTTAGGCCTTTGCAAGCTATCGGAAGTGTGTGCGCGGCAGGAGAGACAAATCCATGTTTTCGCGCCTTTTTTGCGATTTCAAGGTCGAAAAACACACAGACCCCAAAAATAAAGAAACGGCTGTCCAGCCAAAACTGAGGCTTCAAACTTGATGAAAACAGTCTCTCCCACAATAACTCAAGGGCCGCTTGTGTTTTTTAGGCCTTTGCAAGCTATCGGAAGTGTGTGCGCGGCAGTAGAGACAAATCCATGTTTTCGCGCCTTTTTTGCGATTTCAAGGTCGAAAAACACATAGGCCCCAAAATGAAAGAAACGGCTGGCGCGCCAAAACTATGGCTTCAAACTTGATGAAAACAGTCTCTCCCATAATAACTCACGGGCTGCTTGTGTTTTTTAGGCCTTTGCAAGCTATCGGAAGTGTGTGCGCGGCAGGAGAGACAAATCCATGTTTTCGCGCCTTTTTTGCGATTTCAAGGTCGAAAAACACATAGGCCCCAAAATGAAAGAAACGGCTGGCGCGCCAAAACTATGGCTTCAAACTTGATGAAAACAGTCTCTCCCATAATAACTCACGGGCTGCTTGTGTTTTTTAGGCCTTTGCAAGCTATCGGAAGTGTGTGCGCGGCAGGAGAGACAAATCCATGTTTTCGCTCCTTTTTTGCGATTTCCAGGTCGAAAAACACACAGACCCCAAAAATAAAGAATCGGCTGTCCAGCCAAAACTGAGGCTTCAAACTTGATGAAAACAGTCTCTCCCACAATAACTCAAGGGCCGCTTGTGTTTTTTAGGCCTTCGCAAGCTATCGGAAGTGTGTGCGCGGCAGGAGAGACAAATCCATTTTTTCGCGCATTTTTTGCGATTTCAAGGTCGAAAAACACATAGGCCCCAAAATGAAAGAAACGGCTGCCGCGCCAAAACTATGGCTTCAAACTTGATGAAAACAGTCTCTCCCATAATAACTCACAGGCTGCTTGTGTTTTTTAGGCCTTTGCAAGCTATCGGAAGTGTGTGCGCGGCAGGAGAGACAAATCCATGTTTTCGCGCCTTTTTTGCGATTTCAAGGTCGAAAAACACATAGGCCCCAAAATGAAAGAAACGGCTGGCGCGCCAAAACTATGGCTTCAAACTTGATGAAAACAGTCTCTCCCATATTAACTCACGGGCTGCTTGTGTTTTTTAGGCCTTTGCAAGCTATCGGAAGTGTGTGCGCGGCAGGAGAGACAAATCCATGTTTTCGCGCCTTTTTTGCGATTTCAAGGTCGAAAAACACACAGACCCCAAAAATAAAGAAACGGCTGTCCAGCCAAAACTATGGCTTCAAACTTGATGAAAACAGTCTCTCCCATATTAACTCACGGGCTGATTGTGTTTTTTAGGCCTTCGCAAGCTATCGGAAGTGTGTGCGCAGCAGGAGAGACAAATCTATGTTTTCGCGCCTGTTTTGCCATTTCCAGGTCGAAAAACACACAGACCCCAAAAATAAAGAAACGGCTGTCCAGCCAAAACTGAGGCTTCAAACTTGATGAAAACACTCTCTCCCACAATAACTCAAGGGCCGCTTGTGTTTTTTAGGCCTTTGCAAGCTATCGGAAGTGTGTGCGCGGCAGGAGAGACAAATCCATGTTTTCGCGCCTTTTTTGCGATTTCAAGGTCGAAAAACACATAGGCCCCAAAATGAAAGAAACGGCTGGCGCGCCAAAACTATGGCTTCAAACTTGATGAAAACAGTCTCTCCCATAATAACTCACGGGCTGCTTGTGTTTTTTAGGCCTTTGCAAGCTATCGGAAGTGTGTGCGCGGCAGGAGAGACAAATCCATGTTTTCGCGCCTTTTTTGCGATTTCAAGGTCGAAAAACACATAGGCCCCAAAATGAAAGAAACGGCTGGCGCGCCAAAACTATGGCTTCAAACTTGATGAAAACAGTCTCTCCCATAATAACTCAAGGGCCGCTTGTGTTTTTTAGGCCTTCGCAAGCTATCGGAAGTGTGTGCGCGGCAGGAGAGACAAATCCATGTTTTCGCGCATTTTTTGCGATTTCAAGGTCGAAAAACACATAGGCCCCAAAATGAAAGAAACGGCTGCCGCGCCAAAACTATGGCTTCAAACTTGATGAAAACAGTCTCTCCCATAATAACTCACGGGCTGCTTGTGTTTTTTAGGCCTTTGCAAGCTATCGGAAGTGTGTGCGCGGCAGGAGAGACAAATCCATGTTTTCGCGCCTTTTTTGCGATTTCCAGGTCGAAAAACACACAGACCCCAAAAATAAAGAAACGGCTGTCCAGCCAAAACTGAGGCTTCAAACTTGATGAAAACAGTCTCTCCCACAATAACTCAAGGGCCGCTTGTGTTTTTTAGGCCTTCGCAAGCTATCGGAAGTGTGTGCGCGGCAGGAGAGACAAATCCATTTTTTCGCGCATTTTTTGCGATTTCAAGGTCGAAAAACACATAGGCCCCAAAATGAAAGAAACGGCTGCCGCGCCAAAACTATGGCTTCAAACTTGATGAAAACAGTCTCTCCCATAATAACTCACAGGCTGCTTGTGTTTTTTAGGCCTTTGCAAGCTATCGGAAGTGTGTGCGCGGCAGGAGAGACAAATCCATGTTTTCGCGCCTTTTTTGCGATTTCAAGGTCGAAAAACACATAGGCCCCAAAATGAAAGAAACGGCTGGCGCGCCAAAACTATGGCTTCAAACTTGATGAAAACAGTCTCTCCCATATTAACTCACGGGCTGCTTGTGTTTTTTAGGCCTTTGCAAGCTATCGGAAGTGTGTGCGCGGCAGGAGAGACAAATCCATGTTTTCGCGCCTTTTTTGCGATTTCAAGGTCGAAAAACACACAGACCCCAAAAATAAAGAAACGGCTGTCCAGCCAAAACTATGGCTTCAAACTTGATGAAAACAGTCTCTCCCATATTAACTCACGGGCTGATTGTGTTTTTTAGGCCTTCGCAAGCTATCGGAAGTGTGTGCGCAGCAGGAGAGACAAATCTATGTTTTCGCGCCTGTTTTGCCATTTCCAGGTCGAAAAACACACAGACCCCAAAAATAAAGAAACGGCTGTCCAGCCAAAACTGAGGCTTCAAACTTGATGAAAACACTCTCTCCCACAATAACTCAAGGGCCGCTTGTGTTTTTTAGGCCTTTGCAAGCTATCGGAAGTGTGTGCGCGGCAGGAGAGACAAATCCATGTTTTCGCGCCTTTTTTGCGATTTCAAGGTCGAAAAACACATAGGCCCCAAAATGAAAGAAACGGCTGGCGCGCCAAAACTATGGCTTCAAACTTGATGAAAACAGTCTCTCCCATAATAACTCACGGGCTGCTTGTGTTTTTTAGGCCTTTGCAAGCTATCGGAAGTGTGTGCGCGGCAGGAGAGACAAATCCATGTTTTCGCGCCTTTTTTGCGATTTCAAGGTCGAAAAACACATAGGCCCCAAAATGAAAGAAACGGCTGGCGCGCCAAAACTATGGCTTCAAACTTGATGAAAACAGTCTCTCCCATAATAACTCAAGGGCCGCTTGTGTTTTTTAGGCCTTCGCAAGCTATCGGAAGTGTGTGCGCGGCAGGAGAGACAAATCCATTTTTTCGCGCATTTTTTGCGATTTCAAGGTCGAAAAACACATAGGCCCCAAAATGAAAGAAACGGCTGCCGCGCCAAAACTATGGCTTCAAACTTGATGAAAACAGTCTCTCCCATAATAACTCACAGGCTGCTTGTGTTTTTTAGGCCTTTGCAAGCTATCGGAAGTGTGTGCGCGGCAGGAGAGACAAATCCATGTTTTCGCGCCTTTTTTGCGATTTCAAGGTCGAAAAACACATAGGCCCCAAAATGAAAGAAACGGCTGGCGCGCCAAAACTATGGCTTCAAACTTGATGAAAACAGTCTCTCCCATATTAACTCACGGGCCGCTTGTGTTTTTTAGGCCTTCGCAAGCTATCGGAAGTGTGTGCGCGGCAGGAGAGACAAATCCATTTTTTCGCGCATTTTTTGCGATTTCAAGGTCGAAAAACACATAGGCCCCAAAATGAAAGAAACGGCTGCCGCGCCAAAACTATGGCTTCAAACTTGATGAAAACAGTCTCTCCCATAATAACTCACAGGCTGCTTGTGTTTTTTAGGCCTTTGCAAGCTATCGGAAGTGTGTGCGCGGCAGGAGAGACAAATCCATGTTTTCGCGCCTTTTTTGCGATTTCAAGGTCGAAAAACACATAGGCCCCAAAATGAAAGAAACGGCTGGCGCGCCAAAACTATGGCTTCAAACTTGATGAAAACAGTCTCTCCCATATTAACTCACGGGCTGCTTGTGTTTTTTAGGCCTTTGCAAGCTATCGGAAGTGTGTGCGCGGCAGGAGAGACAAATCCATGTTTTCGCGCCTTTTTTGCGATTTCAAGGTCGAAAAACACACAGACCCCAAAAATAAAGAAACGGCTGTCCAGCAAAAACTGAGGCTTCAAACTTGATGAAAACAGTCTCTCCCACAATAACTCAATGGCCGCTTGTGTTTTTTAGGCCTTCGCAAGCTATCGGAAGTGTGTGCGTGGCAGGAGAGCCAAATCCATGTTTTCGCGCATTTTTTGCGATTTCAAGGTCGAAAAACACATAGGCCCCAAAATGAAAGAAACGGCTGCCGCGCCAAAACTATGGCTTCAAACTTGATGAAAACAGTCTCTCCCATATTAACTCACGGGCTGATTGTGTTTTTTAGGCCTTCGCAAGCTATCGGAAGTGTGTGCGCAGCAGGAGAGACAAATCTATGTTTTCGCGCCTGTTTTGCCATTTCCAGGTCGAAAAACACACAGACCCCAAAAATAAAGAAACGGCTGTCCAGCCAAAACTGAGGCTTCAAACTTGATGAAAACACTCTCTCCCACAATAACTCAAGGGCCGCTTGTGTTTTTTAGGCCTTTGCAAGCTATCGGAAGTGTGTGCGCGGCAGGAGAGACAAATCCATGTTTTCGCGCCTTTTTTGCGATTTCAAGGTCGAAAAACACATAGGCCCCAAAATGAAAGAAACGGCTGGCGCGCCAAAACTATGGCTTCAAACTTGATGAAAACAGTCTCTCCCATAATAACTCACAGGCTGCTTGTGTTTTTTAGGCCTTTGCAAGCTATCGGAAGTGTGTGCGCGGCAGGAGAGACAAATCTATGTTTTCGCGCCTTTTTTGCCATTTCCAGGTCGAAAAACACACAGAACCCAAAAATAAAGCAACGGCTGTCCAGCCAAAACTGAGGCTTCAAACTTGATGAAAACAGTCTCTCCCACAATAACTCAAGGGCTGCTTGTGTTTTTTAGGCCTTCGCAAGCTATCGGAAGTGTGTGCGCGGCAGGAGAGACAAATCCATGTTTTTGCGCATTTTTTGCGATTTCAAGGTCGAAAAACACATAGGCCCCAAAATGAAAGAAACGGCTGCCGCGCCAAAACTATGGCTTCAAACTTGATGAAAACAGTCTCTCCCATAATAACTCACAGGCTGCTTGTGTTTTTTAGGCCTTTGCAAGCTATCGGAAGTGTGTGCGCGGCAGGAGAGACAAATCCATGTTTTCGCGCCTTTTTTGCGATTTCAAGGTCGAAAAACACATAGGCCCCAAAATGAAAGAAACGGCTGGCGCGCCAAAACTATGGCTTCAAACTTGATGAAAACAGTCTCTCCCATAATAACTCACGGGCTGCTTGTGTTTTTTAGGCCTTTGCAAGCTATCGGAAGTGTGTGCGCGGCAGGAGAGACAAATCCATGTTTTCGCGCCTTTTTTGCGATTTCCAGGTCGAAAAACACACAGACCCCAAAAATAAAGAAACGGCTGTCCAGCCAAAACTGAGGCTTCAAACTTGATGAAAACAGTCTCTCCCACAATAACTCAATGGCCGCTTGTGTTTTTTAGGCCTTCGCAAGCTATCGGAAGTGTGTGCGCGGCAGGAGAGACAAATCCATGTTTTCGCGCCTTTTTTGCGATTTCCAGTTCGAAAAACACACAGACCCCAAAAATAAAGAAACGGCTGTCCAGCCAAAACTGAGGCTTCAAACTTGATGAAAACAGTCTCTCCCACAATAACTCAATGGCCGCTTGTGTTTTTTAGGCCTTCGCAAGCTATCGGAAGTGTGTGCGCGGCAGGAGAGACAAATCCATGTTTTCGCGCATTTTTTGCGATTTCAAGGTCGAAAAACACATAGGCCCCAAAATGAAAGAAACGGCTGCCGCGCCAAAACTATGGCTTCAAACTTGATGAAAACAGTCTCTCCCACAATAACTCAAGGGCCGCTTGTGTTTTTTAGGCCTTCGCAAGCTATCGGAAGTGTGTGCGCGGCAGGAGAGACAAATCCATGTTTTCGCGAATTTTTTGCGATTTCAAGGTCGAAAAACACATAGGCCCCAAAATGAAAGCAACGGCTGTCCAGCCAAAACTGAGGCTTCAAACTTGATGAAAACAGTCTCACCCACAATAACTCAAGGGCCGCTTGTGTTTTTTAGGCCTTTGCAAGCTATCGGAAGTGTGTGCGCGGCAGGAGAGACAAATCCATGTTTTCGCGCCTTTTTTGCGATTTCAAGGTCGAAAAACACATAGGCCCCAAAATGAAAGCAACGGCTGTCCAGCCAAAACTGAGGCTTCAAACTTGATGAAAACAGTCTCACCCACAATAACTCAAGGGCCGCTTGTGTTTTTTAGGCCTTTGCAAGCTATCGGAAGTGTGTGCGCGGCAGGAGAGACAAATCCATGTTTTCGCGCCTTTTTTGCGATTTCAAGGTCGAAAAACACACAGACCCCAAAAATAAAGAAACGGCTGTCCAGCCAAAACTGAGGCTTCAAACTTGATGAAAACAGTCTCTCCCACAATAACTCAAGGGCCGCTTGTGTTTTTTAGGCCTTTGCAAGCTATCGGAAGTGTGTGCGCGGCAGTAGAGACAAATCCATGTTTTCGCGCCTTTTTTGCGATTTCAAGGTCGAAAAACACATAGGCCCCAAAATGAAAGAAACGGCTGGCGCGCCAAAACTATGGCTTCAAACTTGATGAAAACAGTCTCTCCCATAATAACTCACGGGCTGCTTGTGTTTTTTAGGCCTTTGCAAGCTATCGGAAGTGTGTGCGCGGCAGGAGAGACAAATCCATGTTTTCGCGCCTTTTTTGCGATTTCAAGGTCGAAAAACACATAGGCCCCAAAATGAAAGAAACGGCTGGCGCGCCAAAACTATGGCTTCAAACTTGATGAAAACAGTCTCTCCCATAATAACTCACGGGCTGCTTGTGTTTTTTAGGCCTTTGCAAGCTATCGGAAGTGTGTGCGCGGCAGGAGAGACAAATCCATGTTTTCGCTCCTTTTTTGCGATTTCCAGGTCGAAAAACACACAGACCCCAAAAATAAAGAATCGGCTGTCCAGCCAAAACTGAGGCTTCAAACTTGATGAAAACAGTCTCTCCCACAATAACTCAAGGGCCGCTTGTGTTTTTTAGGCCTTCGCAAGCTATCGGAAGTGTGTGCGCGGCAGGAGAGACAAATCCATTTTTTCGCGCATTTTTTGCGATTTCAAGGTCGAAAAACACATAGGCCCCAAAATGAAAGAAACGGCTGCCGCGCCAAAACTATGGCTTCAAACTTGATGAAAACAGTCTCTCCCATAATAACTCACAGGCTGCTTGTGTTTTTTAGGCCTTTGCAAGCTATCGGAAGTGTGTGCGCGGCAGGAGAGACAAATCCATGTTTTCGCGCCTTTTTTGCGATTTCAAGGTCGAAAAACACATAGGCCCCAAAATGAAAGAAACGGCTGGCGCGCCAAAACTATGGCTTCAAACTTGATGAAAACAGTCTCTCCCATATTAACTCACGGGCTGCTTGTGTTTTTTAGGCCTTTGCAAGCTATCGGAAGTGTGTGCGCGGCAGGAGAGACAAATCCATGTTTTCGCGCCTTTTTTGCGATTTCAAGGTCGAAAAACACACAGACCCCAAAAATAAAGAAACGGCTGTCCAGCCAAAACTATGGCTTCAAACTTGATGAAAACAGTCTCTCCCATATTAACTCACGGGCTGATTGTGTTTTTTAGGCCTTCGCAAGCTATCGGAAGTGTGTGCGCAGCAGGAGAGACAAATCTATGTTTTCGCGCCTGTTTTGCCATTTCCAGGTCGAAAAACACACAGACCCCAAAAATAAAGAAACGGCTGGCGCGCCAAAACTATGGCTTCAAACTTGATGAAAACAGTCTCTCCCATAATAACTCACGGGCTGCTTGTGTTTTTTAGGCCTTTGCAAGCTATCGGAAGTGTGTGCGCGGCAGGAGAGACAAATCCATGTTTTCGCGCCTTTTTTGCGATTTCAAGGTCGAAAAACACATAGGCCCCAAAATGAAAGAAACGGCTGGCGCGCCAAAACTATGGCTTCAAACTTGATGAAAACAGTCTCTCCCATAATAACTCAAGGGCCGCTTGTGTTTTTTAGGCCTTCGCAAGCTATCGGAAGTGTGTGCGCGGCAGGAGAGACAAATCCATGTTTTCGCGCATTTTTTGCGATTTCAAGGTCGAAAAACACATAGGCCCCAAAATGAAAGAAACGGCTGCCGCGCCAAAACTATGGCTTCAAACTTGATGAAAACAGTCTCTCCCATAATAACTCACGGGCTGCTTGTGTTTTTTAGGCCTTTGCAAGCTATCGGAAGTGTGTGCGCGGCAGGAAAGACAAATCCATGTTTTCGCGCCTTTTTTGCGATTTCCAGGTCGAAAAACACACAGACCCCAAAAATAAAGAAACGGCTGTCCAGCCAAAACTGAGGCTTCAAACTTGATGAAAACAGTCTCTCCCACAATAACTCAAGGGCCGCTTGTGTTTTTTAGGCCTTCGCAAGCTATCGGAAGTGTGTGCGCGGCAGGAGAGACAAATCCATTTTTTCGCGCATTTTTTGCGATTTCAAGGTCGAAAAACACATAGGCCCCAAAATGAAAGAAACGGCTGCCGCGCCAAAACTATGGCTTCAAACTTGATGAAAACAGTCTCTCCCATAATAACTCACAGGCTGCTTGTGTTTTTTAGGCCTTTGCAAGCTATCGGAAGTGTGTGCGCGGCAGGAGAGACAAATCTATGTTTTCGCGCCTGTTTTGCCATTTCCAGGTCGAAAAACACACAGACCCCAAAAATAAAGAAACGGCTGTCCAGCCAAAACTGAGGCTTCAAACTTGATGAAAACACTCTCTCCCACAATAACTCAAGGGCCGCTTGTGTTTTTTAGGCCTTTGCAAGCTATCGGAAGTGTGTGCGCGGCAGGAGAGACAAATCCATGTTTTCGCGCCTTTTTTGCGATTTCAAGGTCGAAAAACACATAGGCCCCAAAATGAAAGAAACGGCTGGCGCGCCAAAACTATGGCTTCAAACTTGATGAAAACAGTCTCTCCCATAATAACTCACAGGCTGCTTGTGTTTTTTAGGCCTTTGCAAGCTATCGGAAGTGTGTGCGCGGCAGGAGAGACAAATCTATGTTTTCGCGCCTTTTTTGCCATTTCCAGGTCGAAAAACACACAGAACCCAAAAATAAAGCAACGGCTGTCCAGCCAAAACTGAGGCTTCAAACTTGATGAAAACAGTCTCTCCCACAATAACTCAAGGGCTGCTTGTGTTTTTTAGGCCTTCGCAAGCTATCGGAAGTGTGTGCGCGGCAGGAGAGACAAATCCATGTTTTTGCGCATTTTTTGCGATTTCAAGGTCGAAAAACACATAGGCCCCAAAATGAAAGAAACGGCTGCCGCGCCAAAACTATGGCTTCAAACTTGATGAAAACAGTCTCTCCCATAATAACTCACAGGCTGCTTGTGTTTTTTAGGCCTTTGCAAGCTATCGGAAGTGTGTGCGCGGCAGGAGAGACAAATCCATGTTTTCGCGCCTTTTTTGCGATTTCAAGGTTGAAAAACACATAGGCCCCAAAATGAAAGAAACGGCTGGCGCGCCAAAACTATGGCTTCAAACTTGATGAAAACAGTCTCTCCCATAATAACTCACGGGCTGCTTGTGTTTTTTAGGCCTTTGCAAGCTATCGGAAGTGTGTGCGCGGCAGGAGAGACAAATCCATGTTTTCGCGCCTTTTTTGCGATTTCCAGGTCGAAAAACACACAGACCCCAAAAATAAAGAAACGGCTGTCCAGCCAAAACTGAGGCTTCAAACTTGATGAAAACAGTCTCTCCCACAATAACTCAATGGCCGCTTGTGTTTTTTAGGCCTTCGCAAGCTATCGGAAGTGTGTGCGCGGCAGGAGAGACAAATCCATGTTTTCGCGCATTTTATGCGATTTCAAGGTCGAAAAACACATAGGCCCCAAAATGAAAGAAACGGCTGCCGCGCCAAAACTATGGCTTCAAACTTGATGAAAACAGTCTCTCCCATATTAACTCACGGGCTGATTGTGTTTTTTAGGCCTTCGCAAGCTATCGGAAGTGTGTGCGCAGCAGGAGAGACAAATCTATGTTTTCGCGCCTGTTTTGCCATTTCCAGGTCGAAAAACACACAGACCCCAAAAATAAAGAAACGGCTGTCCAGCCAAAACTGAGGCTTCAAACTTGATGAAAACAGTCTCTCCCACAATAACTCAAGGGCCGCTTGTGTTTTTTAGGCCTTCGCAAGCTATCGGAAGTGTGTGCGCGGCAGGAGAGACAAATCCATGTTTTCGCGCATTTTTTGCGATTTCAAGGTCGAAAAACACATAGGCCCCAAAATGAAAGAAACGGCTGCCGCGCCAAAACTATGGCTTCAAACTTGATGAAAACAGTCTCTCCCATAATAACTCACGGGCTGCTTGTGTTTTTTAGGCCTTTGCAAGCTATCGGAAGTGTGTGCGCGGCAGGAGAGACAAATCTATGTTTTCGCGCCTTTTTTTCATTTCCAGGTCGAAAAACACACAGAACCCAAAAATAAAGAAACGGCTGTCCAGCCAAAACTGAGGCTTCAAACTTGATGAAAACAGTCTCTCCCACAATAACTCAAGGGCCGCTTGTGTTTTTTAGGCCTTCGCAAGCTATCAGAAGTGTGTGCGCGGCAGGAGAGACAAATCCATGTTTTTGCGCATTTTTTGCGATTTCAAGGTCGAAAAACACATAGGCCCCAAAATGAAAGAAACGGCTGGCGCGCCAAAACTATGGCTTCAAACTTGATGAAAACAGTCTCTCCCATAATAACTCACGGGCTGCTTGTGTTTTTTAGGCCTTTGCAAGCTATCGGAAGTGTGTGCGCGGCAGGAGAGACAAATCAATGTTTTTGCGCCTTTTTTGCGATTTCAAGGTCGAAAAACACATAGGCCCCAAAATGAAAGAAATGGCTGGCGCGCCAAAACTATGGCTTCAAACTTGATGAAAACAGTCTCTCCCATAATAACTCACGGGCTGCTTGTGTTTTTTAGGCCTTTGCACGCTATCGGAAGTGTGTGCGCGGCAGGAGAGACAAATCCATGTTTTCGCGCCTTTTTTGCGATTTCATGGTCGAAAAACACAAAGGCCCCAAAATGAAAGAAATGGCTGGCGCGCCAAAACTATGGCTTCAAACTTGATGAAAACAGTCTCTCCCATAATAACTCACGGGCTGGTTGTGTTTTTTAGGCCTTCGCAAGCTATCGGAAGTGTGTGCGCGGCAGGAGAGACAAATCCATGTTTTTATGCCTTCTTTGGCATTTTCAGGTGGAGAAAAACACAATCCCGAAAGAGAAAGAAAAGGCTGCCGCGCCAACACTGAGGCTTCAAACTTGATGAAAACAGTGTCTCCCATAATGGTGTAGGGGCTGCTTGTGGTTATTAGGCCTTTGCAAGCTCTCCGAAGTGTGTGCGCAGCAGGAGAGAGAAATCCATGTTTTTATGCCTTCTTTGGCATTTTCAGGTGAAGAAAAACACAATCCCGAAAGAGAAAGAAAAGGCTGCCGCGCCAACACTGAGGCTTCAAACTTGATGAAAACAGTGTCTCCCATAATGGTGTAGGGGCTGCTTGTGGTTATTAGGCCTTTGCAAGCTCTCCGAAGTGTGTGCGCAGCAGGAGAGACAAATCCATGTTTTTATGCCTTCTTTGGCATTTTCAGGTGGAGAAAAACACAATCCCGAAAGAGAAAGAAAAGGCTGCCTCGCCAACACTGAGGATTCAAACTTGATGAAAACAGTGTCTCCCATAATGGAGTAGGGGCTGCTTGTGGTTATTAGGCATTTGCAAGCTCTCCGAAGTGTGTGCGCAGCAGGAGAGACAAATCCATGTTTTTATGCCTTCTTTGGCATTTTCAGGTGGAGAAAAACACAATCCCGAAAGAGAAAGAAAAGGCTGCCGCGCCAACACTGAGGCTTCAAACTTGATGAAAACAGTGTCTCCCATAATGGAGTAGGGGCTGCTTGTGGTTATTAGGCATTTGCAAGCTCTCCGAAGTGTGTGCGCAGCAGGAGAGACAAATCCATGTTTTTATGCCTTCTTTGGCATTTTCAGGTGGAGAAAAACACAATCCCGAAAGAGAAAGAAAAGGCTGCCGCGCCAACACTGAGGCTTCAAACTTGATGAAAACAGTGTCTCCCATAATGGAGTAGGGGCTGCTTGTGGTTATTAGGCATTTGCAAGCTCTCCGAAATGTGTGCGCAGCAGGAGAGACAAATCCATGTTTTTATGCCTTCTTTGGCATTTTCAGGTGGAGAAAAACACAATCCCGAAAGAGAAAGAAAAGGCTGCCGCGCCAACACTGAGGCTTCAAACTTGATGAAAACAGTGTCTCCCATAATGGTGTAGGGGCTGCTTGTGGTTATTAGGCCTTTGCAAGCTCTCCGAAGTGTGTGCGCGGCAGGAGAGACAAATCCATGTTTTCGCGCCTTTTTTGCCATTTCCAGGTCGAAAAACACAAAGGCCCCAAAAATAAAGAAACGGCTGTCCAGCCAAAACTGAGGCTTCAAACTTGATGAAAACAGTCTCTCCCATAATAACTCACGGGCTGCTTGTGTTTTTTAGGCCTTTGCAAGCTATCGGAAGTGTGTGCGCGGCAGGAGAGACAAATCCATGTTTTCGCGCCTTTTTTGCCATTTCCAGGTCGAAAAACACAAAGGCCCCAAAATGAAAGAAACGGCTGCCGCGCCAAAACTATGGCTTCAAACTTGATGAAAACAGTCTCTCCCACAATAACTCAAGGGCTGCTTTTTTTTTTTAGGCCTTCGCAAGATATCGGAAGTGTGTGCGCGGCAGGAGAGACAAATCAATGTTTTCGCGACTTTTTTGCGATTTCAAGGTCGAAAAACACATAGGCCCCAAAATGAAAGAAACGGCTGGCGCGCCAAAACTATGGCTTCAAACTTGATGAAAACAGTCTCTCCCATAATAACTCACGGGCTGCTTGTGTTTTTTAGGCCTTTGCACGCTATCGGAAGTGTGTGCGCGGCAGGAGAGACAAATCCATGTTTTCGCGCCTTTTTTGCCATTTCCAGGTCGAAAAACACAAAGGCCCCAAAAATAAAGAAACGGCTGTCCAGCCAAAACTGAGGCTTCAAACTTGATGAAAACAGTCTCTCCCACAATAACTCAAGGGCTCCTTGTGTTTTTTAGGCCTTCGCAAGATATCGGAAGTGTGTGCGCGGCAGGAGAGACAAATCAATGTTTTCGCGACTTTTTTGCGATTTCAAGGTCGAAAAACACATAGGCCCCAAAATGAAAGAAACGGCTGGCGCGCCAAAACTATGGCTTCAAACTTGATGAAAACAGTCTCTCCCATAATAACTCACGGGCTGCTTGTGTTTTTTAGGCCTTTGCACGCTATTGGAAGTGTGTGCGCGGCAGGAGAGACAAATCCATGTTTTCGCGCCTTTTTTGCGATTTCAAGGTCGAAAAACACATAGGCCCCAAAATGAAAGAAACGGCTGCCGCGCCAAAACTATGGCTTCAAACTTGATGAAAACAGTCTCTCCCATAATAACTCACGGGCTGCTTGTGTTTTTTAGGCCTTTGCACGCTATCGGAAGTGTGTGCGCGGCAGGAGAGACAAATCCATGTTTTCGCGCCTTTTTTGCCATTTCCAGGTCGAAAAACACAAAGGCCCCAAAAATAAAGAAACGGCTGTCCAGCCAAAACTGAGGCTTCAAACTTGATGAAAACAGTCTCTCAGACAATAACTCAAGGGCCGCTTGTGTTTTTTAGGCCTTCGCAAGCTATCGGAAGTGTGTGCGCGGCAGGAGAGACAAATCCATGTTTTCGCGCCTTTTTTGCCATTTCCAGGTCGAAAAACACAAAGGCCCCAAAAATAAAGAAACGGCTGTCCAGCCAAAACTGAGGCTTCAAACTTGATGAAAACAGTCTCTCCCACAATAACTCAAGGGCTGCTTGTGTTTTTTAGGCCTTCGCAAGATATCGGAAGTGTGTGCGCGGCAGGAGAGACAAATCAATGTTTTCGCGACTTTTTTGCGATTTCAAGGTCGAAAAACACATAGGCCCCAAAATGAAAGAAACGGCTGGCGCGCCAAAACTATGGCTTCAAACTTGATGAAAACAGTCTCTCCCATAATAACTCACGGGCTGCTTGTGTTTTTTAGGCCTTTGCACGCTATCCGAAGTGTGTGCGCGGCAGGAGAGACAAATCCATGTTTTCGCGCCTTTTTTGCGATTTCAAGGTAGAAAAACACATAGGCCCCAAAATGAAAGAAACGGCTGCCGCGCCAAAACTATGGCTTCAAACTTGATGAAAACAGTCTCTCCCATAATAACTCAAGGGCTGCTTGTGTTTTTTAGGCCTTTGCACGCTATCGGAAGTGTGTGCGCGGCAGGAGAGACAAATCCATGTTTTCGCGCCTTTTTTGCCATTTCCAGGTCGAAAAACACAAAGGCCCCAAAAATAAAGAATCGGCTGTCCAGCCAAAACTGAGGCTTCAAACTTGATGAAAACAGTCTCTCCCACAATAACTCAAGGGCTGCTTGTGTTTTTTTGGCCTTCGCAAGATATCGGAAGTGTGTGCGCGGCAGGAGAGACAAATCAATGTTGTCGCGACTTTTTTGCGATTTCAAGGTCGAAAAACACATTGGCCCCAAAATGAAAGAAACAGCTGGCGCGCCAAAACTATGGCTTCAAACTTGATGAAAACAGTCTCTCCCATAATAACTCACGGGCTGCTTGTGTTTTTTAGGCCTTTGCACGCTATCGGAAGTGTGTGCGCGGCAGGAGAGACAAATCCATGTTTTCGCGCCTTTTTTGCGATTTCAAGGTCGAAAAACACATAGGCCCCAAAATGAAAGAAACGGCTGCCACGCCAAAACTATGGCTTCAAACTTGATGAAAACAGTCTCTCCCATAATAACTCACGGGCTGCTTGTGTTTTTTAGGCCTTTGCACGCTATCGGAAGTGTGTGCGCGGCAGGAGAGACAAATCCATGTTTTCGCGCCTTTTTTGCCATTTCCAGGTCGAAAAACACAAAGGCCCCAAAAATAAAGAAACGGCTGTCCAGCCAAAACTGAGGCTTCAAACTTGATGAAAACAGTCTCTCAGACAATAACTCAAGGGCCGCTTGTGTTTTTTAGGCCTTCGCAAGCTATCGGAAGTGTGTGCGCGGCAGGAGAGACAAATCCATGTTTTCGCGCCTTTTTTGCGATTTCAAGGTCGAAAAACACATAGGCCCCAAAATGAAAGAAACGGCTGGCGCGCCAAAACTATGGCTTCAAACTTGATGAAAACAGTCTCTCCCATAATAACTCACGGGCTGCTTGTGTTTTTTAGGCCTTTGCAAGCTATCGGAAGTTGTGCGCGGCAGGAGAGACAAATCCATGTTTTCGCGCCTTTTTTGCGATTTCAAGGTCGAAAAACACATAGGCCCCAAAATGAAAGAAACGGCTGGGGCGCCAAAACTATGGCTTGAAACTTGATGAAAACAGTCTCTCCCATATTAACTCACGGGCTGATTGTGTTTTTTAGGCCTTCGCAAGCTATCGGAAGTGTGTGCGCAGCAGGAGAGACAAATCTATGTTTTCGCGCCTTTTTTGCCATTTCCAGGTCGAAAAACACATAGAACCCAAAAATAAAGAAACGGCTGTCCAGCCAAAACTGAGGCTTCAAACTTGATGAAAACAGTCTCTCCCACAATAACTCAAGGGCCGCTTGTGTTTTTTAGGCCTTCGCAAGCTATCGGAAGTGTGTGCGCGGCAGGAGAGACAAATCCATGTTTTCGTGCATGTTTTGCGATTTCAAGGTCGAAAAACACATAGGCCACAAAATGAAAGAAACGGCTGCCGCGCCAAAACTATGGCTTCAAACTTGATGAAAACAGTCTCTCCCATAATAACTCACGGGCTGCTTGTGTTTTTTAGGCCTTTGCAAGCTATCGGAAGTGTGTGCGCGGCAGGAGAGACAAATCCATGTTTTCGCGCCTTTTTTGCGATTTCAAGGTCGAAAAACACATAAGCCCCAAAATGAAAGAAACGGCTGGCGCGCCAAAACTATGGCTTCGAACTTGATGAAAACAGTCTCTCCCATAATAACTCACGGGCTGCTTGTGTTTTTTAGGCCTTCGCAAGCTATCGGAAGTGTGTGCGCGGCAGGAGAGACAAATCCATGTTTTCGCGCATTTTTTGCGATTTCAAGGTCGAAAAAAACATAGGCCCCAAAATGAAAGAAACGGCTGGCGCGCCAAAACTATGGCTTCAAACTTGATGAAAACAGTCTCTCCCATATTAACTCACGGGCTGATTGTGTTTTTTAGGCCTTCGCAAGCTATCGGAAGTGTGTGCTCAGCAGGAGAGACAAATCTATGTTTTCGCGCCTGTTTTGCCATTTCCAGGTCGAAAAACACACAGAACCCAAAAATAAAGACACGGCTGTCCAGCCAAAACTGAGGCTTCAAACTTGATGAAAACAGTCTCTCCCACAATAACTCAAGGGCCGCTTGTGTTTTTTAGGCCTTTGCAAGCTATCGGAAGTTGTGCGCGGCAGGAGAGACAAATCCATGTTTTCGCGCCTTTTTTGCGATTTCAAGGTCGAAAAACACATAGGCCCCAAAATGAAAGAAACGGCTGGCGCGCCAAAACTATGGCTTCAAACTTGATGAAAACAGTCTTTCCCATAATAACTCACGGGCTGCTTGTGTTTTTTAGGCCTTTGCAAGCTATCGGAAGTGTGTGCGCGGCAGGAGAGACAAATCCATGTTTTCGCGCCTTTTTTGCGATTTCAAGGTCGAAAAACACATAGGCCCCAAAATGAAAGAAACGGCTGTCCAGCCAAAACTGAGGCTTCAAACTTGATGAAAACAGTCTCTCCCACAATAACTCAAGGGCCGCTTGTGTTTTTTAGGCCTTCGCAAGCTATCGGAAGTGTGTGCGCGGCAGGAGAGACAAATCCATGTTTTCGTGCATTTTTTGCGATTTCAAGGTCGAAAAACACATAGGCCCCAAAATGAAAGAAACGGCTGCCGCGCCAAAACTATGGCTTGAAACTTGATGAAAACAGTCTCTCCCATAATAACTCAAGGGCTGCTTGTGTTTTTTAGGCCTTTGCAAGCTATCGGAAGTTGTGCGCGGCAGGAGAGACAAATCCATGTTTTCGCGCCTTTTTTGCGATTTCAAGGTCAAAAAACACATAGGCCCCAAAATGAAAGAAACGGCTGGCGCGCCAAAACTATAGCTTCAAACTTGATGAAAACAGTCTTTCCCATAATAACTCACGGTCTGCTTGTGTTTTTTAGGCCTTTGCAAGCTATCGGAAGTGTGTGCGCGGCAGGAGAGACAAATCCATGTTTTCGCGCCTTTTTTGCGATTTCAAGGTCGAAAAACCCATAGGCCCCAAAATGAAAGAAACGGCTGCCGCGCCAAAACTATGGCTTCAAACTTGATGAAAACAGTCTCTCCCATAATAACTCACGGGCTGCTTGTGTTTTTTAGGCCTTTGCAAGCTATCGGAAGTGTGTGCGCGGCAGGAGAGACAAATCCATGTTTTCGCGCATTTTTTGCGATTTCAAGGTCGAAAAACACATAGGCCCCAAAATGAAAGAAACGGCTGCCGCGCCAAAACTATGGCTTCAAACTTGATGAAAACAGTCTCTCCCATAATAACTCACGGGCTGCTTGTGTTTTTTAGGCCTTTGCAAGCTATTGGAAGTGTGTGCGCGGCAGGAGAGACAAATCCATGTTTTCGCGCCTTTTTTGCGATTTCAAGGTCGAAAAACACATAGGCCCCAAAATGAAAGAAACGGCTGCCGCGCCAAAACTATGGCTTCAATCTTGATGAAAACAGTCTCTCCCATAATAACTCATGGGCTGCTTGTGTTTTTTAGGCCTTTGCAAGCTATCGGAAGTGTGTGCGCGGCAGGAGAGACAAATCCATGTTTTCGTGCCTTTTTTGCGATTTCAAGGTCGAAAAACACATAGGCCCCAAAATGAAAGAAACGGCTGGGGCGCCAAAACTATGGCTTGAAACTTGATGAAAACAGTCTCTCCCATAATAACTCAAGGGCTGCTTGTGTTTTTTAGGCCTTTGCAAGCTATCGGAAGTTGTGCGCGGCAGGAGAGACAAATCCATGTTTTCGCGCCTTTTTTGCGATTTCAAGGTCGAAAAACACATAGGCCCCAAAATGAAAGAAACGGCTGGCGCGCCAAAACTATAGCTTCAAACTTGATGAAAACAGTCTTTCCCATAATAACTCACGGTCTGCTTGTGTTTTTTAGGCCTTTGCAAGCTATCGGAAGTGTGTGCGCGGCAGGAGAGACAAATCCATGTTTTCGCGCCTTTTTTGCGATTTCAAGGTCGAAAAACCCATAGGCCCCAAAATGAAAGAAACGGCTGCCGCGCCAAAACTATGGCTTCAAACTTGATGAAAACAGTCTCTCCCATAATAACTCACGGGCTGCTTGTGTTTTTTAGGCCTTTGCAAGCTATCGGAAGTGTGTGCGCGGCAGGAGAGACAAATCCATGTTTTCGCGCATTTTTTGCGATTTCAAGGTCGAAAAACACATAGGCCCCAAAATGAAAGAAACGGCTGGGGCGCCAAAACTATGGCTTGAAACTTGATGAAAACAGTCTCTCCCATAATAACTCAAGGGCTGCTTGTGTTTTTTAGGCCTTTGCAAGCTATCGGAAGTTGTGCGCGGCAGGAGAGACAAATCCATGTTTTCGCGCCTTTTTTGCGATTTCAAGGTCGAAAAACACATAGGCCCCAAAATGAAAGAAACGGCTGCCGCGCCAAAACTATGGCTTCAAACTTGATGAAAACAGTCTCTCCCATAATAACTCACGGGCTGCTTGTGTTTTTTAGGCCTTTGCAAGCTATCGGAAGTGTGTGCGCGGCAGGAGAGACAAATCCATGTTTTCGCGCCTTTTTTGCGATTTCAAGGTCGAAAAACACATAGGCCCCAAAATGAAAGAAACGGCTGGCGCGCCAAAACTATGGCTTCAAACTTGATGAAAACAGTCTCTCCCATATTAACTCACGGGCTGATTGTGTTTTTTAGGCCTTCGCAAGCTATCGGAAGTGTGTGCTCAGCAGGAGAGACAAATCTATGTTTTCGCGCCTGTTTTGCCATTTCCAGGTCGAAAAACACACAGAACCCAAAAATAAAGACACGGCTGTCCAGCCAAAACTGAGGCTTCAAACTTGATGAAAACAGTCTCTCCCACAATAACTCAAGGGCCGCTTGTGTTTTTTAGGCCTTCGCAAGCTATCGGAAGTGTGTGCGCGGCAGGAGAGACAAATCCATGTTTTCGCGCATTTTTTGCGATTTCAAGGTCAAAAAACACATAGGCCCCAAAATGAAAGAAACGGCTGGGGCGCCAAAACTATGGCTTGAAACTTGATGAAAACAGTCTCTCCCATAATAACTCAAGGGCTGCTTGTGTTTTTTAGGCCTTTGCAAGCTATCGGAAGTGGTGCGCGGCAGGAGAGACAAATCCATGTTTTCGCGCCTTTTTTGCGATTTCAAGGTCGAAAAACACATAGGCCCCAAAATGAAAGAAACGGCTGCCGCGCCAAAACTATGGCTTCAAACTTGATGAAAACAGTCTCTCCCATAATAACTCACGGGCTGCTTGTGTTTTTTTAGGCCTTTGCAAGCTATTGGAAGTGTGTGCGCGGCAGGAGAGATAAATCCATGTTTTCGCGCCTTTTTTGCGATTTCAAGGTCGAAAAACACATAGGCCCCAAAATGAAAGAAACGGCTGGGGCGCCAAAACTATGGCTTGAAACTTGATGAAAACAGTCTCTCCCATAATAACTCAAGGGCTGCTTGTGTTTTTTAGGCCTTTGCAAGCTATCGGAAGTGTGTGCGCGGCAGGAGAGACAAATCCATGTTTTCGCGACTTTTTTGCGATTTCAAGGTCGAAAAACACATAGGCCCCAAAATGAAAGAAACGGCTGCCGCGCCAAAACTATGGCTTCAAACTTGATGAAAACAGTCTCTCCCATAATAACTCACGGGCTGCTTGTGTTTTTTAGGCCTTTGCAAGCTATCGGAAGTGTGTACGCGGCAGGAGAGACAAATCCATGTTTTCGCGCATTTTTTGCGAATTCAAGGTCGAAAAACACATAGGCCCCAAAATGAAAGAAAAGGCTGCCGCGCCAAAACTATGGCTTCAAACTTGATGAAAACAGTCTCTCCCATAATAACTCACGGGCTGCTTGTGTTTTTTAGGCCTTTGCAAGCTATTGGAAGTGTGTGCGCGGCAGGAGAGACAAATCCATGTTTTCGCGCCTTTTTTGCGATTTCAAGGTCGAAAAACACATAGGCCCCAAAATGAAAGAAACGGCTGCCGCGCCAAAACTATGGCTTCAATCTTGATGAAAACAGTCTCTCCCATAATAACTCACGGGCTGCTTGTGTTTTTTAGGCCTTTGCAAGCTATCGGAAGTGTGTGCGCGGCAGGAGAGACAAATCCATGTTTTCGCGCCTTTTTTGCGATTTCAAGGTCGAAAAACACATAGGCCCCAAAATGAAAGAAACGGCTGGGGCGCCAAAACTATGGCTTGAAACTTGATGAAAACAGTCTCTCCCATAATAACTCAAGGGCTGCTTGTGTTTTTTAGGCCTTTGCAAGCTATCGGAAGTGTGTGCGCGGCAGGAGAGACAAATCCATGTTTTCGCGCCTTTTTTGCGATTTCAAGGTCGAAAAACACATAGGCCCCAAAATGAAAGAAACGGCTGGCGCGCCAAAACTATGGCTTCAAACTTGATGAAAACAGTCTCTCCCATATTAACTCACGGGCTGATTGTGTTTTTTAGGCCTTCGCAAGCTATCGGAAGTGTGTGCTCAGCAGGAGAGACAAATCTATGTTTTCGCGCCTGTTTTGCCATTTCCAGGTCGAAAAACACACAGAACCCAAAAATAAAGACACGGCTGTCCAGCCAAAACTGAGGCTTCAAACTTGATGAAAACAGTCTCTCCCACAATAACTCAAGGGCCGCTTGTGTTTTTTAGGCCTTCGCAAGCTATCGGAAGTGTGTGCGCGGCAGGAGAGACAAATCCATGTTTTCGCGCATTTTTTGCGATTTCAAGGTCAAAAAACACATAGGCCCCAAAATGAAAGAAACGGCTGGGGCGCCAAAACTATGGCTTGAAACTTGATGAAAACAGTCTCTCCCATAATAACTCAAGGGCTGCTTGTGTTTTTTAGGCCTTTGCAAGCTATCGGAAGTGGTGCGCGGCAGGAGAGACAAATCCATGTTTTCGCGCCTTTTTTGCGATTTCAAGGTCGAAAAACACATAGGCCCCAAAATGAAAGAAACGGCTGCCGCGCCAAAACTATGGCTTCAAACTTGATGAAAACAGTCTCTCCCATAATAACTCACGGGCTGCTTGTGTTTTTTTAGGCCTTTGCAAGCTATTGGAAGTGTGTGCGCGGCAGGAGAGATAAATCCATGTTTTCACGCCTTTTTTGCGATTTCAAGGTCGAAAAACACATAGGCCCCAAAATGAAAGAAACGGCTGGGGCGCCAAAACTATGGCTTGAAACTTGATGAAAACAGTCTCTCCCATAATAACTCAAGGGCTGCTTGTGTTTTTTAGGCCTTTGCAAGCTATCGGAAGTGTGTGCGCGGCAGGAGAGACAAATCCATGTTTTCGCGACTTTTTTGCGATTTCAAGGTCGAAAAACACATAGGCCCCAAAATGAAAGAAACGGCTGGCGCGCCAAAACTATGGCTTCAAACTTGATGAAAACAGTCTTTCCCATAATAACTCACGGGCTGCTTGTGTTTTTTAGGCCTTTGCAAGCTATCGGAAGTGTGTGCGCGGCAGGAGAGACAAATCCATGTTTTCGCGCCTTTTTTGCGATTGCAAGGTCGAAAAACACATAGGCCCCAAAATGAAAGAAACGGCTGCCGCGCCAAAACTATGGCTTCAAACTTGATGAAAACAGTCTCTCCCATAATAACTCACGGGCTGCTTGTGTTTTTTAGGCCTTTGCAAGCTATCGGAAGTGTGTACGCGGCAGGAGAGACAAATCCATGTTTTCGCGCATTTTTTGCGATTTCAAGGTCGAAAAACACATAGGCCCCAAAATGAAAGAAAAGGCTGCCGCGCCAAAACTATGGCTTCAAACTTGATGAAAACAGTCTCTCCCATAATAACTCACGGGCTGCTTGTGTTTTTTAGGCCTTTGCAAGCTATTGGAAGTGTGTGCGCGGCAGGAGAGACAAATCCATGTTTTCGCGCCTTTTTTGCGATTTCAAGGTCGAAAAACACATAGGCCCCAAAATGAAAGAAACGGCTGCCGCGCCAAAACTATGGCTTCAATCTTGATGAAAACAGTCTCTCCCATAATAACTCACGGGCTGCTTGTGTTTTTTAGGCCTTTGCAAGCTATCGGAAGTGTGTGCGCGGCAGGAGAGACAAATCCATGTTTTCGCGCCTTTTTTGCGATTTCAAGGTCGAAAAACACATAGGCCCCAAAATGAAAGAAACGGCTGGGGCGCCAAAACTATGGCTTGAAACTTGATGAAAACAGTCTCTCCCATAATAACTCAAGGGCTGCTTGTGTTTTTTAGGCCTTTGCAAGCTATCGGAAGTTGTGCGCGGCAGGAGAGACAAATCCATGTTTTCGCGCCTTTTTTGCGATTTCAAGGTCGAAAAACACATAGGCCCCAAAATGAAAGAAACGGCTGGGGCGCCAAAACTATGGCTTGAAACTTGATGAAAACAGTCTCTCCCATATTAACTCACGGGCTGATTGTGTTTTTTAGGCCTTCGCAAGCTATCGGAAGTGTGTGCTCAGCAGGAGAGACAAATCTATGTTTTCGCGCCTGTTTTGCCATTTCCAGGTCGAAAAACACACAGAACCCAAAAATAAAGACACGGCTGTCCAGCCAAAACTGAGGCTTCAAACTTGATGAAAACAGTCTCTCCCACAATAACTCAAGGGCCGCTTGTGTTTTTTAGGCCTTTGCAAGCTATCGGAAGTTGTGCGCGGCAGGAGAGACAAATCCATGTTTTCGCGCCTTTTTTGCGATTTCAAGGTCGAAAAACACATAGGCCCCAAAATGAAAGAAACGGCTGGCGCGCCAAAACTATGGCTTCAAACTTGATGAAAACAGTCTTTCCCATAATAACTCACGGGCTGCTTGTGTTTTTTAGGCCTTTGCAAGCTATCGGAAGTGTGTGCGCGGCAGGAGAGACAAATCCATGTTTTCGCGCCTTTTTTGCGATTTCAAGGTCGAAAAACACATAGGCCCCAAAATGAAAGAAACGGCTGCCGCGCCAAAACTATGGCTTCAAACTTGATGAAAACAGTCTCTCCCATAATAACTCACGGGCTGCTTGTGTTTTTTAGGCCTTTACAAGCTATCGGAAGTGTGTACGCGGCAGGAGAGACAAATCCATGTTTTCGCGCATTTTTTGCGATTTCAAGGTCGAAAAACACATAGGCCCCAAAATGAAAGAAACGGCTGCCGCGCCAAAACTATGGCTTCAAACTTGATGAAAACAGTCTCTCCCATAATAACTCACGGGCTGCTTGTGTTTTTTAGGCCTTTGCAAGCTATTGGAAGTGTGTGCGCGGCAGGAGAGACAAATCCATGTTTTCGCGCCTTTTTTGCGATTTCAAGGTCGAAAAACACATAGGCCCCAAAATGAAAGAAACGGCTGCCGCGCCAAAACTATGGCTTCAATCTTGATGAAAACAGTCTCTCCCATAATAACTCATGGGCTGCTTGTGTTTTTTAGGCCTTTGCAAGCTATCGGAAGTGTGTGCGCGGCAGGAGAGACAAATCCATGTTTTCGCGCCTTTTTTGCGATTTCAAGGTCGAAAAACACATAGGCCCCAAAATGAAAGAAACGGCTGGGGCGCCAAAACTATGGCTTGAAACTTGATGAAAACAGTCTCTCCCATAATAACTCAAGGGCTGCTTGTGTTTTTTAGGCCTTTGCAAGCTATCGGAAGTTGTGCGCGGCAGGAGAGACAAATCCATGTTTTCGCGCCTTTTTTGCGATTTCAAGGTCGAAAAACACATAGGCCCCAAAATGAAAGAAACGGCTGGCGCGCCAAAACTATGGCTTCAAACTTGATGAAAACAGTCTTTCCCATAATAACTCACGGGCTGCTTGTGTTTTTTAGGCCTTTGCAAGCTATCGGAAGTGTGTGCGCGGCAGGAGAGACAAATCCATGTTTTCGCGACTTTTTTGCGATTTCAAGGTCGAAAAACACATAGGCCCCAAAATGAAAGAAACGGCTGCCGCGCCAAAACTATGGCTTCAAACTTGATGAAAACAGTCTCTCCCATAATAACTCACGGGCTGCTTGTGTTTTTTAGGCCTTTGCAAGCTATCGGAAGTGTGTACGCGGCAGGAGAGACAAATCCATGTTTTCGCGCATTTTTTGCGATTTCAAGGTCGAAAAACACATAGGCCCCAAAATGAAAGAAACGGCTGCCGCGCCAAAACTATGGCTTCAAACTTGATGAAAACAGTCTCTCCCATAATAACTCACGGGCTGCTTGTGTTTTTTAGGCCTTTGCAAGCTATTGGAAGTGTGTGCGCGGCAGGAGAGACAAATCCATGTTTTCGCGCCTTTTTTGCGATTTCAAGGTCGAAAAACACATAGGCCCCAAAATGAAAGAAACGGCTGCCGCGCCAAAACTATGGCTTCAATCTTGATGAAAACAGTCTCTCCCATAATAACTCATGGGCTGCTTGTGTTTTTTAGGCCTTTGCAAGCTATCGGAAGTGTGTGCGCGGCAGGAGAGACAAATCCATGTTTTCGCGCCTTTTTTGCGATTTCAAGGTCGAAAAACACATAGGCCCCAAAATGAAAGAAACGGCTGCCGCGCCAAAACTATGGCTTCAAACTTGATGAAAACAGTCTCTCCCATAATAACTCACGGGCTGCTTGTGTTTTTTAGGCCTTTGCAAGCTATCGGAAGTGTGTGCGCGGCAGGAGAGACAAATCCATGTTTTCGCGCCTTTTTTGCGATTTCAAGGTCGAAAAACACATAGGCCCCAAAATGAAAGAAACGGCTGGCGCGCCAAAACTATAGCTTCAAACTTGATGAAAACAGTCTTTCCCATAATAACTCACGGTCTGCTTGTGTTTTTTAGGCCTTTGCAAGCTATCGGAAGTGTGTGCGCGGCAGGAGAGACAAATCCATGTTTTCGCGCCTTTTTTGCGATTTCAAGGTCGAAAAACACATAGGCCCCAAAATGAAAGAAACGGCTGCCGCGCCAAAACTATGGCTTCAAACTTGATGAAAACAGTCTCTCCCATAATAACTCACGGGCTGCTTGTGTTTTTTAGGCCTTTGCAAGCTATCGGAAGTGTGTGCGCGGCAGGAGAGACAAATCTATGTTTTCGCGCCTTTTTTGCGATTTCAAGGTCGAAAAACACACAGAACCCAAAAATAAAGAAACGGCTGTCCAGCCAAAACTGAGGCTTCAAACTTGATGAAAACAGTCTTTCCCATAATAACTCACGGGCTGCTTGTGTTTTTTAGGCCTTTGCAAGCTATCGGAAGTGTGTGCGTGGCAGGAGAGACAAATCCATGTTTTCGCGCCTTTTTTGCGATTTCAAGGTCGAAAAACACATAGGCCCCAAAATGAAAGAAACTGCTGGCGCGCCAAAACTATGGCTTCAAACTTGATGAAAACAGTCTCTCCCATAATAACTCACGGGCTGCTTGTGTTTTTTAGGCCTTCGCAAGCTATCGGAAGTGTGTGCGCGGCAGGAGAGACAAATCCATGTTTTCGCGCATTTTTTGCGATTTCAAGGTCGAAAAACACATAGGCCCCAAAATGAAAGAAACGGCTGCCGCGCCAAAACTATGGCTTCAAACTTGATGAAAACAGTCTCTCCCATAATAACTCACGGGCTGCTTGTGTTTTTTAGGCCTTTGCAAGCTATCGGAAGTGTGTGCGCGGCAGGAGAGACAAATCCATGTTTTCGCGCCTTTTTTGCGATTTCAAGGTCGAAAAACACAAAGGGCCCAAAATTAAAGAAACGGCTGGCGCGCCAAAACTATGGCTTCAAACTTGATGAAAACAGTCTCTCCCATATTAACTCACGGGCTGATTGTGTTTTTTAGGCCTTCGCAAGCTATCGGAAGTGTGTGCTCAGCAGGAGAGACAAATCTATGTTTTCGCGCCTGTTTTGCCATTTCCAGGTCGAAAAACACACAGAACCCAAAAATAAAGAAACGGCTGTCCAGCCAAAACTGAGGCTTCAAACTTGATGAAAACAGTCTCTCCCACAATAACTCAAGGGCCGCTTGTGTTTTTTAGGCCTTCCCAAGCTATCGGAAGTGTGTGCGCGGCAGGAGAGACAAATCCATGTTTTCGCGCATTTTTTGCGATTTCAAGGTCGAAAAACACATAGGCCCCAAAATGAAAGAAACGGCTGGCGCGCCAAAACTATGGCTTCAAACTTGATGAAAACAGTCTCTCCCATATTAACTCACGGGCTGATTGTGTTTTTTAGGCCGTCGCAAGCTATCGGAAGTGTGTGCTCAGCAGGAGAGACAAATCTATGTTTTCGCGCCTGTTTTGCCATTTCCAGGTCGAAAAACACACAGAACCCAAAAATAAAGAAACGGCTGTCCAGCCAAAACTGAGGCTTCAAACTTGATGAAAACAGTCTCTCCCACAATAACTCAAGGGCCGCTTGTGTTTTTTAGGCCTTCGCAAGCTATCGGAAGTGTGTGCGCGGCAGGAGAGACAAATCCATGTTTTCGCGCATTTTTTGCGATTTCAAGGTCGAAAAACACATAGGCCCCAAAATGAAAGAAACGGCTGCCGCGCCAAAACTATGGCTTCAAACTTGATGAAAACAGTCTCTCCCATAATAACTCACGGGCTGCTTGTGTTTTTTAGGCCTTTGCAAGCGATTGGAAGTGTATACGCGGCAGGAGAGACAAATCCATGTTTTCGCGCCTTTTTTGCGATTTCAAGGTCGAAAAACACATAGGCCCCAAAATGAAAGAAACGGCTGCCGCGCCAAAACTATGGCTTCAATCTTGATGAAAACAGTCTCTCCCATAATAACTCACGGGCTGCTTGTGTTTTTTAGGCCTTTGCAAGCTATCGGAAGTGTGTGCGCGGCAGGAGAGACAAATCCATGTTTTCGCGCCTTTTTTGCGATTTCAAGGTCGAAAAACACATAGGCCCCAAAATGAAAGAAACGGCTGGCGCGCCAAAACTATGGCTTCAAACTTGATGAAAACAGTCTCTCCCACAATAACTCACGGGCTGATTGTGTTTTTTAGGCCTTCGCAAGCTATCGGAAGTGTGTGCTCAGCAGGAGAGACAAATCTATGTTTTCGCGCCTGTTTTGCCATTTCCAGGTCGAAAAACACACAGAACCCAAAAATAAAGACACGGCTGTCCAGCCAAAACTGAGGCTTCAAACTTGATGAAAACAGTCTCTCCCACAATAACTCAAGGGCCGCTTGTGTTTTTTAGGCCTTTGCAAGCTATCGGAAGTTGTGCGCGGCAGGAGAGACAAATCCATGTTTTCGCGCCTTTTTTGCGATTTCAAGGTCGAAAAACACATAGGCCCCAAAATGAAAGAAACGGCTGGCGCGCCAAAACTATGGCTTCAAACTTGATGAAAACAGTCTTTCCCATAATAACTCACGGGCTGCTTGTGTTTTTTAGGCCTTTGCAAGCTATCGGAAGTGTGTGCGCGGCAGGAGAGACAAATCCATGTTTTCGCGCCTTTTTTGCGATTTCAAGGTCGAAAAACACATAGGCCCCAAAATGAAAGAAACGGCTGCCGCGCCAAAACTATGGCTTCAAACTTGATGAAAACAGTCTCTCCCATAATAACTCACGGGCTGCTTGTGTTTTTTAGGCCTTTACAAGCTATCGGAAGTGTGTACGCGGCAGGAGAGACAAATCCATGTTTTCGCGCATTTTTTGCGATTTCAAGGTCGAAAAACACATAGGCCCCAAAATGAAAGAAACGGCTGCCGCGCCAAAACTATGGCTTCAAACTTGATGAAAACAGTCTCTCCCATAATAACTCACGGGCTGCTTGTGTTTTTTAGGCCTTTGCAAGCTATTGGAAGTGTGTGCGCGGCAGGAGAGACAAATCCATGTTTTCGCGCCTTTTTTGCGATTTCAAGGTCGAAAAACACATAGGCCCCAAAATGAAAGAAACGGCTGCCGCGCCAAAACTATGGCTTCAATCTTGATGAAAACAGTCTCTCCCATAATAACTCATGGGCTGCTTGTGTTTTTTAGGCCTTTGCAAGCTATCGGAAGTGTGTGCGCGGCAGGAGAGACAAATCCATGTTTTCGCGCCTTTTTTGCGATTTCAAGGTCGAAAAACACATAGGCCCCAAAATGAAAGAAACGGCTGGGGCGCCAAAACTATGGCTTGAAACTTGATGAAAACAGTCTCTCCCATAATAACTCAAGGGCTGCTTGTGTTTTTTAGGCCTTTGCAAGCTATCGGAAGTTGTGCGCGGCAGGAGAGACAAATCCATGTTTTCGCGCCTTTTTTGCGATTTCAAGGTCGAAAAACACATAGGCCCCAAAATGAAAGAAACGGCTGGCGCGCCAAAACTATGGCTTCAAACTTGATGAAAACAGTCTTTCCCATAATAACTCACGGGCTGCTTGTGTTTTTTAGGCCTTTGCAAGCTATCGGAAGTGTGTGCGCGGCAGGAGAGACAAATCCATGTTTTCGCGACTTTTTTGCGATTTCAAGGTCGAAAAACACATAGGCCCCAAAATGAAAGAAACGGCTGCCGCGCCAAAACTATGGCTTCAAACTTGATGAAAACAGTCTCTCCCATAATAACTCACGGGCTGCTTGTGTTTTTTAGGCCTTTGCAAGCTATCGGAAGTGTGTACGCGGCAGGAGAGACAAATCCATGTTTTCGCGCATTTTTTGCGATTTCAAGGTCGAAAAACACATAGGCCCCAAAATGAAAGAAACGGCTGCCGCGCCAAAACTATGGCTTCAAACTTGATGAAAACAGTCTCTCCCATAATAACTCACGGGCTGCTTGTGTTTTTTAGGCCTTTGCAAGCTATTGGAAGTGTGTGCGCGGCAGGAGAGACAAATCCATGTTTTCGCGCCTTTTTTGCGATTTCAAGGTCGAAAAACACATAGGCCCCAAAATGAAAGAAACGGCTGCCGCGCCAAAACTATGGCTTCAATCTTGATGAAAACAGTCTCTCCCATAATAACTCATGGGCTGCTTGTGTTTTTTAGGCCTTTGCAAGCTATCGGAAGTGTGTGCGCGGCAGGAGAGACAAATCCATGTTTTCGCGCCTTTTTTGCGATTTCAAGGTCGAAAAACACATAGGCCCCAAAATGAAAGAAACGGCTGCCGCGCCAAAACTATGGCTTCAAACTTGATGAAAACAGTCTCTCCCATAATAACTCACGGGCTGCTTGTGTTTTTTAGGCCTTTGCAAGCTATCGGAAGTGTGTGCGCGGCAGGAGAGACAAATCCATGTTTTCGCGCCTTTTTTGCGATTTCAAGGTCGAAAAACACATAGGCCCCAAAATGAAAGAAACGGCTGGCGCGCCAAAACTATAGCTTCAAACTTGATGAAAACAGTCTTTCCCATAATAACTCACGGTCTGCTTGTGTTTTTTAGGCCTTTGCAAGCTATCGGAAGTGTGTGCGCGGCAGGAGAGACAAATCCATGTTTTCGCGCCTTTTTTGCGATTTCAAGGTCGAAAAACACATAGGCCCCAAAATGAAAGAAACGGCTGCCGCGCCAAAACTATGGCTTCAAACTTGATGAAAACAGTCTCTCCCATAATAACTCACGGGCTGCTTGTGTTTTTTAGGCCTTTGCAAGCTATCGGAAGTGTGTGCGCGGCAGGAGAGACAAATCTATGTTTTCGCGCCTTTTTTGCGATTTCAAGGTCGAAAAACACACAGAACCCAAAAATAAAGAAACGGCTGTCCAGCCAAAACTGAGGCTTCAAACTTGATGAAAACAGTCTTTCCCATAATAACTCACGGGCTGCTTGTGTTTTTTAGGCCTTTGCAAGCTATCGGAAGTGTGTGCGTGGCAGGAGAGACAAATCCATGTTTTCGCGCCTTTTTTGCGATTTCAAGGTCGAAAAACACATAGGCCCCAAAATGAAAGAAACTGCTGGCGCGCCAAAACTATGGCTTCAAACTTGATGAAAACAGTCTCTCCCATAATAACTCACGGGCTGCTTGTGTTTTTTAGGCCTTCGCAAGCTATCGGAAGTGTGTGCGCGGCAGGAGAGACAAATCCATGTTTTCGCGCATTTTTTGCGATTTCAAGGTCGAAAAACACATAGGCCCCAAAATGAAAGAAACGGCTGCCGCGCCAAAACTATGGCTTCAAACTTGATGAAAACAGTCTCTCCCATAATAACTCACGGGCTGCTTGTGTTTTTTAGGCCTTTGCAAGCTATCGGAAGTGTGTGCGCGGCAGGAGAGACAAATCCATGTTTTCGCGCCTTTTTTGCGATTTCAAGGTCGAAAAACACAAAGGGCCCAAAATTAAAGAAACGGCTGGCGCGCCAAAACTATGGCTTCAAACTTGATGAAAACAGTCTCTCCCATATTAACTCACGGGCTGATTGTGTTTTTTAGGCCTTCGCAAGCTATCGGAAGTGTGTGCTCAGCAGGAGAGACAAATCTATGTTTTCGCGCCTGTTTTGCCATTTCCAGGTCGAAAAACACACAGAACCCAAAAATAAAGAAACGGCTGTCCAGCCAAAACTGAGGCTTCAAACTTGATGAAAACAGTCTCTCCCACAATAACTCAAGGGCCGCTTGTGTTTTTTAGGCCTTCCCAAGCTATCGGAAGTGTGTGCGCGGCAGGAGAGACAAATCCATGTTTTCGCGCATTTTTTGCGATTTCAAGGTCGAAAAACACATAGGCCCCAAAATGAAAGAAACGGCTGGCGCGCCAAAACTATGGCTTCAAACTTGATGAAAACAGTCTCTCCCATATTAACTCACGGGCTGATTGTGTTTTTTAGGCCGTCGCAAGCTATCGGAAGTGTGTGCTCAGCAGGAGAGACAAATCTATGTTTTCGCGCCTGTTTTGCCATTTCCAGGTCGAAAAACACACAGAACCCAAAAATAAAGAAACGGCTGTCCAGCCAAAACTGAGGCTTCAAACTTGATGAAAACAGTCTCTCCCACAATAACTCAAGGGCCGCTTGTGTTTTTTAGGCCTTCGCAAGCTATCGGAAGTGTGTGCGCGGCAGGAGAGACAAATCCATGTTTTCGCGCATTTTTTGCGATTTCAAGGTCGAAAAACACATAGGCCCCAAAATGAAAGAAACGGCTGCCGCGCCAAAACTATGGCTTCAAACTTGATGAAAACAGTCTCTCCCATAATAACTCACGGGCTGCTTGTGTTTTTTAGGCCTTTGCAAGCGATTGGAAGTGTATACGCGGCAGGAGAGACAAATCCATGTTTTCGCGCCTTTTTTGCGATTTCAAGGTCGAAAAACACATAGGCCCCAAAATGAAAGAAACGGCTGCCGCGCCAAAACTATGGCTTCAATCTTGATGAAAACAGTCTCTCCCATAATAACTCACGGGCTGCTTGTGTTTTTTAGGCCTTTGCAAGCTATCGGAAGTGTGTGCGCGGCAGGAGAGACAAATCCATGTTTTCGCGCCTTTTTTGCGATTTCAAGGTCGAAAAACACATAGGCCCCAAAATGAAAGAAACGGCTGGCGCGCCAAAACTATGGCTTCAAACTTGATGAAAACAGTCTCTCCCACAATAACTCACGGGCTGATTGTGTTTTTTAGGCCTTCGCAAGCTATCGGAAGTGTGTGCGCAGCAGGAGAGACAAATCAATGTTTTCGCGACTTTTTTGCGATTTCAAGGTCGAAAAACACATAGGCCCCAAAATGAAAGAAACGGCTGGCGCGCCAAAACTATGGCTTCAAACTTGATGAAAACAGTCTCTCCCATAATAACTCACGGGCTGCTTGTGTTTTTTAGGCCTTTGCAAGCTATCGGAAGTGTGTGCGCGGCAGGAGAGACAAATCCATGTTTTCGCGCCTTTTTTGCCATTTCCAGGTCGAAAAACACAAAGGCCCCAAAATGAAAGAAACGGCTGGCGCGCCAAAACTATGGCTTCAAACTTGATGAAAACAGTCTCTCCCATATTAACTCACGGGCTGATTGTGTTTTTTAGGCCTTCGCAAGCTATCGGAAGTGTGTGCGCAGCAGGAGAGACAAATCTATGTTTTCGCGCCTGTTTTGCCATTTCCAGGTCGAAAAACACACAGACCCCAAAAATAAAGAAACGGCTGTCCAGCCAAAACTGAGGCTTCAAACTTGATGAAAACAGTCTCTCCCACAATAACTCAAGGGCCGCTTGTGTTTTTTAGGCCTTCGCAAGCTATCGGAAGTGTGTGCGCGGCAGGAGAGACAAATCCATGTTTTCGCGCATTTTTTGCGATTTCAAGGTCGAAAAACACATAGGCCCCAAAATGAAAGAAACGGCTGCCACGCCAAAACTATGGCTTCAAACTTGATGAAAACAGTCTCTCCCATATTAACTCACGGGCTGATTGTGTTTTTTAGGCCTTCGCAAGCTATCGGAAGTGTGTGCGCAGCAGGAGAGACAAATCTATGTTTTCGCGCCTTTTTTGCCATTTCCAGGTCGAAAAACACACAGACCCCAAAAATAAAGAAACGGCTGTCCAGCCAAAACTGAGGCTTCAAACTTGATGAAAACAGTCTATCCCAAAATATCTCAAGGGCCGCTTGTGTTTTTTAGGCCTTCGCAAGCTATCGGAAGTGTGTGCGCGGCAGTAGAGACAAATCCATGTTTTCGCGCATTTTTTTCCGATTTCAAGGTCGAAAAACACATAGGCCCCAAAATGAAAGAAACGGCTGCCGCGCCAAAACTATGGCTTCAAACTTGATGAAAACAGTCTCTCCCATAATAACTCACGGGCTGCTTGTGTTTTTTAGGCCTTTGCAAGCTATCGGAAGTGTGTGCGCGGCAGGAGAGACAAATCCATGTTTTCGCGCCTTTTTTGCGATTTCAAGGTCGAAAAACACATAGGCCCCAAAATGAAAAAAACGGCTGGCGCGCCAAAACTATGGCTTCAAACTTGATGAAAACAGTCTCTCCCATAATAACTCACGGGCTGCTTGTGTTTTTTAGGCCTTTGCAAGCTATCGGAAGTGTGTGCGCGGCAGGAGAGACAAATCCATGTTTTCGCGCCTTTTTTGCGATTTCCAAGTCGAAAAAACACACAGACCCCAAAAATAAAGAAACGGCTGTCCAGCCAAAACTGAGGCTTCAAACTTGATGAAAACAGTCTCTCCCACAATAACTCAAGGGCCGCTTGTGTTTTTTAGGCCTTCGCAAGCTATCGGAAGTGTGTGCGCGGCAGGAGAGACAAATCCATGTTTTCGCTCATTTTTTGCGATTTCAAGGTCGAAAAACACATAGGCCCCAAAATGAAAGAAACGGCTGCCGCGCCAAAACTATGGCTTCAAACTTGATGAAAACAGTCTATCCCTTAATAACTCACAGGCTGCTTGTGTTTTTTAGGCCTTTGCAAGCTATCGAAGTGTGTGCGCGGCAGGAGAGACAAATCCATGTTTTCGCGCCTTTTTTGCGATTTCAAGGTCGAAAAACACATAGGCCCCAAAATGAAAGAAACGGCTGGCGCGCCAAAACTATGGCTTCAAACTTGATGAAAACAGTCTCTCCCATATTAACTCACGGGCTGATTGTGTTTTTTAGGCCTTCGCAAGCTATCGGAAGTGTGTGCGCAGCAGGAGAGACAAATCTATGTTTTCGCGCCTGTTTTGCCATTTCCAGGTCGAAAAACACACAGACCCCAAAAATAAAGAAACTGCTGTCCAGCCAAAACTGAGGCTTCAAACTTGATGAAAACAGTCTCTCCCACAACAACTCAAGGGCCGCTTGTGTTTTTTAGGCCTTCGCAAGCTATCGGAAGTGTGTGCGCGGCAGGAGAGACAAATCCATGTTTTCGCGCCTTTTTTGCGATTTCAAGGTCGAAAAACACATAGGCCCCAAAATGAAAGAAACGGCTGCCGCGCCAAAACTATGGCTTCAAACTTGATGAAAACAGTCTCTCCCATATTAACTCACGGGCTGATTGTGTTTTTTAGGCCTTCGCAAGCTATCGGAAGTGTGTGCACAGCAGGAGAGACAAATCTATGTTTCCGCGCCTGTTTTGCCATTTCCAGGTCGAAAAACACACAGACCCCAAAAATAAAGAAACGGCTGTCCAGCCAAAACTGAGGCTTCAAACTTGATGAAAACAGTCTCTCCCACAATAACTCAAGGGCCGCTTGTGTTTTTTAGGCCTTTGCAAGCTATCGGAAGTGTGTGCGCGGCAGTAGAGACAAATCCATGTTTTCGCGCATTTTTTGCGATTTCAAGGTCGAAAAACACATAGGCCCCAAAATGAAAGAAACGGCTGCCGCACCAAAACTATGGCTTCAAACTTGATGAAAACAGTCTCTCCCATATTAACTCACGGGCTGATTGTGTTTTTTAGGCCTTCGCAAGCTATCGGAAGTGTGTGCGCAGCAGGAGATACAAATCTATGTTTTCGCGCCTGTTTTGCCATTTCCAGGTCGAAAAACACACAGACCCCAAAAATAAAGAAACGGCTGTCCAGCCAAAACTGAGGCTTCAAACTTGATGAAAACAGTCTCTCCCACAATAACTCAAGGGCCGCTTGTGTTTTTTAGGCCTTTGCAAGCTATCGGAAGTGTGTGCGCGGCAGGAGAGACAAATCCATGTTTTCGCTCATTTTTTGCGATTTCAAGGTCGAAAAACACATAGGCCCCAAAATGAAAGAAACGGCTGCCGCGCCAAAACTATGGCTTCAAACTTGATGAAAACAGTCTCTCCCTTAATAACTCACAGGCTGCTTGTGTTTTTTAGGCCTTTGCAAGCTATCGAAGTGTGTGCGCGGCAGGAGAGACAAATCCATGTTTTCGCGCCTTTTTTGCGATTTCAAGGTCGAAAAACACATAGGCCCCAAAATGAAAGAAACGGCTGGCGCGCCAAAACTATGGCTTCAAACTTGATGAAAACAGTCTCTCCCATATTAACTCACGGGCTGATTGTGTTTTTTAGGCCTTCGCAAGCTATCGGAAGTGTGTGCGCAGCAGGAGAGACAAATCTATGTTTTCGCGCCTGTTTTGCCATTTCCAGGTCGAAAAACACACAGACCCCAAAAATAAAGAAACTGCTGTCCAGCCAAAACTGAGGCTTCAAACTTGATGAAAACAGTCTCTCCCACAACAACTCAAGGGCCGCTTGTGTTTTTTAGGCCTTCGCAAGCTATCGGAAGTGTGTGCGCGGCAGGAGAGACAAATCCATGTTTTCGCGCCTTTTTTGCGATTTCAAGGTCGAAAAACACATAGGCCCCAAAATGAAAGAAACGGCTGCCGCGCCAAAACTATGGCTTCAAACTTGATGAAAACAGTCTATCCCATATTAACTCACGGGCTGATTGTGTTTTTTAGGCCTTCGCAAGCTATCGGAAGTGTGTGCACAGCAGGAGAGACAAATCTATGTTTCCGCGCCTGTTTTGCCATTTCCAGGTCGAAAAACACACAGACCCCAAAAATAAAGAAACGGCTGTCCAGCCAAAACTGAGGCTTCAAACTTGATGAAAACAGTCTCTCCCACAATAACTCAAGGGCCGCTTGTGTTTTTTAGGCCTTTGCAAGCTATCGGAAGTGTGTGCGCGGCAGTAGAGACAAATCCATGTTTTCGCGCATTTTTTGCGATTTCAAGGTCGAAAAACACATAGGCCCCAAAATGAAAGAAACGGCTGCCGCACCAAAACTATGGCTTCAAACTTGATGAAAACAGTCTCTCCCATATTAACTCACGGGCTGATTGTGTTTTTTAGGCCTTCGCAAGCTATCGGAAGTGTGTGCGCAGCAGGAGATACAAATCTATGTTTTCGCGCCTGTTTTGCCATTTCCAGGTCGAAAAACACACAGACCCCAAAAATAAAGAAACGGCTGTCCAGCCAAAACTGAGGCTTCAAACTTGATGAAAACAGTCTCTCCCACAATAACTCAAGGGCCGCTTGTGTTTTTTAGGCCTTTGCAAGCTATCGGAAGTGTGTGCGCGGCAGGAGAGACAAATCCATGTTTTCGCGCCTTTTTTGCGATTTCAAGGTCGAAAAACACATAGGCCCCAAAATGAAAGAAACGGCTGGCGCGCCAAAACTGTGGCTTCAAACTTGATGAAAACAGTCTCTCCCATAATAACTCATGGGCTGCTTGTGTTTTTTAGGCCTTTGCAAGCTATCGGAAGTGTGTGCGCGGCAGGAGAGACAAATCCATGTTTTCGCGCCTTTTTTGCGATTTCAAGGTCGAAAAACACATAGGCCCCAAAATGAAAGAAACGGCTGGCGCGCCAAAACTATGGCTTCAAACTTGATGAAAACAGTCACTCCCATAATAACTCACGGGCCGCTTGTGTTTTTTAGGCCTTTGCAAGCTATCGGAAGTGTGTGCGCGGCAGGAGAGACAAATCAATGTTTTTGCGCCTTTTTTGCGATTTCAAGGTCGAAAAACACATAGGCCCCAAAATGAAAGAAACGGCTGCCGCGCCAAAACTATGGCTTCAAACTTGATGAAAACAGTCTCTCCCATATTAACTCACGGGCTGATTGTGTTTTTTAGGCCTTCGCAAGCTATCGGAAGTGTGTGCGCAGCAGGAGAGACAAATCTATGTTTTCGCGCCTTTTTTGCCATTTCCAGGTCGAAAAACACACAGAACCCAAAAATAAAGAAACGGCTGTCCAGCCAAAACTGAGGCTTCAAACTTGATGAAAACAGTCTCTCCCACAATAACTCAAGGGCCGCTTGTGTTTTTTAGGCCTTCGCAAGCTATCGGAAGTGTGTGCGCGGCAGGAGAGACAAATCCATGTTTTCGTGCATTTTTTGCGATTTCAAGGTCGAAAAACACATAGGCCCCAAAATGAAAGAAACGGCTGCCGCGCCAAAACTATGGCTTCAATCTTGATGAAAACAGTCTCTCCCATAATAACTCACGGGCTGCTTGTGTTTTTTAGGCCTTTGCAAGCTATCGGAAGTGTGTGCGCGGCAGGAGAGACAAATCCATGTTTTCGCGCCTTTTTTGCGATTTCAAGGTCGAAAAACACATAGGCCCCAAAATGAAAGAAACGGCTGGGGCGCCAAAACTATGGCTTGAAACTTGATGAAAACAGTCTCTCCCATAATAACTCAAGGGCTGCTTGTGTTTTTTAGGCCTTTGCAAGCTATCGGAAGTTGTGCGCGGCAGGAGAGACAAATCCATGTTTTCGCGCCTTTTTTGCGATTTCAAGGTCGAAAAACACATAGGCCCCAAAATGAAAGAAACGGCTGGCGCGCCAAAACTATGGCTTCAAACTTGATGAAAACAGTCTTTCCCATAATAACTCACGGGCTGCTTGTGTTTTTTAGGCCTTTGCAAGCTATCGGAAGTGTGTGCGCGGCAGGAGAGACAAATCCATGTTTTCGCGCCTTTTTTGCGATTTCAAGGTCGAAAAACACATAGGCCCCAAAATGAAAGAAACGGCTGCCGCGCCAAAACTATGGCTTCAAACTTGATGAAAACAGTCTCTCCCATAATAACTCACGGGCTGCTTGTGTTTTTTAGGCCTTTGCAAGCTATCGGAAGTGTGTGCGCGGCAGGAGAGACAAATCCATGTTTTCGCGCATTTTTTGCGATTTCAAGGTCGAAAAACACATAGGCCCCAAAATGAAAGAAACGGCTGCCGCGCCAAAACTATGGCTTCAAACTTGATGAAAACAGTCTTTCCCATAATAACTCACGGGCTGCTTGTGTTTTTTAGGCCTTTGCAAGCTATCGGAAGTGTGTGCGCGGCAGGAGAGACAAATCTATGTTTTCGCGCCTTTTTTGCCATTTCCTGGTCGAAAAACACACAGAACCCAAAAATAAAGAAACGGCTGACCAGCCAAAACTGAGGCTTCAAACTTGATGAAAACAGTCTCTCCCACAATAACTCAAGGGCCGCTTGTGTTTTTTAGGCCTTCGCAAGCTATCGGAAGTGTGTGCGCGGCAGGAGAGACAAATCCATGTTTTTGCACCTTTTTTGCGATTTCAAGGTCGAAAAACACATAGGCCCCAAAATGAAAGAAACGGCTGCCGCGCCAAAACTATGGCTTCAAACTTGATGAAAACAGTCTCTCCCATAATAACTCACGGGCTGCTTGTGTTTTTTAGGCCTTTGCAAGCTATCGGAAGTGTCTGCGCGGCAGGAGAGACAAATCCATGTTTTCGCGCATTTTTTGCGATTTCAAGGTCGAAAAACACATAGGCCCCAAAATGAAAGAAACGGCTGGCGCGCCAAAACTATGGCTTCAAACTTGATGAAAACAGTCTCTCCCATAATAACTCACGGGCTGCTTGTGTTTTTTAGGCCTTTGCAAGCTATCGGAAGTGTGTGCGCGGCAGGAGAGACAAATCCATATTTTCGCGCCTTTTTTGCGATTTCAAGGTCGAAAAACACATAGGCCCCAAAATGAAAGAAACGGCTGCCGCGCCAAAACTATGGCTTCAAACTTGATGAAAACAGTCTCTCCCATATTAACTCACGGGCTGATTGTGTTTTTTAGGCCTTCGCAAGCTATCGGAAGTGTGTGCACAGCAGGAGACACAAATCTATGTTTTCGCGCCTGTTTTGCCATTTCCAGGTCGAAAAACACACAGACCCCAAAAATAAAGAAACGGCTGTCCAGCCAAAACTGAGGCTTCAAACTTGATGAAAACAGTCTCTCCCACAATAACTCAAGGGCCGCTTGTGTTTTTTAGGCCTTTGCAAGCTATCGGAAGTGTGTGCGCGGCAGGAGAGACAAATCAATGTTTTCGCGCCTTTTTTGCGACTTCAAGGTCGAAAAACACATAGGCCCCAAAATGAAAGAAACTGCTGGCGCGCCAAAACTATGGCTTCAAACTTGATGAAAACAGTCTCTCCCATAATAACTCACGGGCTGCTTGTGTTTTTTAGGCCTTTGCAAGCTATCGGAAGTGTGTGCGCGGCAGGAGAGACAAATCCATGTTTTCGCGCCTTTTTTGCGATTTCAAGGTCGAAAAACACATAGGCCCCAAAATGAAAGAAACGGCTGCCGCGCCAAAACTATGGCTTCAAACTTGATGAAAACAGTCTCTCCCATAATAACTCACGGGCTGCTTGTGTTTTTTAGGCCTTTGCAAGCTATCGGAAATGTGTGCGCGGCAGGAGAGACAAATCCATGTTTTCACCCCTTTTTTGCGATTTCAAGGTCGAAAAACACATAGGCCCCAAAATGAAAGAAACGGGTGGCGCACCAAAACTATGGCTTCAAACTTGATGAAAACAGTCTCTCCCATAATAACTCACGGCCTGCTTGTGTTTTTTAGGCCTTTGCAAGCTATCGGAAGTGTGTGCGCGGCAGGAGAGACAAATCCATGTTTTCGCCCCTTTTTTGCGATTTCAAGGTCGAAAAACACATAGGCCCCAAAATGAAAGAAACGGCTGGCGCGCCAAAACTATGGCTTCAAACTTGATGAAAACAGTCTCTCCCATAATAACTCACGGGCTGCTTGTGTTTTTTAGGCCTTTGCAAGTTATCGGAAGTGTGTGCGCGGCAGGAGAGACAAATCAATGTTTTTGCGCCTTTTTTGCCATTTCCAGGTCGAAAAACACATAGAACCCAAAAATAAAGAAACGGCTGTCCAGCCAAAACTGAGGCTTCAAACTTGATGAAAACAGTCTCTCCCACAATAACTCAAGGGCCGCTTGTGTTTTTTAGGCCTTCGCAAGCTATCGGAAGTGTGTGCGCGGCAGGAGAGACAAATCCATGTTTTCGTGCATTTTTTGCGATTTCAAGGTCGAAAAACACATAGGCCCCAAAATGAAAGAAACGGCTGCCGCGCCAAAACTATGGCTTCAATCTTGATGAAAACAGTCTCTCCCATAATAACTCACGGGCTGCTTGTGTTTTTTAGGCCTTTGCAAGCTATCGGAAGTGTGTGCGCGGCAGGAGAGACAAATCAATGTTTTTGCGCCTTTTTTGCGATTTCAAGGTCGAAAAACACATAGGCCCCAAAATGAAAGAAACGGCTGCCGCGCCAAAACTATGGCTTCAAACTTGATGAAAACAGTCTCTCCCATATTAACTCACGGGCTGATTGTGTTTTTTAGGCCTTCGCAAGCTATCGGAAGTGTGTGCGCAGCAGGAGAGACAAATCTATGTTTTCGCGCCTTTTTTGCCATTTCCAGGTCGAAAAACACACAGAACCCAAAAATAAAGAAACGGCTGTCCAGCCAAAACTGAGGCTTCAAACTTGATGAAAACAGTCTCTCCCACAATAACTCAAGGGCCGCTTGTGTTTTTTAGGCCTTCGCAAGCTATCGGAAGTGTGTGCGCGGCAGGAGAGACAAATCCATGTTTTCGTGCATTTTTTGCGATTTCAAGGTCGAAAAACACATAGGCCCCAAAATGAAAGAAACGGCTGCCGCGCCAAAACTATGGCTTCAATCTTGATGAAAACAGTCTCTCCCATAATAACTCACGGGCTGCTTGTGTTTTTTAGGCCTTTGCAAGCTATCGGAAGTGTGTGCGCGGCAGGAGAGACAAATCCATGTTTTCGCGCCTTTTTTGCGATTTCAAGGTCGAAAAACACATAGGCCCCAAAATGAAAGAAACGGCTGGGGCGCCAAAACTATGGCTTGAAACTTGATGAAAACAGTCTCTCCCATAATAACTCAAGGGCTGCTTGTGTTTTTTAGGCCTTTGCAAGCTATCGGAAGTTGTGCGCGGCAGGAGAGACAAATCCATGTTTTCGCGCCTTTTTTGCGATTTCAAGGTCGAAAAACACATAGGCCCCAAAATGAAAGAAACGGCTGGCGCGCCAAAACTATGGCTTCAAACTTGATGAAAACAGTCTTTCCCATAATAACTCACGGGCTGCTTGTGTTTTTTAGGCCTTTGCAAGCTATCGGAAGTGTGTGCGCGGCAGGAGAGACAAATCCATGTTTTCGCGCCTTTTTTGCGATTTCAAGGTCGAAAAACACATAGGCCCCAAAATGAAAGAAACGGCTGCCGCGCCAAAACTATGGCTTCAAACTTGATGAAAACAGTCTCTCCCATAATAACTCACGGGCTGCTTGTGTTTTTTAGGCCTTTGCAAGCTATCGGAAGTGTGTGCGCGGCAGGAGAGACAAATCCATGTTTTCGCGCATTTTTTGCGATTTCAAGGTCGAAAAACACATAGGCCCCAAAATGAAAGAAACGGCTGCCGCGCCAAAACTATGGCTTCAAACTTGATGAAAACAGTCTTTCCCATAATAACTCACGGGCTGCTTGTGTTTTTTAGGCCTTTGCAAGCTATCGGAAGTGTGTGCGCGGCAGGAGAGACAAATCTATGTTTTCGCGCCTTTTTTGCCATTTCCAGGTCGAAAAACACACAGAACCCAAAAATAAAGAAACGGCTGACCAGCCAAAACTGAGGCTTCAAACTTGATGAAAACAGTCTCTCCCACAATAACTCAAGGGCCGCTTGTGTTTTTTAGGCCTTCGCAAGCTATCGGAAGTGTGTGCGCGGCAGGAGAGACAAATCCATGTTTTTGCACCTTTTTTGCGATTTCAAGGTCGAAAAACACATAGGCCCCAAAATGAAAGAAACGGCTGCCGCGCCAAAACTATGGCTTCAAACTTGATGAAAACAGTCTCTCCCATAATAACTCACGGGCTGCTTGTGTTTTTTAGGCCTTTGCAAGCTATCGGAAGTGTCTGCGCGGCAGGAGAGACAAATCCATGTTTTCGCGCATTTTTTGCGATTTCAAGGTCGAAAAACACATAGTCCCCAAAATGAAAGAAACGGCTGGCGCGCCAAAACTATGGCTTCAAACTTGATGAAAACAGTCTCTCCCATAATAACTCACGGGCTGCTTGTGTTTTTTAGGCCTTTGCAAGCTATCGGAAGTGTGTGCGCGGCAGGAGAGACAAATCCATGTTTTCGCGCCTTTTTTGCGATTTCAAGGTCGAAAAACACATAGGCCCCAAAATGAAAGAAACGGCTGCCGCGCCAAAACTATGGCTTCAAACTTGATGAAAACAGTCTCTCCCATATTAACTCACGGGCTGATTGTGTTTTTTAGGCCTTCGCAAGCTATCGGAAGTGTGTGCACAGCAGGAGACACAAATCTATGTTTTCGCGCCTGTTTTGCCATTTCCAGGTCGAAAAACACACAGACCCCAAAAATAAAGAAACGGCTGTCCAGCCAAAACTGAGGCTTCAAACTTGATGAAAACAGTCTCTCCCACAATAACTCAAGGGCCGCTTGTGTTTTTTAGGCCTTTGCAAGCTATCGGAAGTGTGTGCGCGGCAGGAGAGACAAATCAATGTTTTCGCGCCTTTTTTGCGACTTCAAGGTCGAAAAACACATAGGCCCCAAAATGAAAGAAACTGCTGGCGCGCCAAAACTATGGCTTCAAACTTGATGAAAACAGTCTCTCCCATAATAACTCACGGGCTGCTTGTGTTTTTTAGGCCTTTGCAAGCTATCGGAAGTGTGTGCGCGGCAGGAGAGACAAATCCATGTTTTCGCGCCTTTTTTGCGATTTCAAGGTCGAAAAACACATAGGCCCCAAAATGAAAGAAACGGCTGCCGCGCCAAAACTATGGCTTCAAACTTGATGAAAACAGTCTCTCCCATAATAACTCACGGGCTGCTTGTGTTTTTTAGGCCTTTGCAAGCTATCGGAAATGTGTGCGCGGCAGGAGAGACAAATCCATGTTTTCACCCCTTTTTTGCGATTTCAAGGTCGAAAAACACATAGGCCCCAAAATGAAAGAAACGGGTGGCGCACCAAAACTATGGCTTCAAACTTGATGAAAACAGTCTCTCCCATAATAACTCACGGCCTGCTTGTGTTTTTTAGGCCTTTGCAAGCTATCGGAAGTGTGTGCGCGGCAGGAGAGACAAATCCATGTTTTCGCCCCTTTTTTGCGATTTCAAGGTCGAAAAACACATAGGCCCCAAAATGAAAGAAACGGCTGGCGCGCCAAAACTATGGCTTCAAACTTGATGAAAACAGTCTCTCCCATAATAACTCACGGGCTGCTTGTGTTTTTTAGGCCTTTGCAAGTTATCGGAAGTGTGTGCGCGGCAGGAGAGACAAATCAATGTTTTTGCGCCTTTTTTGCCATTTCCAGGTCGAAAAACACATAGAACCCAAAAATAAAGAAACGGCTGTCCAGCCAAAACTGAGGCTTCAAACTTGATGAAAACAGTCTCTCCCACAATAACTCAAGGGCCGCTTGTGTTTTTTAGGCCTTCGCAAGCTATCGGAAGTGTGTGCGCGGCAGGAGAGACAAATCCATGTTTTCGTGCATTTTTTGCGATTTCAAGGTCGAAAAACACATAGGCCCCAAAATGAAAGAAACGGCTGCCGCGCCAAAACTATGGCTTCAATCTTGATGAAAACAGTCTCTCCCATAATAACTCACGGGCTGCTTGTGTTTTTTAGGCCTTTGCAAGCTATCGGAAGTGTGTGCGCGGCAGGAGAGACAAATCCATGTTTTCTCGCCTTTTTTGCGATTTCAAGGTCGAAAAACACATAGGCCCCAAAATCAAAGAAACGGCTGCCGCGCCAAAACTATGGCTTCAAACTTGATGAAAACAGTCTCTCCCATAATAACTCACGGGCTGCTTGTGTTTTTTAGGCCTTTGCAAGCTATCGGAAGTGTGTGCGCGGCAGGAGAGACAAATCCATGTTTTCGCGCATTTTTTGCGATTTCAAGGTCGAAAAACACATAGGCCCCAAAATGAAAGAAACGGCTGCCGCGCCAAAACTATGGCTTCAAACTTGATGAAAACAGTCTCTCCCATAATAACTCACGGGCTGCTTGTGTTTTTTAGGCCTTTGCAAGCTATTGGAAGTGTGTGCGCGGCAGGAGAGACAAATCCATGTTTTCGCGCCTTTTTTGCGATTTCAAGGTCGAAAAACACATAGGCCCCAAAATGAAAGAAACGGCTGCCGCGCCAAAACTATTGCTTCAAACTTGATGAAAACAGTCTCTCCCATAATAACTCACGGGCTGCTTGTGTTTTTTAGGCCTTTGCAAGCTATCGGAAATGTGTGCGCGGCAGGAGAGACAAATCCATGTTTTCGCGCCTTTTTTGCGATTTCAAGGTCGAAAAACACATAGGCCCCAAAATGAAAGAAACGGGTGGCGCACCAAAACTATGGCTTCAAACTTGATGAAAACAGTCTCTCCCATAATAACTCACGGCCTGCTTGTGTTTTTTAGGCCTTTGCAAGCTATCGGAAGTGTGTGCGCGGCAGGAGAGACAAATCCATGTTTTCGCCCCTTTTTTGCGATTTCAAGGTCGAAAAACACATAGGCCCCAAAATGAAAGAAACGGGTGGCGCACCAAAACTATGGCTTCAAACTTGATGAAAACAGTCTCTCCCATAATAACTCACGGCCTGCTTGTGTTTTTTAGGCCTTTGCAAGCTATCGGAAGTGTGTGCGCAGCAGGAGAGACAAATCCATGTTTTCGCCCCTTTTTTGCGATTTCAAGGTCGAAAAACACATAGGCCCCAAAATGAAAGAAACGGCTGGCGCGCCAAAACTATGGCTTCAAACTTGATGAAAACAGTCTCTCCCATAATAACTCACGGGCTGCTTGTGTTTTTTAGGCCTTTGCAAGTTATCGGAAGTGTGTGCGCGGCAAGAGAGACAAATCAATGTTTTTGCGCCTTTTTTGCGATTTCAAGGTCGAAAAACACATAGGCCCCAAAATGAAAGAAACGGCTGCCGCGCCAAAACTATGGCTTCAAACTTGATGAAAACAGTCTCTCCCATATTAACTCACGGGCTGATTGTGTTTTTTAGGCCTTCGCAAGCTATCGGAAGTGTGTGCGCAGCAGGAGAGACAAATCTATGTTTTCGCGCCTTTTTTGCCATTTCCAGGTCGAAAAACACATAGAACCCAAAAATAAAGAAACGGCTGTCCAGCCAAAACTGAGGCTTCAAACTTGATGAAAACAGTCTCTCCCACAATAACTCAAGGGCCGCTTGTGTTTTTTAGGCCTTCGCAAGCTATCGGAAGTGTGTGCGCGGCAGGAGAGACAAATCCATGTTTTCGTGCATTTTTTGCGATTTCAAGGTCGAAAAACACATAGGCCCCAAAATGAAAGAAACGGCTGCCGCGCCAAAACTATGGCTTCAATCTTGATGAAAACAGTCTCTCCCATAATAACTCACGGGCTGCTTGTGTTTTTTAGGCCTTTGCAAGCTATCGGAAGTGTGTGCGCGGCAGGAGAGACAAATCCATGTTTTCTCGCCTTTTTTGCGATTTCAAGGTCGAAAAACACATAGGCCCCAAAATGAAAGAAACGGCTGCCGCGCCAAAACTATGGCTTCAAACTTGATGAAAACAGTCTCTCCCATAATAACTCACGGGCTGCTTGTGTTTTTTAGGCCTTTGCAAGCTATCGGAAGTGTGTGCGCGGCAGGAGAGACAAATCCATGTTTTCGCGCATTTTTTGCGATTTCAAGGTCGAAAAACACATAGGCCCCAAAATGAAAGAAACGGCTGCCGCGCCAAAACTATGGCTTCAAACTTGATGAAAACAGTCTCTCCCATAATAACTCACGGGCTGCTTGTGTTTTTTAGGCCTTTGCAAGCTATTGGAAGTGTGTGCGCGGCAGGAGAGACAAATCCATGTTTTCGCGCCTTTTTTGCGATTTCAAGGTCGAAAAACACATAGGCCCCAAAATGAAAGAAACGGCTGCCGCGCCAAAACTATGGCTTCAAACTTGATGAAAACAGTCTCTCCCATAATAACTCACGGGCTGCTTGTGTTTTTTAGGCCTTTGCAAGCTATCGGAAATGTGTGCGCGGCAGGAGAGACAAATCCATGTTTTCGCGCCTTTTTTGCGATTTCAAGGTCGAAAAACACATAGGCCCCAAAATGAAAGAAACGGGTGGCGCACCAAAACTATGGCTTCAAACTTGATGAAAACAGTCTCTCCCATAATAACTCACGGCCTGCTTGTGTTTTTTAGGCCTTTGCAAGCTATCGGAAGTGTGTGCGCGGCAGGAGAGACAAATCCATGTTTTCGCCCCTTTTTTGCGATTTCAAGGTCGAAAAACACATAGGCCCCAAAATGAAAGAAACGGCTGCCGCGCCAAAACTATGGCTTCAAACTTGATGAAAACAGTCTCTCCCATAATAACTCACGGGCTGCTTGTGTTTTTTAGGCCTTTGCAAGCTATCGGAAATGTGTGCGCGGCAGGAGAGACAAATCCATGTTTTCACCCCTTTTTTGCGATTTCAAGGTCGAAAAACACATAGGCCCCAAAATGAAAGAAACGGGTGGCGCACCAAAACTATGGCTTCAAACTTGATGAAAACAGTCTCTCCCATAATAACTCACGGCCTGCTTGTGTTTTTTAGGCCTTTGCAAGCTATCGGAAGTGTGTGCGCGGCAGGAGAGACAAATCCATGTTTTCGCCCCTTTTTTGCGATTTCAAGGTCGAAAAACACATAGGCCCCAAAATGAAAGAAACGGCTGGCGCGCCAAAACTATGGCTTCAAACTTGATGAAAACAGTCTCTCCCATAATAACTCACGGGCTGCTTGTGTTTTTTAGGCCTTTGCAAGTTATCGGAAGTGTGTGCGCGGCAGGAGAGACAAATCAATGTTTTTGCGCCTTTTTTGCCATTTCCAGGTCGAAAAACACATAGAACCCAAAAATAAAGAAACGGCTGTCCAGCCAAAACTGAGGCTTCAAACTTGATGAAAACAGTCTCTCCCACAATAACTCAAGGGCCGCTTGTGTTTTTTAGGCCTTCGCAAGCTATCGGAAGTGTGTGCGCGGCAGGAGAGACAAATCCATGTTTTCGCGCCTTTTTTGCGATTTCAAGGTCGAAAAACACATAGAACCCAAAAATAAAGAAACGGCTGCCGCGCCAAAACTATGGCTTCAAACTTGATGAAAACAGTCTCTCCCACAATAACTCAAGGGCCGCTTGTGTTTTTTAGGCCTTCGCAAGCTATCGGAAGTGTGTGCGCGGCAGGAGAGACAAATCCATGTTTTCGTGCATTTTTTGCGATTTCAAGGTCGAAAAACACATAGGCCCCAAAATGAAAGAAACGGCTGCCGCGCCAAAACTATGGCTTCAATCTTGATGAAAACAGTCTCTCCCATAATAACTCACGGGCTGCTTGTGTTTTTTAGGCCTTTGCAAGCTATCGGAAGTGTGTGCGCGGCAGGAGAGACAAATCCATGTTTTCTCGCCTTTTTTGCGATTTCAAGGTCGAAAAACACATAGGCCCCAAAATCAAAGAAACGGCTGCCGCGCCAAAACTATGGCTTCAAACTTGATGAAAACAGTCTCTCCCATAATAACTCACGGGCTGCTTGTGTTTTTTAGGCCTTTGCAAGCTATCGGAAGTGTGTGCGCGGCAGGAGAGACAAATCCATGTTTTCGCGCATTTTTTGCGATTTCAAGGTCGAAAAACACATAGGCCCCAAAATGAAAGAAACGGCTGCCGCGCCAAAACTATGGCTTCAAACTTGATGAAATCAGTCTCTCCCATAATAACTCACGGGCTGCTTGTGTTTTTTAGGCCTTTGCAAGCTATTGGAAGTGTGTGCGCGGCAGGAGAGACAAATCCATGTTTTCGCGCCTTTTTTGCGATTTCAAGGTTCGAAAAACACATAGGCCCCAAAATGAAAGAAACGGCTGCCGCGCCAAAACTATTGCTTCAAACTTGATGAAAACAGTCTCTCCCATAATAACTCACGGGCTGCTTGTGTTTTTTAGGCCTTTGCAAGCTATCGGAAATGTGTGCGCGGCAGGAGAGACAAATCCATGTTTTCGCGCCTTTTTTGCGATTTCAAGGTCGAAAAACACATAGGCCCCAAAATGAAAGAAACGGGTGGCGCACCAAAACTATGGCTTCAAACTTGATGAAAACAGTCTCTCCCATAATAACTCACGGCCTGCTTGTGTTTTTTAGGCCTTTGCAAGCTATCGGAAGTGTGTGCGCGGCAGGAGAGACAAATCCATGTTTTCGCCCCTTTTTTGCGATTTCAAGGTCGAAAAACACATAGGCCCCAAAATGAAAGAAACGGGTGGCGCACCAAAACTATGGCTTCAAACTTGATGAAAACAGTCTCTCCCATAATAACTCACGGCCTGCTTGTGTTTTTTAGGCCTTTGCAAGCTATCGGAAGTGTGTGCGCAGCAGGAGAGACAAATCCATGTTTTCGCCCCTTTTTTGCGATTTCAAGGTCGAAAAACACATAGGCCCCAAAATGAAAGAAACGGCTGGCGCGCCAAAACTATGGCTTCAAACTTGATGAAAACAGTCTCTCCCATAATAACTCACGGGCTGCTTGTGTTTTTTAGGCCTTTTCAAGTTATCGGAAGTGTGTGCGCGGCAAGAGAGACAAATCAATGTTTTTGCGCCTTTTTTGCGATTTCAAGGTCGAAAAACAAATAGGCCCCAAAATGAAAGAAACGGCTGCCGCGCCAAAACTATGGCTTCAAACTTGATGAAAACAGTCTCTCCCATATTAACTCACGGGCTGATTGTGTTTTTTAGGCCTTCGCAAGCTATCGGAAGTGTGTGCGCAGCAGGAGAGACAAATCTATGTTTTCGCGCCTTTTTTGCCATTTCCAGGTCGAAAAACACATAGAACCCAAAAATAAAGAAACGGCTGTCCAGCCAAAACTGAGGCTTCAAACTTGATGAAAACAGTCTCTCCCACAATAACTCAAGGGCCGCTTGTGTTTTTTAGGCCTTCGCAAGCTATCGGAAGTGTGTGCGCGGCAGGAGAGACAAATCCATGTTTTCGTGCATTTTTTGCGATTTCAAGGTCGAAAAACACATAGGCCCCAAAATGAAAGAAACGGCTGCCGCGCCAAAACTATGGCTTCAATCTTGATGAAAACAGTCTCTCCCATAATAACTCACGGGCTGCTTGTGTTTTTTAGGCCTTTGCAAGCTATCGGAAGTGTGTGCGCGGCAGGAGAGACAAATCCATGTTTTCTCGCCTTTTTTGCGATTTCAAGGTCGAAAAACACATAGGCCCCAAAATGAAAGAAACGGCTGCCGCGCCAAAACTATGGCTTCAAACTTGATGAAAACAGTCTCTCCCATAATAACTCACGGGCTGCTTGTGTTTTTTAGGCCTTTGCAAGCTATCGGAAGTGTGTGCGCGGCAGGAGAGACAAATCCATGTTTTCGCGCATTTTTTGCGATTTCAAGGTCGAAAAACACATAGGCCCCAAAATGAAAGAAACGGCTGCCGCGCCAAAACTATGGCTTCAAACTTGATGAAAACAGTCTCTCCCATAATAACTCACGGGCTGCTTGTGTTTTTTAGGCCTTTGCAAGCTATTGGAAGTGTGTGCGCGGCAGGAGAGACAAATCCATGTTTTCGCGCCTTTTTTGCGATTTCAAGGTCGAAAAACACATAGGCCCCAAAATGAAAGAAACGGCTGCCGCGCCAAAACTATGGCTTCAAACTTGATGAAAACAGTCTCTCCCATAATAACTCACGGGCTGCTTGTGTTTTTTAGGCCTTTGCAAGCTATCGGAAATGTGTGCGCGGCAGGAGAGACAAATCCATGTTTTCGCGCCTTTTTTGCGATTTCAAGGTCGAAAAACACATAGGCCCCAAAATGAAAGAAACGGGTGGCGCACCAAAACTATGGCTTCAAACTTGATGAAAACAGTCTCTCCCATAATAACTCACGGCCTGCTTGTGTTTTTTAGGCCTTTGCAAGCTATCGGAAGTGTGTGCGCGGCAGGAGAGACAAATCCATGTTTTCGCCCCTTTTTTGCGATTTCAAGGTCGAAAAACACATAGGCCCCAAAATGAAAGAAACGGCTGCCGCGCCAAAACTATGGCTTCAAACTTGATGAAAACAGTCTCTCCCATAATAACTCACGGGCTGCTTGTGTTTTTTAGGCCTTTGCAAGCTATCGGAAATGTGTGCGCGGCAGGAGAGACAAATCCATGTTTTCACCCCTTTTTTGCGATTTCAAGGTCGAAAAACACATAGGCCCCAAAATGAAAGAAACGGGTGGCGCACCAAAACTATGGCTTCAAACTTGATGAAAACAGTCTCTCCCATAATAACTCACGGCCTGCTTGTGTTTTTTAGGCCTTTGCAAGCTATCGGAAGTGTGTGCGCGGCAGGAGAGACAAATCCATGTTTTCGCCCCTTTTTTGCGATTTCAAGGTCGAAAAACACATAGGCCCCAAAATGAAAGAAACGGCTGGCGCGCCAAAACTATGGCTTCAAACTTGATGAAAACAGTCTCTCCCATAATAACTCACGGGCTGCTTGTGTTTTTTAGGCCTTTGCAAGTTATCGGAAGTGTGTGCGCGGCAGGAGAGACAAATCAATGTTTTTGCGCCTTTTTTGCCATTTCCAGGTCGAAAAACACATAGAACCCAAAAATAAAGAAACGGCTGTCCAGCCAAAACTGAGGCTTCAAACTTGATGAAAACAGTCTCTCCCACAATAACTCAAGGGCCGCTTGTGTTTTTTAGGCCTTCGCAAGCTATCGGAAGTGTGTGCGCGGCAGGAGAGACAAATCCATGTTTTCGTGCATTTTTTGCGATTTCAAGGTCGAAAAACACATAGGCCCCAAAATGAAAGAAACGGCTGCCGCGCCAAAACTATGGCTTCAATCTTGATGAAAACAGTCTCTCCCATAATAACTCACGGGCTGCTTGTGTTTTTTAGGCCTTTGCAAGCTATCGGAAGTGTGTGCGCGGCAGGAGAGACAAATCCATGTTTTCTCGCCTTTTTTGCGATTTCAAGGTCGAAAAACACATTGGCCCCAAAATCAAAGAAACGGCTGCCGCGCCAAAACTATGGCTTCAAACTTGATGAAAACAGTCTCTCCCATAATAACTCACGGGCTGCTTGTGTTTTTTAGGCCTTTGCAAGCTATCGGAAGTGTGTGCGCGGCAGGAGAGACAAATCCATGTTTTCGCGCATTTTTTGCGATTTCAAGGTCGAAAAACACATAGGCCCCAAAATGAAAGAAACGGCTGCCGCGCCAAAACTATGGCTTCAAACTTGATGAAATCAGTCTCTCCCATAATAACTCACGGGCTGCTTGTGTTTTTTAGGCCTTTGCAAGCTATTGGAAGTGTGTGCGCGGCAGGAGAGACAAATCCATGTTTTCGCGCCTTTTTTGCGATTTCAAGGTCGAAAAACACATAGAACCCAAAAATAAAGAAACGGCTGCCGCGCCAAAACTATGGCTTCAAACTTGATGAAAACAGTCTCTCCCACAATAACTCAAGGGCCTCTTGTGTTTTTTAGGCCTTCGCAAGCTATCGGAAGTGTGTGCGCGGCAGGAGAGACAAATCCATGTTTTCGTGCATTTTTTGCGATTTCAAGGTCGAAAAACACATAGGCCCCAAAATGAAAGAAACGGCTGCCGCGCCAAAACTATGGCTTCAATCTTGATGAAAACAGTCTCTCCCATAATAACTCACGGGCTGCTTGTGTTTTTTAGGCCTTTGCAAGCTATCGGAAGTGTGTGCGCGGCAGGAGAGACAAATCCATGTTTTCTCGCCTTTTTTGCGATTTCAAGGTCGAAAAACACATAGGCCCCAAAATCAAAGAAACGGCTGCCGCGCCAAAACTATGGCTTCAAACTTGATGAAAACAGTCTCTCCCATAATAACTCACGGGCTGCTTGTGTTTTTTAGGCCTTTGCAAGCTATCGGAAGTGTGTGCGCGGCAGGAGAGACAAATCCATGTTTTCGCGCATTTTTTGCGATTTCAAGGTCGAAAAACACATAGGCCCCAAAATGAAAGAAACGGCTGCCGCGCCAAAACTATGGCTTCAAACTTGATGAAATCAGTCTCTCCCATAATAACTCACGGGCTGCTTGTGTTTTTTAGGCCTTTGCAAGCTATTGGAAGTGTGTGCGCGGCAGGAGAGAAAAATCCATGTTTTCGCGCCTTTTTTGCGATTTCAAGGTCGAAAAACACATAGGCCCCAAAATGAAAGAAACGGCTGCCGCGCCAAAACTATTGCTTCAAACTTGATGAAAACAGTCTCTCCCATAATAACTCACGGGCTGCTTGTGTTTTTTAGGCCTTTGCAAGCTATCGGAAATGTGTGCGCGGCAGGAGAGACAAATCCATGTTTTCGCGCCTTTTTTGCGATTTCAAGGTCGAAAAACACATAGGCCCCAAAATGAAAGAAACGGGTGGCGCACCAAAACTATGGCTTCAAACTTGATGAAAACAGTCTCTCCCATAATAACTCACGGCCTGCTTGTGTTTTTTAGGCCTTTGCAAGCTATCGGAAGTGTGTGCGCGGCAGGAGAGACAAATCCATGTTTTCGCCCCTTTTTTGCGATTTCAAGGTCGAAAAACACATAGGCCCCAAAATGAAAGAAACGGGTGGCGCACCAAAACTATGGCTTCAAACTTGATGAAAACAGTCTCTCCCATAATAACTCACGGCCTGCTTGTGTTTTTTAGGCCTTTGCAAGCTATCGGAAGTGTGTGCGCAGCAGGAGAGACAAATCCATGTTTTCGCCCCTTTTTTGCGATTTCAAGGTCGAAAAACACATAGGCCCCAAAATGAAAGAAACGGCTGGCGCGCCAAAACTATGGCTTCAAACTTGATGAAAACAGTCTCTCCCATAATAACTCACGGGCTGCTTGTGTTTTTTAGGCCTTTGCAAGTTATCGGAAGTGTGTGCGCGGCAGGAGAGACAAATCAATGTTTTTGCGCCTTTTTTGCGATTTCAAGGTCGAAAAACACATAGGCCCCAAAATGAAAGAAACGGCTGCCGCGCCAAAACTATGGCTTCAAACTTGATGAAAACAGTCTCTCCCATATTAACTCACGGGCTGATTGTGTTTTTTAGGCCTTCGCAAGCTATCGGAAGTGTGTGCGCAGCAGGAGAGACAAATCTATGTTTTCGCGCCTTTTTTGCCATTTCCAGGTCGAAAAACACATAGAACCCAAAAATAAAGAAACGGCTGTCCAGCCAAAACTGAGGCTTCAAACTTGATGAAAACAGTCTCTCCCACAATAACTCAAGGGCCGCTTGTGTTTTTTAGGCCTTCGCAAGCTATCGGAAGTGTGTGCGCGGCAGGAGAGACAAATCCATGTTTTCGTGCATTTTTTGCGATTTCAAGGTCGAAAAACACATAGGCCCCAAAATGAAAGAAACGGCTGCCGCGCCAAAACTATGGCTTCAATCTTGATGAAAACAGTCTCTCCCATAATAACTCACGGGCTGCTTGTGTTTTTTAGGCCTTTGCAAGCTATCGGAAGTGTGTGCGCGGCAGGAGAGACAAATCCATGTTTTCTCGCCTTTTTTGCGATTTCAAGGTCGAAAAACACATAGGCCCCAAAATGAAAGAAACGGCTGCCGCGCCAAAACTATGGCTTCAAACTTGATGAAAACAGTCTCTCCCATAATAACTCACGGGCTGCTTGTGTTTTTTAGGCCTTTGCAAGCTATCGGAAATGTGTGCGCGGCAGGAGAGACAAATCCATGTTTTCGCGCCTTTTTTGCGATTTCAAGGTCGAAAAACACATAGGCCCCAAAATGAAAGAAACGGGTGGCGCACCAAAACTATGGCTTCAAACTTGATGAAAACAGTCTCTCCCATAATAACTCACGGCCTGCTTGTGTTTTTTAGGCCTTTGCAAGCTATCGGAAGTGTGTGCGCGGCAGGAGAGACAAATCCATGTTTTCGCCCCTTTTTTGCGATTTCAAGGTCGAAAAACACATAGGCCCCAAAATGAAAGAAACGGCTGCCGCGCCAAAACTATGGCTTCAAACTTGATGAAAACAGTCTCTCCCATAATAACTCACGGGCTGCTTGTGTTTTTTAGGCCTTTGCAAGCTATCGGAAATGTGTGCGCGGCAGGAGAGACAAATCCATGTTTTCACCCCTTTTTTGCGATTTCAAGGTCGAAAAACACATAGGCCCCAAAATGAAAGAAACGGGTGGCGCACCAAAACTATGGCTTCAAACTTGATGAAAACAGTCTCTCCCATAATAACTCACGGCCTGCTTGTGTTTTTTAGGCCTTTGCAAGCTATCGGAAGTGTGTGCGCGGCAGGAGAGACAAATCCATGTTTTCGCCCCTTTTTTGCGATTTCAAGGTCGAAAAACACATAGGCCCCAAAATGAAAGAAACGGCTGGCGCGCCAAAACTATGGCTTCAAACTTGATGAAAACAGTCTCTCCCATAATAACTCACGGGCTGCTTGTGTTTTTTAGGCCTTTGCAAGTTATCGGAAGTGTGTGCGCGGCAGGAGAGACAAATCAATGTTTTTGCGCCTTTTTTGCCATTTCCAGGTCGAAAAACACATAGAACCCAAAAATAAAGAAACGGCTGTCCAGCCAAAACTGAGGCTTCAAACTTGATGAAAACAGTCTCTCCCACAATAACTCAAGGGCCGCTTGTGTTTTTTAGGCCTTCGCAAGCTATCGGAAGTGTGTGCGCGGCAGGAGAGACAAATCCATGTTTTCGTGCATTTTTTGCGATTTCAAGGTCGAAAAACACATAGGCCCCAAAATGAAAGAAACGGCTGCCGCGCCAAAACTATGGCTTCAATCTTGATGAAAACAGTCTCTCCCATAATAACTCACGGGCTGCTTGTGTTTTTTAGGCCTTTGCAAGCTATCGGAAGTGTGTGCGCGGCAGGAGAGACAAATCCATGTTTTCTCGCCTTTTTTGCGATTTCAAGGTCGAAAAACACATAGGCCCCAAAATCAAAGAAACGGCAGCCGCGCCAAAACTATGGCTTCAAACTTGATGAAAACAGTCTCTCCCATAATAACTCACGGGCTGCTTGTGTTTTTTAGGCCTTTGCAAGCTATCGGAAGTGTGTGCACGGCAGGAGAGACAAATCCATGTTTTCGCGCATTTTTTGCGATTTCAAGGTCGAAAAACACATAGGCCCCAAAATGAAAGAAACGGCTGCCGCGCCAAAACTATGGCTTCAAACTTGATGAAAACAGTCTCTCCCATAATAACTCACGGGCTGCTTGTGTTTTTTAGGCCTTTGCAAGCTATTGGAAGTGTGTGCGCGGCAGGAGAGACAAATCCATGTTTTCGCGCCTTTTTTGCGATTTCAAGGTCGAAAAACACATAGGCCCCAAAATGAAAGAAACGGCTGCCGCGCCAAAACTATGGCTTCAAACTTGATGAAAACAGTCTCTCCCATATTAACTCACGGGCTGATTGTGTTTTTTAGGCCTTCGCAAGCTATCGGAAGTGTGTGCGCAGCAGGAGAGACAAATCTATGTTTTCGCGCCTTTTTTGCCATTTCCAGGTCGAAAAACACATAGAACCCAAAAATAAAGAAACGGCTGTCCAGCCAAAACTGAGGCTTCAAACTTGATGAAAACAGTCTCTCCCACAATAACTCAAGGGCCGCTTGTGTTTTTTAGGCCTTCGCAAGCTATCGGAAGTGTGTGCGCGGCAGGAGAGACAAATCCATGTTTTCGTGCATTTTTTGCGATTTCAAGGTCGAAAAACACATAGGCCCCAAAATGAAAGAAACGGCTGCCGCGCCAAAACTATGGCTTCAATCTTGATGAAAACAGTCTCTCCCATAATAACTCACGGGCTGCTTGTGTTTTTTAGGCCTTTGCAAGCTATCGGAAGTGTGTGCGCGGCAGGAGAGACAAATCCATGTTTTCTCGCCTTTTTTGCGATTTCAAGGTCGAAAAACACATAGGCCCCAAAATGAAAGGAACGGCTGCCGCGCCAAAACTATGGCTTCAAACTTGATGAAAACAGTCTCTCCCATAATAACTCACGGGCTGCTTGTGTTTTTTAGGCCTTTGCAAGCTATCGGAAGTGTGTGCGCGGCAGGAGAGACAAATCCATGTTTTCGCGCATTTTTTGCGATTTCAAGGTCGAAAAACACATAGGCCCCAAAATGAAAGAAACGGCTGCCGCGCCAAAACTATGGCTTCAAACTTGATGAAAACAGTCTCTCCCATAATAACTCACGGGCTGCTTGTGTTTTTTAGGCCTTTGCAAGCTATTGGAAGTGTGTGCGCGGCAGGAGAGACAAATCCATGTTTTCGCGCCTTTTTTGCGATTTCAAGGTCGAAAAACACATAGGCCCCAAAATGAAAGAAACGGCTGCCGCGCCAAAACTATGGCTTCAAACTTGATGAAAACAGTCTCTCCCATAATAACTCACGGGCTGCTTGTGTTTTTTAGGCCTTTGCAAGCTATCGGAAATGTGTGCGCGGCAGGAGAGACAAATCCATGTTTTCGCGCCTTTTTTGCGATTTCAAGGTCGAAAAACACATAGGCCCCAAAATGAAAGAAACGGCTGGCGCGCCAAAACTATGGCTTCAAACTTGATGAAAACAGTCTCTCCCATAATAACTCACGGGCTGCTTGTGTTTTTTAGGCCTTTGCAAGTTATCGGAAGTGTGTGCGCGGCAGGAGAGACAAATCAATGTTTTTGCGCCTTTTTTGCGATTTCAAGGTCGAAAAACACATAGGCCCCAAAATGAAAGAAACGGCTGCCGCGCCAAAACTATGGCTTCAAACTTGATGAAAACAGTCTCTCCCATATTAACTCACGGGCTGATTGTGTTTTTTAGGCCTTCGCAAGCTATCGGAAGTGTGTGCGCGGCAGGAGAGACAAATCCATGTTTTCGTGCATTTTTTGCGATTTCAAGGTCGAAAAACACATAGGCCCCAAAATGAAAGAAACGGCTGCCGCGCCAAAACTATGGCTTCAAACTTGATGAAAACAGTCTCTCCCATAATAACTCACGGGCTGCTTGTGTTTTTTAGGCCTTTGCAAGCTATCGGAAGTGTGTGCGCGGCAGGAGAGACAAATCCATGTTTTCGCGCATTTTTTGCGATTTCAAGGTCGAAAAACACATAGGCCCCAAAATGAAAGAAACGGCTGCCGCGCCAAAACTATGGCTTCAAACTTGATGAAAACAGTCTCTCCCATAATAACTCACGGGCTGCTTGTGTTTTTTAGGCCTTTGCAAGCTATCGGAAGTGTGTGCGCGGCAGGAGAGACAAATCCATGTTTTCGCGCATTTTTTGCGATTTCAAGGTCGAAAAACACATAGGCCCCAAAATGAAAGAAACGGCTGGCGCGCCAAAACTATGGCTTCAAACTTGATGAAAACAGTCTTTCCCATAATAACTCACGGGCTGCTTGTGTTTTTTAGGCCTTTGCAAGCTATCGGAAGTGTGTGCGCGGCAGGAGAGACAAATCCATGTTTTCGCGACTTTTTTGCGATTTCAAGGTCGAAAAACACATAGGCCCCAAAATGAAAGAAACGGCTGCCGCGCCAAAACTATGGCTTCAAACTTGATGAAAACAGTCTCTCCCATAATAACTCACGGGCTGCTTGTGTTTTTTAGGCCTTTGCAAGCTATCGGAAGTGTGTGCGCGGCAGGAGAGACAAATCCATGTTTTCGCGCCTTTTTTGCGATTTCAAGGTCGAAAAACACATAGGCCCCAAAATGAAAGAAACGGCTGGCGCGCCAAAACTATGGCTTCAAACTTGATGAAAACAGTCTCTCCCATAATAACTCACGGGCTGCTTGTGTTTTTTAGGCCTTCGCAAGCTATCGGAAGTGTGTGCGCGGCAGGAGAGACAAATCTATGTTTTCGCGCCTGTTTTGCCATTTCCAGGTCGAAAAACACACAGAACCCAAAAATAAAGAAACGGCTGTCCAGCCAAAACTGAGGCTTCAAACTTGATGCAAACAGTCTCTCCCACAATAACTCAAGGGCCGCTTGTGTTTTTTAGGCCTTCGCAAGCTATCGGAAGTGTGTGCGCGGCAGGAGAGACAAATCCATGTTTTCGTGCATTTTTTGCGATTTCAAGGTCGAAAAACACATAGGCCCCAAAATGAAAGAAACGGCTGCCGCGCCAAAACTATGGCTTCAAACTTGATGAAAACAGTCTCTCCCATAATAACTCACGGGCTGCTTGTGTTTTTTAGGCCTTTGCAAGCTATCGGAAGTGTGTGCACGGCAGGAGAGACAAATCCATGTTTTCGCGCATTTTTTGCGATTTCAAGGTCGAAAAACACATAGGCCCCAAAATGAAAGAAACGGCTGCCGCGCCAAAACTATGGCTTCAAACTTGATGAAAACAGTCTCTCCCATAATAACTCACGGGCTGCTTGTGTTTTTTAGGCTTTTGCAAGCTATCGGAAGTGTGTGCGCGGCAGGAGAGACAAATCCATGTTTTCGCGCATTTTTTGCGATTTCAAGGTCGAAAGACACATAGGCCCCAAAATGAAAGAAACGGCTGCCGCGCCAAAACTATGGCTTCAATCTTGATGAAAACAGTCTCTCCCATAATAACTCAAGGGCTGCTTGTGTTT